>NW_027673039.1:4369152-4757846 GCF_964194105.1 Spermophilus citellus | reverse complement strand
GGACTTTGAAATACTTTCTTCACATTATATATGCTTTTTTATGAAATAAAAGTAAGTATTAATTTGCTAACACTGTTGTGTATGGAATCATCATGTCACAGATATCAAACTATTCTACTTTATTAAATGTTCTTAGTAACAAGTAGTAAAAACACACTATTGGGTAAATAGTGACATAACATCTCTATTAATTATTAATTATTCAATTTACTTGGAGAATATTATTTTTATAGGTCATATCTTTGTTCATTTTTTTTCTTGTAATCATTACAGAAATAAAGACATGTGTAGATAAGGTATGAGGATATGAAAATAAGCCCCAGATTTATGTATCTTGAGTAACAAATTTTTGAATTTTTATCATGCAATTCTGGAGAGTCACACAACCTCCTAAACAGGGTAATTAGAAAGACCTCAAAGGCATAGAGCAGCTGGCACATATTCGGGGAAAAGGAGGGTCATTGGAGAGAAATACTCCCAATATTTTCAAGAGAAATGTGGTTACATGTTGATCTTTCCTGGCTCTTGATGCTTCATGCACAGAAACATTCTGAAAAAGTCAGGCAATCCCTAAAATTAACCCCTGAGGATGCTTGACTGACTTCAAAGAATGTAGGAAAATATTTTCCCCCAATATTGACTTCCTATTTATTCTTGAAGCCCTAGCATGGAAATATAACCAAGAATGGGTACAATAATATGGATAAAAAAGAGACATACCCATGGAGCACTTAAACCTCCCACACAATTTAATGAGAGTCTCATGCTCTACCAACTGAGCTAGCCGGGCACCTCACAATTTACTTAACTAAATATCTTTGTATTTTTCTACCTCTTTTATTGTACTTTATAATATATAATGGTAATTATACACTTGGGATGGCAGGGTTGACAGTATATAGCATAGACTTCCCAAACGTCTCTATAATAGACTGTTTACAATATATTATAAACCAAATCTGTCCCTTTTTTCATCTTACAGGGAGAGAAGCACATGTCCACACACTGAGAAAAAACTTCTTATTCAGATAAGCCACTAACTATGTACAAACCTGTTCAAATGTTAAAGCACATGATTACCCTATATTTTTTCATGTGTTAGTGCTTTGGCTCAAAAAAAAAATTCTACACATGTTGATTTAAGTTGACTGGAATATGTAAATGTTGCAATCTAATGATCAATTTTAGGAATAAGAAAACCAAGGTAATGGTAATGATGTTTCTGTGATCCTTGAGTTTTGGTTTCAGATATGGACGTATCATGGTCATTCTCTTTTCTTCCAGGGGTTGTGCCTCTACCTTTCCTCTTGTATTCATTCCATGTCATTTCACACAGGAAATGAACACTTAGTTCTGAGGATTCATTTTAATTTTTTCTACGGAAAGTGTACATTGTAATTTGGGAGTCACTGGGGAGCTCCTGCATTTTAAAATTTTCAGGTTAACAATAAGATGTGTTGTGGGGAGCCACACTGAATGACTACACCTTCCAGTATTGAAGCAGGAGGCTCACATTTGTGGTGACTCGTGGGCCATTACCCCCATACCACAGGCCTAATTTTGGGATGAAACAATGTAAATAACAGAATTCAGGTACTGCCAGGAGTGATTGATTGATTCAAATTTTTGAGATGAGTTTAAAATTGCTATGCAATCAGAACATGCCATCCGGCTCTCTACAAGAGACTATCATGTCATTTGAGTGACTTAATCAAGGGTTTACTCCTAGGGAAATTGAGGGAGATTTACAGGAAGAGTACCTACTTGTAACCCAATCTCTCCAACAGAGATTAACTAATGCATCCAGTCCAAATTTTTGGAAGAGGCCCTGACCATTAAAAAAAAATTGGCTCACAGAAGAGCCAATCTGGGTTTATCGGTGACCCCTTACAGGGGAAATGTTAAAATAACCCACATATTAGTTGAGGAACTACTTCAGGCTGGTCATTTAGAGCCCCTACACTAAGCCCTTGGAACACACCCATCTTTGTAATTAGGAAAAAGTCTGGTAAATGGAGATTATTACAAGACCTAAGACCTATTAATTGTGTTATAGAGCCCATGGGAGCATTACAATCTGGGCTTCCTTCTACAGCTATTCTTTTAGATTATTATTTGATAATAATAGATCTGAAAGATTCCTTCTTCTCTACAACTTTGCACCCAGATGACTGTAAAGAAATTGCCTTCAGTGTCCCAGCAATAAATTTTAAAGAACCAGTTAAAAGGTATTGCTGGAAAGTGTTGCCTCAGGGAATGCGTAACAGTCATACCCTATATCAAAATGTTGTGACACAGGCTATCACGCCTGTGCATATATTATTCATTTTATGAAAGACATACTTTTAGCTCATGATAACCCAGATGTACTCTTAAAACTTTTTGCCCAATAAGGGATGTCACTCACAGCAATGGGTTTGTTCATTACACCTCCAAAGGTGTTAAAAACATCTCCTTTTCAATATCTAGGTCATGTGATTAGAGTACATATAATCAGTCCTCAAAACTTACAAATGAGAAAGGTCAATCTCTTGTAGAATGAGCTAATTTATATATTAAGCTACAATTATAAAAGCTAAAAGGGAGATATGACTAGGACTCCCCAAAATAACCTCAATCATGCTCTGTTTTTTAAAATTTTCTATGTTGTGACTAAGAAGGTCACACTGCAGCCGAGTGACAGGTCTTCCACAGCAACAGGCCTTTTAAGCCGAGTTTGGTGAAAGGACTTGCAGACCGGCCACTGGAGAGGAGCAGATCCAATGATCATGTGGGGCAGAGGTCATGCTTGTATTTTCCCAGAAGGTGTTTTTCATCCTATTTGGGTTCCTGAACCTGCCATCAGGCATGGAGGACCTAGAACCCAGTTTCAAACGACTGAAGAGTGACTCAACGATGCCAGACCTAACTCCCTCCAACAAGAGGAACTCTCGAAGGTGTAGAGGAAGAAAGATGGCCCAGAAAGACCCAATGGTGAAGCCACCCTCATGGAAAGACCTGAAGAATTTGACACTGCAGGCAAACAAATGATTAGACAGCAAGGAAAAGTTAAATCTCCAACTATGATGCCCGCTGCAGTAATAGCTCTATTGAGCTGTCAGGTAAAGGGAATCAGGGAGACACTTACTGGACATATTATCCAGATCCACCTCTAGTACACCCAGCAGTGTGGACTGGAGAATTCATCCCAGTGTTTACTAATGACTCATTCATGATGGTAGGATTTACAGACACCCCTATTACTCCCAACCATGTGACTGGATTTAATTATTCTGGGTATAGTGCCCAACTACCCTAGTGTTGGTCCCATGATAAATATGCTGGCTGTCAAAAAGTGTATTCGGGGAAAAGACAGCAGTTGTGGGACCAACTAATTATACTGTTCCTGGAGACTAAAAGCCTTAGATCAGATCAGTTATTAAAATGGGACTTTCTCATAACCAGTCATCTCAGCAGAACATCCATGAATACCTCCTTCTACTAACAATTTGGCAATAGAAATTGGCACCTTTCCTAAGTGGATGGAATGTATAAATACTTTTCCCATACAGCATAAGGTGTGTAGAAATGGTGGGTATATTTTGGACTGGTATCCTAGAATTCACAATAGGCAGTTATGCAAGGGTAATGCCATGAATCCTGGAGGATTTGTTAGTAGCATCCTGACCTTCATTGAGTGTGGCAATTGGAAAGATGTTTGGTGCTGAATTGCTGCCTCAGAATTCTTACATTTTACTGACAAACCTTTACCAGACTTTGTAGGCAAGAACTGTAACAAGAAGGTTCTTTCTATGGCTTATGAGCCTGTGTTCAATCTCCTTATGTTTTAATTACAGGAAACGTAAAAGTTAAAAGGGAAGATGATAGATATCTTGCAACATGTAGTAAATGTAATGTAACTAATTCTGTCACAAGAAATAATAGAGAAAAAGGAACTATAATGCTCCATAAGCCCTCTTGTGTCTTATTACCAGTAAATATTTCAGAGCCATGGTAGGCTGATGCTGGTTTTCAAGACTTACAACAAATACACACCCAGCTAGTGAGACCTAAATGTGCTCTTGGGCTCATAATAGTGGGAGTTGTTGCCTTGGTTTCTTTCATTGATTCCATGGTCACAGCTTCAGTGGCCATATCTCAAATATTCAACATGCAAATTTTCTTAATTATCTGGCTCAAAATACTTCCAAGGCTCTTCACAATCAAATAAATGTTGTTGAAAGGATTGAGACAAAGCTAAATGCCTTAGAGGCTGCTGTCATGAATATAGGTAATAAACTTTCCACTTTGAAATTCAAGGAAAGACTTAAATGTCCTGCTAGCTATAGGTATGTGTGTGTTACTGCTGCCAAATTCAATGCTTCTTAATGGTATTGGGAGAAGGTTCAAATCTATTTGTTGGATATTTGGCAGAAAAATGATAACAGCTTAGAGCAGCTGCATCATCAGACTCAAGATATACAAAATAGTAAGATTGATTTTTTCAGATCCTACTTTTTTAGCTGATCAAATACTTAAAGAATTAAACAGCTTTAACCCTGGAAACATTCTTAAACACTCTGCATGGTATATCCTTGTATTGTTCTCATTGCTACTAATTCTCTTTTGTGTTGTAATTGAAGGATGTTGTGCCCCCAGAAGAAGAACTCAGGGACTCAAAATAATGACCCATCACCTGCTTTTTCAAAGAAAGAAAGATGGGTATGAGGGAAGCCCTTCTGAATGACCCATGCCTTCCAGTCCTGAAGCAGAAGGCTCTGACCAGTCACTACATTTGTGGTGACTTGGGCATTGTCCCAGCTCAGATAGAGAGGCGAGTCTTCAGATGTAGGCATTACCCATGCGGGTTGACTTATCCTCACATGTCCCTTGTAACACTGCCCCCTCTGGCCTTTTTTGAATAAAACTTTCTAAGAACAAGAGTCCTCCAATAAAAGCTCTCTTCTGAAGGTGGTCACTTTCTCACCAGACTCTCGTGACTTTTTCTTGCCCTCCCTTTTGGGGAGCCTGAGGTCAAGAGCAGAGAAGCAGTCCTGAATCTTGTGTAAAAGTAAAGTGTTTCTCTGTTTTATTTGGTGTTCATGGAAATCCACATGAGTTACCTTAAGTTCAGCTGACTGTGCAGATCGGGGGTAGCAATTTGCCTGACCTGCATGGGCAGCAATTTGTAACTGGTGTTCAGAGGGTTTACACACACACACACACACACACACACACACACACCTTATATTTTTCAAAAGAAAAAGCAAAAGCAAAAATGGCCCTGGGATGACTAGATATCCACAAGAAGAAAAAAAAGTATTTGGATATGTACCTCACATCATGTACAAAAGTAAAAATTTTTTTAAAAGGATCAAAGTCCTTTGTGTAATAGCTAGAAGCATAAAACTCATAAAAAACAGTTGAGGAAATTTTGGTTACTTTGGATGTGCTTATGGCTATTTAATATTTGTATTTATTTTAATCAGTTAGAATAATCCCCATTTAAAAGTGGTATGATTTCATGTCAAAATAAACCTTAATGTTACGTGTAACTGAAATTAACTAATAAAAAAATAAAATTTAAAAATGAACGAAGGCACTGAAGATGTAGCTCAGGGGTAAAGCACCCCTGAGTTCAATTTTCAGTACCAACAAATAATTATTAAAGGAACAAAGACATTTCTAAATATAATAGGCTTAATCTTGACTCTGTTGACACTTCTGTGAGTTTGGTGAAAATGAGAGCCATTTTCATGATAATTCATGATTTGTTAAAAAATATGCACACAAAATTAAAAGATTTCTGTTTTTTGTGACTCAACAATATGTTCCTGACTACATGAAAAAGCAA
This sequence comes from Spermophilus citellus, assembly GCF_964194105.1. NCBI lineage: Eukaryota > Metazoa > Chordata > Mammalia > Rodentia > Sciuridae > Spermophilus > Spermophilus citellus. The sequence goes on along the minus strand of NW_027673039.1, from coordinate 4,752,013 downwards.
CAAGTATAGGGATGTTAGTTTGGAGTCAGAGGGTAATTAGTTAATGTTATTTGTTTGACAGCCCTTCAGATAGTATGATTCCACACAATGCTAGGGATCATTCGGCTCCAAAGGAATAATCTTTACTCTTGAGAAATTTCTATTTTATTTAAGTCTATAGATTAAGAACAATGGATGTCCAGATTTGACTTATACAAGATAAATGTGGTTGGAGTTTTTCAGATAGAAGTCCCCGTTGAGGGACAGTGAAGTTTCAAATAGCATATACAGAAGCCTAGATGAAGTCTATAGCTTAAAAAATCATAGTGACTTGGGCTGGGGATGTCGCTCAAGTGGTAGCGCGCTCGCCTGGCATGCGTGTGGCCCGGGTTCGATCCTCAGCACCACATACAAACAAAGATGTTGTGTCCGCCGATAACTAAAAAATAAATATTAAAAAAAATTCTCTCTCTCTCTCTCTCTCCCCCCCCCTCACTCTTTAAAAAAATTATATATAATTTAATATATGTAATTACAAGTATATATAATGGTCTTGCCTCTATATAACAATTTCTGTCACAGCTGATTTTGTCTGACATATGCATGGCCCTCCAGCTGTTTTCTTTGTTGTTTTTTGTTTTTTCTTATACTGGGGGTTTTACCCATGAGCACTTTACTGCTGAGACCTGTCCCCAGCCATTTTTATGTTTTACTTTGAGGTAGGGCCTCACTAAGTTGCAAGGAGCCACCCATGAATTACTTGAGGGTCTTCTCTCAGTATGGAGCCATGGGGATTGAGATTTAACCTTAGAAACTATGGAGGCACCCTCAAGCACATTAGATTGCCCAAGGCACATGACCTCTAAAAGTTACTACGTGATATTCATTAGCTGTCACCAAGTTTAAAACTACCCAGTGTAGATTTGAGTCCTTTGTTTCAGATTGTACAGGGAGATCCTTCTCTACCTTCCCATCAACTTATGGCAGAAGAAAGGATTGCCATAACAAAGGTTGAATCTGCCATGATTACTGCACAGCTTACTAGAATTAATCCAAAAGAGCCTATATATTGATTAACATTTCCCAATGTTCATACTCCTACAGGAGCAATGTGGCAATAATTGGGAATTATTGAGTGGCCTCGCCTACCTCATTCTCCTCTAAAGTCATTGACTCCATTTCATAGCTTTATTGTGCAGTTTTTAAAGGAAGAACACGAGTTTTGCAGATAGTTGGGTCATAGCCTAATATTATTGTTGGCACTTTTTCTACTCAAGAGCATGATTGGCTTTGGCAATCTTCTAATACTTGGCAGATAGCTTTTGCTAATTTCCCTGGTCAAATGGAAAGCAATTACATTCATGATAATATTATTCAGTTTGCTCTTGTGACTACATTGATTTTTCCCTAAAGTGTACGTGCTTAACCAATAGTTGGAGCATTAACAATATTTACTGATGGATCGAGTTCAGGAAAAGCAGGTTTCTATAGCCATGTTCATACAGAGATAATACAGACATCATATACTTCTGCAGAATGATCAGAAATTTAAGCTCTCATTTGTGCTATAATTCATTTTTCAAATGAGTCAATCCGTATTCATTCTGATAGTTTATATTGCAGTTGGAGTCACAAAAAAATATTGAAACATCAACTACTGGGAACACACCATTGAAAGAGTTATTTAATTTGTTTCAGACCTTACAAAAGACAATTCAAATGTGTCACCATCCATGTTTCATTAGCCATATAAGGGCACATTCTAATCTCCCAGATCCTTTAGAATCAGGTAATTATAAGATTGATAAACTTGTTGCTGTTTGTGAATACATATATTTAAATGATTGTGCACAAGCCTCACATTCTTTACATCATCAGAATGCTTCTACTTTACATAAAAAATTTAATATTCCTGGGGAAAAACTTTTCAAATTGTTTATCAAATCTCACAATGTTTTATACATATTTTATCTTCACCAACTGAGGTTAATCCCGTGGTTTATGATTAAATCAGTTATGGCAAATGGATATAACTCGCATCCCTCAATTTGGCAAAGAGTGTTAAGTTCATGTTATTGTTGATACTTACCCTAGATTTATTTTTTCCACTGCTTGTGTAAAAGAAAAAACTCAGCATGTTATTTCTCACTGTCTAGCTACTTTTGCAGAATTAGGATGTCCTTTACAGATTGAAATTGCTAATACTCCAGCTTATACTAATTTTTCTTTCCAGCAGTTTGGCCATCAATTTTGTATTGATCATAAAACAGGTATTCCATAGAAGCCTCAAGGTCCAGCCATTGTAGAATGAGCTCATTTATCTGTTAAGCTACAATTACAAAAAAGGGGGATAAGGCCCCACAAAATAATGTTAATCATGCTTTGTTTTCATTTTTTTTAAACTGTGACACTGAAAGTCACACTGCAGCTGAAAGACACAAAAAGTCTTCCATGGCAACAGGTTCCTTTGTCCTAGTTTGGTGGAATGATTTACAAAGATAACAACAGAAAGCATCAGATTAAGTGATAATGTGGGGTAGAGGTCATCTTGTGTTTTCTCAGAAGGTGCCTCTCATCATATTGGGGTACCTTAAGATGCTATCAGACATGGAGGACCTAGAACCGAGGTTCAGATGACTGAAGATTGATCCAGAGATGTCAGCCCTGACCCTCAGCAGGAAGTAAAAGCTACAAAGGAGGAAGAGGATGAAGAAGGCCCAGAGAGACTGAATGTTGAATCTACCATCATGGAAACAATGGAGAATCTAATGCTACAACCTGAACAGATAGTTTGACACAAGGAGGAACTAAGTCTGCAGCCACAATGTTTGTGGCCATGTTAGCTCTGTTGAGCTGTCCGGTAAATGAGGTCCAGGGAGAAACCAACTGGACATATTTTCCAGACCAATCTTTGGTACACCCAGTGGTATAGACCAAAGAATCCACCTAGTATTTACCAATGATACTCATGTAATGTGTGGTTTTACAGATACTCAGATTACACCCATCCCTGTGATTGGATTTAATTATACTGGTTACAGTGGACAACTACGTATATATTGGTCCCATGATAATAATGATGGCTATCTAGGGGTATCTGTTGAAGAAAATACAGCATATGGAGGGTCTAGATGAGCCAATCATGCTGGATCCTGGGACTCTAAGCAATATGTCCAAACAGTTATTAAAATGGGACTTTCTCATAATAAACCTGTCATTGCCACAAAACACCTGCCAATACCTTACTGTCCTAATCATTCTGCAATAGAATTTAGCACCATTGCTAAATGGATATACTGTGCAAATGTCTTGCCAGTACAACAAAAAATGTTCTAGAAAGAATGGATATATTTTAGACTTGTCTCCAAGAATTGACAAAAGAGAATCACATAAGGATGCCATGATCCCTGGAGGTTTTGTTGGTAATGTCCTAACCTTCAGTGAAGGTGGTATCCAAAAAGATGTTTGGAGCTTAATTGCAGCCCCTGATTTCCTATATCACACTGACAACCCTATGCCTGACTTTGTAGGCAGGGGGTGTAAAGAGGGTTCCTGGTATGGCCTGCAGGCCTGGTTCAATCTCCATATGCTTTAGTTACTGGAAATGTGATAGTTAAGAGAAAGGATGATAAATATCTTGTAGCCTGTAAAAAGTGCAATTTACCTAATTGCATCACTAGATATAACAGAGGGAAAGGAATATTAATCCTTCACCAGTCTTCCTTTATATTACTACCAGCCAAAATTTCAGAGCCATGGTATACTGATACTGGTGTTCAGGTTTTACAAGAGATGCATGCTCAGTTGACCAGACTTAAGCAAGCTTTTGGACTCATAATTCTTGGTTATAATTTTTTATTTAATCTCATTCATCACTTTACAGTTACAGCCTCAGTGGGTATATCGCAGAACATTCAACATGCAAATTTTCTTAATAATTCGGCTCAAAATACATCCAAAGCCTTCAATAATCATAAATATGATGAATGTATTAAAGCTAACTTGAATGCCTTAGAAACTTCTGTCATACATATCAGTAATGAGCTTTCTGCTCTCAAGTTTAAGGAAAGGCTTAAATGCCATCTGACTATGAAGGTCTTTGTTACTGCAGCCAAATATAAGCCTTACCAATGGGATTTGGAGAAGGTTAAATTATCTAATGGGCATTTGGCATAGAAAATAATAATAGCCTGGATCTTATGGGGTTACATCGCTACATTCAGCATATTCAAAAAAGCAAAATCAATCCTTTGGATCCTACTTCTCTAACTGGAAATACTTCAAGAATGGAATGGCTTTAACCCTGGAAAAACACTGAAACACTCTGCATGGTATATTATTGGAATGAGATGTTTGCTACTAGTTCTTTTTTGTATTGTGATAATAGGTTATCACACCCTGAGACAAGAATCCGGGAACTTGAAATAATGGCTCAACATTTTCTATTGCAAAGTGAAATGGGGGAATATTCAGGGTGCCACACTTGAATTACTTGAGGGTCTTCTCTGGGTATGGAGCCATGGAGATTTAGGTCTAACTGTGGGAACTATCCACAGCTCCCCAGAGGGCAGTAGATTGCCCAAGGCACATGACCCTATCTCTGCTCTACTAGGAAGACCTCTCTTGTAGCTTCAGAGTTGGGCATAACCCATCAGGAACTGCAAAGTCCACCTTTTACCTTATTTGCCAAAGAATATTCCATGGAAAACCTTTGATATTTCCTGATATAAATAAAGCAAACATGGGCTCCATTTTGCTCTTTTGAGTGTGGAAGCTTCATCCACAGATGACGATTGGCTAGCCCATCCCACCCCCACTTTTAAAATTACTTTCTGTATCCTGTGGAGTTTTTTCTGCTTTACCTTTCTTAGATTTTATTTTGCAGCCAGACCATTCTACCAAGAGGAACTCTATTTTTACCACCTGCAGTTTTGAACTCATGATCTTCTTTCCTCAGCTTCTCAAGTCACTGGGATTACAGGCTTGCACCACTATGCTGGGCTCTTGATTGCTATTTTTATTTAGCACTTTTTATTCTCATCCTATCTGTGTTTTGGAATATAAAGTGAATCTGATGTAGACAGTAGAACAATTTTTTTTGGTTCTAGGTCTTATTCCCAATGATGCCTTAACAGTGGGCTACATCCCCAGCCCCTTTTAAATATGATTGTATTTTATTTTCAGACAGTGTTACGCTGCGTTTCTGATGCCATCATCAAACTTGTGATACCCTAGTGTCAGTCTCACAAGTAGCTTAGTGACATCATTGCTCCAGTGTGTCCAGATGATGATGATTTAGACAGGCTCTACATAAGTCACTGAGTTTGCCCTTCAACTTGCAATCCTCTTACCTCAGCCTCCTGAGTTTCTAGAGTCACAGAGGTGTGCTGCATGCCCAACTTGATCAATATATTTTCTAATATTGGAACAAATTGGATCTATATGCAGTAATAGTAATGAAAAAAGTAATAGTAATGAACAAAATGCTTCTTCTATGCTGCCACTTGTTTTCTACCTATATGTTTTTGGTTCATCAATTTTCCCACTATTGCCTATTAATGATTCATTTTCTTGTGTACCATTTTTATTTTATTTTCTTCTTTTGGCACATTTTAGTTTTTCTTTAGTGACTGTTTTTGGAGCTCTAACATCTTACATTTATGACAACCAGTTTTTATTCATGCCAAATTATTTTCAATATTATAGAAAAATTTTGCTGATCTTACAGATTTGTCCCTTAATCCTGTTTTTATCTTTGTCATAGACTATAACTTCATGCATTGTGAAGCTTCTATGACTTGGTAGCATTTGTTTTGGATACTTGTTCCTCATTATGGTAGCACTGAGGCAGAGGAACCTTTCAAATGTGCTGTGTACTTGGTGTTAATTCAGACAATGGGGACACCAACCTCAGGAGGAACGGACGCTAGTCTCTTGGAATGAGTTTTTGAGAAAATGATTTGTTATAAAAAATCAAGACTGCCCCTCTCTGCTCTGTGTCTCATATTGGTCCATATGATTTTTCCTCTTCCATTTGTCCCCACTCTGATGACAGCCCACCATGCTGGAATAGCGCAAAGTGGGTGCTTCCCAGAAGCCAAGTGGATGGGATTCCTTTATCTTGTATTCTCAGACTCTAAAATTCTGACCAAAATGACTTTCTAATCACAAACTACTCAGCCTTAGGTATTTTCTGGTAGCAATGAAAAATGGATTATTGTAGTCATTCAGCATCAATGTTTGTTTGGTTCTACTGTTATTGTTATGTTCTAAATGTTATTTTTGTGTTCTAAGTGTTACTTTTGCACTCATTTATTTTTAAATTTTTTTTTAAAAATTATATTTTAAAATACACAACAGTGGAATGCATTGCAATTCTTATTACACATATAGAGTATAATATTTTTACACATTTTTTTAAAAGAGAAAAGTGTTAGAAACTACATACTCCATGGCACTGTGAGCTACCATATTGAGCTACTGATCTACAACTATTTCTCATTATTTTATGTGGGCTCAAGGTTCTGTCTTTTTTCATTTCCTTTAACCTTGATGGCTCTACTGGCATTTCTTGAAGAGTTGTTTACTCACTGGAAACCTTTCCTTGTACAAATCTCCCCTTATCTTTTGAAGCACAGTTTTGCAAGGTATAAAATTATTGACTGTTTAAAAAAAAAAACAGTTCCATCATGTCCTCCCACTGCCTTCCAGCTTCTTGGATTCTCTAGGGAAACCCACTAATTCTGTCTTGTTCCTGATCAACTGTTTCTCTCTGACCACTCACGAGATTGCCTCTTGGTATATGTTTTACAGCAGTTTGACTATTATACTTACTCTATGTTTTCTAGCATTATCTTCTCCAACTCCTACATTTACATGCAAGTGCCATGATTTTGTTCTTTTTTAATGATGAGTAATATTCCATTGTGTATATAAGCCACATTTTTTTTATCCAGTCATCCACTGAAGGGCATCTAGGTTGACTCCATAGTTTAGCTATTGTGAATTGTGCTGTTATAAACAATGATCTGTCTGTGTCCCTGTAGTGTGCTGTTTTTAAGTTTTTTGGTATAGTCCGAGTAGAGAAATATTTGGGTCAAATGGTGGTTCCATTCCCAGATTTCCAAGGAATCTCCATACTTATTTCCAAATTGGCTGCACCAATTTGCAGTCCCACCAGCAGTGTATGAGTGTACATTTCCCCCACATCCTCACCAACACTTATTGTTGTTTGTCTTCATAATAGCTGCCCTTCTTACTGGCGTGAGATGGTATCTTAGAGTGGTTTTAATTTCAATTTCTCTGACTGCTAGAGATTATGAGCATTTTTTTTCATATAATTGTTGATTGATTGTATATCCTCTTCTGAGAAGTGTTTTTTCAGGTCCTTGGCCCTTTTATTGATTGGATTATTATTATTATTATTTTGTGTTAAGACGTTTGAGTTCTTTATATACCCTAGAGATTAGTGCTCTATCTGATGTATGAGGGGTAAAAATTACTCCCAGAAAGTAGACTCTCTATTCTATTGTGGTTTTTTTTTTTGATAAAAATCTTTAGTTTCAATCCATCCCATGTGTTGATACTTGGTTTTAATTCCTGTGCTATAGGAGTGTTATTAAGGAAAGTTGTAACCTAATCCCACATGATGGAGATTAGGGCCTATTACTTCCTCTATTTGGAGAGTCTCTGGTTTAATTGCTAGATCCTTGATCCATTTTGAGTTAACCTTTATGCATAGTGAGAGAGAGAGAGGGATTCAATTTTATTTTGCTGCCTATGGATTTCCAGTTTTGCCAGCACCATTTGTTGAAGATGCTATCTTTTTTCCAGTGCATATTTTTAGCACCTTCTTCTAATATAAGATAATTGTGGTTTTGTGGGTTGGTCTCTGTGTTCACTATTCTGTACTATTGGTCTACCAGCCTGTTTTGATGCCAGTACCATGCTGGGTTTTTTTTTTCTTTTTCTTTTTTTTTTTTTTTTTTTACTGTGGCTCTGTAGTATAGTTTAAGGTCTGGTGTAGCAATGCCACCTGCCTCCCTTTTCCTGCTAAAGATTGCTTTAGCTATGCTGGGTCTCTTATTTTTCCAGATAAATTTCATGATTGCTTTTTCTATTTCTATGAGGAATGCCATTGGGGTTTTGATTATAATTGCATTAAATCTGTAGATTAAATCTGCTTTTAGTAGTAGGGCCATTTTGATAATATTAGTTCTGCCTATTCAAGATCAAGTTAAATCTTTCCATCTTCTAAGGTCTTTGATTTCTCTTTAGTGTGTCATAGTTTTCATTGTATAGATCCTTCACCTTTTGTTGATTCCCAAGTTTCTTTTTTGTTTTTGAAGGATATTTTGAATGGGGTAGTTTTTCTCATTTCTCTCTCAGAGGATTTGTCACTGATATACAGAAATGCCTTTGATTTGTGGGTGTTGATTTTATATCCTGCTACTTTGCTGAATTCTAGTTGTAGAAGTTTTCTAGTGGAGTTTTATGGGTCTTCTAGGTACAGAATCATATTATCAGCAAATAGTGCTAGTTTAGTTCTTCTTTTCCTGTACATATTTTTTTAATTTCTTTCATCTGTCTAATTGCTCTGGCCAATGTTTCAAGAATTATATTGAATAGGGGGTGAGAGCGGGCATCCTTGTCTTGTTTCTGATGTTAGAGGGAATGCCTTCAGTTTTTCTCCATTTAGAATGATGTTGGCCTGAGACTTAGCATAGATAGCCTTTAAAATGTTGAGGGAAGTTCTTGTTATCCCTAGTTTTTATAGTGTTTTGAACATGAAGGGGTGCTGTATTTTGTCAAATGCTTTTTCTGCATTTGTTGAAATGATCATAAGGTTCTTATCTTTAAATCTACTGATGTGATGAATTATATTTATTGATTTCTGTATGTTGAACCAATCTTGCATCCCTGGGATGAATCTCACTTGATCATGATGAACCATCTTTTTGATATGGTTTTGTATTTGATTTTCCAGAATTTTATTCAGAATTTTTGCTTCTGCTTTTTAGAGGTATTGGTCTGAAGTACACTTTCTTTTCTGTGTTTGTCTGATTTTAGAATCAAGGAGATATTGGCCTTATAGAGTGAGTTTGGTAGTGCTCCCTCTTCTTATATTTCATGGAATAATTTGAGGAGTATTGGTGTTAGTTCTTCTTTGAAGGTCTTGTATCCATTGAGTCCTGTGCTTTATTTATTTATTTATTTATTTATTTATTTATTTATTTATTTATTTATTTATTTATTTTTGTGGGTAGGCTTTTGATGGTGTCTTCTATTTCATTGCTTGAAAATGATCTGTTTAACTTACTCAGTTTGTGTAAGTCACATGATTCTAGACATTTGTTGATGACTTCAATATTTTCTGTTTTATTGCAGTACAAAATTTCAAAATAATTTCTAATTATCTTCTGTATTTCTCTAGTGTTCATGGTGATATTTCCTTTTTCATCATGGATTTTAGTAACTGGAGTATTTCTTTCCTTCTCTACAGTAGCATGGATAAGGTTTTATCAAATGTATTTGCTTTTCAAAGAGCCAACTTTTCATTTAGAAAATTTAAAAAAAATTAAAAATATATAGCAGTGTAATATATTACAGTTCTTATTACACATATGGAGCACAAATTTTCATATCTTACTATATAAAGTAGGTTGACATCAATTTGTGTGTTCATACCTGTAATTTGGTGGAATATAATAGACATCATTATCCATCCTTGCTAATCCCTTTTCCCTCCATATTCCTCCCACCACTCTGCCCTAAATAGAATTCATCTATTCCTCCCATGCTCCTCCTTCCTACCCCACTATGAGTCAGCCTCCTTATATCAGAGAAAACATTCAGCATTTTTATTTTGGGTTTGGCTAACTTCACTTAGCATTATCTTCTCCAATGCCATCCATTTACCTGCAAATGCCATGATTTTATTTTCTTTTATTGCTGAGTAATATTCCATTGTGTACAAATGCCATGTTTTCTTTATCCATTCATTCACTGAAGGACATCTATGTTGGCTCCATAGTTTAACTCTTGTGAATTGTGCTGCTAAAAACATTGTGACTGTGTACTGTAGTATGCTGTTTTTAAGTCCTTTTGGGTATAGACCAGGGAGTGGGATAGCTGGGTCAAATGATGGTTCCATTCCCAGTCACTCTGTCAATTTTTATTTGCTTCTTTTGTTCCAACTTCATTGATCTCAGCTCTGATTTTAATTATTTTCTGTCCTTTACTGCTTTTGGTGTTGATTAATTGTTTTTTCTAAGGCTTTGAGATGTAATTTTAGGTCATTTATTTGACTTTCTCTTTTTTTAAGGAATGAACTCCATGCAATAAACTTTCCTCTTAGTAATGCCTTCATAGTGTCCCAGAGATTTTGATACATTGTATCTGTATCCACATTCACCTCTAAGAATTTTTAAATCTCCTCTTTGATGTTTTCTGCAACCCATTGTTCATTCACTAACATATTATTTAGTCTCCTGGTATAGGAGTAGCTTCTATTTTTATCATTAATTTCTAATTTTGTTCCATTATGATCTGATAGAATGCAGGGTAGTATCTTTACTGTATTGCTTAGAGTTCCTTTTTGGCATGGCATATGGTCTATTTTAGAGAAGGATCCATTTGTTGCTGAAAAGAAAGTGTCTTCGCCTGTTTAAGGATGAAATAGTCTATGTATGTCAGTTAAATCTAAGTTATTGTATTATTGAGTTCTATAGTTTCTGTCTGGATATTGTTTGGAAGATCAATCCAGTGGTAAAAAAGGTGTCTTAAAGTCACCCAGAATTATTGTCTTGTGGTCTACTTGGCCCTTAAACTTGAGAAGAGTCTGTTTGAACATAGATGCTCCATTGTTTTGGGGGTGTTTATATTTATAATTTTCTGTCTTGTTGGTGTATGGTTCCTTTAAGCAGTATGTAGTGTCCTTCTTTATCGTTTTTGATTATCTTTCACTTGAAGTCCACATTATTTGATATAATAATGGAAACCCCTGCTTGGTAGGTTTTTTAATATTTATTTTTTGTATATGGACACACTACCTTTATTATTTAGTTTTATGTGGTACTGAGGATCGAATACAGGGCCTCACATGTGCTAGGCGAGTGCTCTACCACTGAGCCCCGGCCCCAGCCTGAGTAATATATTTTTTTTTCCAACCTGTCACCTTCAGTCTGTAGGTGTCTTTTCCTATGAGATGAGTCTCTTGGAGTCAGCATATTGTTGGTCTTTTTTTTTTAATCCAATCTGCATGTCTTTTAATTGATGAGTTGGAACTAAACTTTCAGGGTTATTATTGAGACAAGATTTGTATTCCCAGTTCTTTTTGTTTATTTTTGGTATTTAACTAAGTCAGTTTCTCTTTGATAGGTTTTTTCTTTAGAGTGATACTACCTTTTTCTGATTTTTTATTGTTCATTTCCTCCTCATGGAATATTTTGCCAAGGATGTTCTGTAGTGCAGGTTTCTGGTTGTAAATTCTTTTAAATTTGTGTATGATGGAAGGTTTTTATTTTGTCATAAAATAACATCTGAATCAAAATCTAATTGCTAATCAAAATTTAATTTTGCTGGGTATGATTCTTGGTTGGCATCCATTTCTTTCAGAGCTTGGTTTATATTGTTGCAGGATCTTGTAGATTTCAGGGTCTCAGTTCAGAAATCAGAGATCCTGATTGGTTTTCCTTATATGTAATTTGATTCCTTTCTCTTGTGGCTTTTGAAATGCTCCGCTTCTCCTGTATGCTAGGTGTTTTCATTATGATTTGCGTTGGTGTAGACCTGTAGTGATCTTGTTCATTTGGTGTCCTATATGATCCTTATATTTGATTTCCCAATTCACTCTACATGTTTGGAAATTTTTCTGGTATTATTTCATTGAATAGACTGTCCATTTCTGTAGTTTAGACCTCTATGCCTTCATCTATCCCAATAGTTGTTAAATTTGGTCTTTTCATATTATCTCACAATTCTTGAATCTTCTGCTCATGGTTTCTTACCATCTTCACTGGGGTCAACTTTATTTTTTCAAGATTATATATTTTGCCTTCAACGTCAGAGGTTATGTCTTCCAAGTGATCTATTCTGTTGGAGATGCTTCCTATTGAGTTCTTAATTTGGTTTACTGTTTCCTTCATTTCAAGGATCTCTGTTTTGTTTTGTTTTTTTTTTTTTCAAAATCTCTATCTCCTTTTTGAAGGAATCTTTTGCTTTCTGTATTTGCTTATCTAGCTCTTTATCAAAATGATCCTTTCCTACCTGTATTTTCTCTCATATCATCCTTTAATTCACAGAAAATTATGAACCTTCTCCCATTTATCCTGCTATTCTGACCATGGATTCTAATAATGTAGCATCTTTGTTTGGGGCACATTCTTTCTTGGTTTCTCATTTTGTTCATGCATCTTCCCTTCCAGCTTTGTGTTTTAAGATATTTAGCCATGTAGGCTTATAGTGTCTACAATGGGTTTCAATACCTTTCTTTTTTAAAAATTCATTTTTGGTAAATACACAACATTGGAATGCATTACAATTCTTATTACACATATAGAGCACAATTTTTCATATCTCTGTATAGAAAGTATATTCATGATAATTTATGCCATTATATATGTACTCATTTCTTTCTGCAATACAACTCTTAATACACATATATATCGCATTTTTTCATATCTCTGGTTGTATATAAGGTATGTTGGCACCAATTTGTGTCTTCACACATGTATTTTGGATAATGGTGTCATCACATTCCACAATCACTGCTAATCCCCTGCCTCCTCCCCTCCCCTCCAAACCCTCTGCCCTATGTAGAATTCATCTATTCCTCCCATGCTCCCCCTCCCTACCCCACTATAGTCAGCCTCCTTATATCAGATAAACCATTCAACAGTTATTTTTTGGCTTTGCCAACTTCATCTCTCCAATACCATCCATTTACGTGCAATTGCCATGATTTTATTATTGCTGAGTAAAATTGCATTGTGTATATATGGCCCATATTTTTATCCATTCATCCACTGAAGGGCATCTGGGTTGGCTCCACAGTTTGCTATTCTGCATTGTGCTTCCATAAACATTGACATGGCTGTGACCCTGTAGTATGCTGTTTTCAAGTCCTTTGAGAATAGTCTGTGAAGAGGAATAGTTGGGTCAAATGGTGTTTTCATTCCCAGATTTCGAAGGAATCTCTATACAGTTTTCCATGTTGTTTGCACCAATTTGCAGTCCCACCAGCAGTGTATGAGTGTGTCTTTTCCCCCACATCCTTGCCAACACTTGTTGTTTGTCTTTATGATAGCTGCCATTCTGACTGGAGTGAGATGATATCTTAGAGTGGTTTTGATTTGCATTTCTCTAATTGCAAGAGATGATGAACTTTTTTAAAAAAATATTTGTTGATTGATTCTACATCATTTTCTGAAAAGTGTCTGTTCAGGTCCTTGGCCAATTTGTTGATTGGATTATTGGGGTTTTTGGTGCTTAGCATTTTGAGTTCTTTATATACTAGATATTAGTTCTCTATCTGATGTGTGAGGGATAAAAATCTACTCCCAGGATTTAGGCTCTCTCTTCACCTCCAATTTTTTTTTTCTGAGAAGAAACTTTTTAGTTTGAATCCATCCCATTTGTTGATTCTTGGTTTTAATTATTGTGCTATAGGCATCTTATTAAGGAAGTTGGGGTGGCCTAGCCCCATGTGATGAAGATTGTGGCCTACTTTTTCTTCTATTACATGCAGAGTCTCTGGTTTAAATCCTAGGTCCTTGATCCACTTTGAGTTGAGTTTTCTGCATGGTTAGAGATAGGTTTTTAATTTCATTGTTTTGAAAATGGATTTCCAGTTTTCACAGTACCGTTTGTTGAAGAGGATATCTTTTCTCCAATGCATGTTCTTGGCACCTTTGTCTAATGTAAGATAATTGTAATTTTGTGGGTTAGTCTATGTGTCCTCTATTCTGTACCATTGGTCTACCGGCCTGTTTTAGTGCCAATACCATGCTGTTTTTGTTATTATTGCTCTGTAGTATAGTTTAAGGTCTGTTATAGTGATACCACCTGCTTTGCTCTTCCTGCTTATAATTGCTTTAGCTATTCTGGGATTCATATTTTTCCAGATGAATTTCATGATTGCTTTTTCTATTTCTATGAGAAATGTCATTGGGATTTTGATCAGAATTGCATTAAATCAGTGTAGTGCTTTTGGTTGTATGGTCGCTTTGATAATATTAATTCTGCCTATTCAAGAGTAAGGTAGATCTTTGCATCTTCTAAGGTCTTCTTTGATTTTTTTCTTTAGGGTTCTGTAGGTTTCCTTGTATAGATCTTTCACATCTTTTGTTAAGTTGATTCCCAAATATCTTATGTTTTTTTTTTGAAGTTACTGTAAATGGGGTAGTTTTTCATATTTCCTTCTTGAGGCTTTGTCACTGGTATTAAAAAAGGCATTTCTGTATGTGTGTTAAATTTATATCCTGCTGCTTTGCTGAATTCATTTTTTAGTTCCAGAAGTTTTCTGGTGGTGGTTTTGAGATCTTCTAGGGATAGAATCATATTGCCAGCAAATTGTGCTAATTTAAGTTCTTTTCCTGTAGTTATTCCTTTAATTTCTTTCGTCTAATTGCTCTGGCCAGTGTTTCAAGAAATATGTTGAATAGAAATGCTGAGAGAGAGCATCCCCGTCTTGTTCCAATTTTTCGAGGGAATGCCTTTAGTTATTCTCCCTTTAGAATTATGTTGGCTTTAGCCTTAATGTAGAGAGCCAGTATGATGTTGAGGTATGCTCCTGTTATCTCAAGGTTTTCTAATTTTTTAAACGTCAAAGGGTGCTGTATTTGTCAAATGGTTTTTCTGTGTCTCTTGATATGATCATATGATTTTTAAGTCTATTGATGTGATGAATTAGCTTTATTGAATTCTATATGTTGAACCAACCCTGTATCCCTGGACAAACCCCACTTGATCATAGTGCATGATATTTTTAATATGTTTTTGTATTTAATTTGCCAGAATTTTATTCAGAATTTTTGCATCTATGTTCATTAGCGATATTGGCCTGATATTTTCTTTCTTTCATTTGTCCCTGTCTGGTTTTGGGATCAGGGTGACAGTTTGGAAGTGCTGCTTCTTTCTGTATTTTCTGAAATAAATTGAAGAGTATTGGTATTTTTGAATTTCTTCTTTAAAGGTCTTGTTTAACTCAGCAGTGTATCCATCTGGGCCTGGGCTTTTCTTGGTTGGTAAGCTTCTGATGGCATCTTGTAATTCATCATTTAATATTGGTCTGTTTAAATTGTGTATGTCTTCCTGATTCAATCTGGGCATATCGTATGACTTAAGAAATTTGTTGATGCCTTCAATATCTTCTATTTTATTAGGGTATACATTTTCAAGATAATTTCTATATATCCTCTCTATTTCTGTAGTGTCTGTTGGGATATTGCCATTTTCACCATGTATGCTGGTAATTTGATTTTTCTCTCTCTCCTTCTTTTCATCAGCATAGCTAGGGTTCTGTCAGAGAACCAACTTTTTATCAAGGTTTAATTGTTTCTTTTAATTCAATTTCAGTTCTAATTTTAATTATTTCTTGCCTTCTACTGCTTTTGCTCTTGATTTGTTCTTCTAGGGCTTTGAGATGAAGTATGAGATCAATGATTGACTTTTTCTTCTTTTAAGGAATGAACTCCATGCAATGAAGTTTCCTCCTAGTACTGCTTTCATAGTGTCCAAGAGATTTTGATATGTTGTGTCTATTTTCTTGTTTACCTCTAAGAAATTTTTAATCTCCTCCTTGAAGTCTTCTGTAACCCATTGTTAATTCTATTGTACCAAATTGATTCACTCATTGAACTGCTTATAGAACTTGAAATATTTCAAGTTTGTCTTTTCACGAGTTGGAAATGTCACTTTACATGTCTCCAAACATTAATATTTTTTGGATATTTTACACATTGGGAATGTGTCATGGATGATACTTGAAACTAATTGTATTGGGGATCTCAATCTATCTCATGGATAGAAAGCAGAGAGAATAGGAACCAGACTGTTTTCAAAAGCTTTTTTTTTACCAGTCTTTCTGTCTCCCTTGTGCACAATCACCTTATGAGAATATCTTTGACAAGTCTGATTTGCATCTGGAATGTCCACCTAATTTCACATTCACTGATGGCAGAAAAGTTAGGGGTTGGGCTTTTATTCAGTGCTTGGATTATGGTATATATAGTTCACTTCACTCTGTTATGGAATATATATACTATTTTTAGACTTATGTATTTTCATCTGAATTACATAATGGGAAGTATCTTATTACATAATTAAAGTCACTCTCCTACATGACAGTCAGTTCTCCTAACTCTTAATTCAAATTAAAAACTGAATAATGGTTTGGTCCATGTTCCATTGATCTAACAATTTTTATTTCAGGAGCCATTGACATTCGGGGATGTGGCTATTGATTTCTCTAATGAGGAATGAGAATGCCTGGATCCTGCTCAACAAAATTTATATAGAGAAGTGATGTTGGAGAACTACAGCAACCTAGTCTTTGTGGGTGAGCATAACTTTCCTTCAAAATTCCTAATTATCACTATTTAGTTTTCTTCCCTTGAAGTATATCTTTTGGGAACTTCTCCACAAGAATGTGTTGCAGATTTATGCTTTCAATAAAAAAGATGGGGTAGTTCTTTGTTCTGACAAGAAAATGTTAATGATGTTTCCTTTCATCCTTAATGTTTTCCTTTGGTGGCATTATATATATATCTTTCACTTGAAACATAGTTGCCTTAGAGGAATGCAGCGATGTCAAATCCTGTGGCCCACATATAGTAGAGGACATAGTTGAGGTAGAGGAGGAAGTCCAAATTCAAAAAGGTTCATTGAGAAATTATCCAGCAGAAAATATTTTTGAGAAGCTTTGAATTCTTTATCTTGTTATTATAGAAAAACCTGTCCTGTGTTTTGTGCTTTAAAATTATGTAGTATCCTGCTTTTCTTCCAGTAATGTCTCCATACATTCAAATTAACAACACTCCCCTTACCTTGTGAGTGTCAATATTATCTGACAGCTCTTCCATAATTTAAAAAAAATATTTTTAGTTGTTAATGAATTTCCTATTTATCCATTTATGGTGCTGAGAATTGAACCCATGGCCTCACACATGCTAGACAAGCTCTCTAACACTAATCTACAACTCCAGCCCTTCTTCCATTATTTGTAGGAAAGCTTTGCACATTTCTGGAGACCTCTAGGTCCACCCATTGTAATACATTACTATCATAAGTCAGTTTCGCTAATCTTATTTGTACATTTTTTTCACTAAAATTTCCTTATCAGTGTTCTTTCTGATATGTGTAATGGATTTTCTGTGAAATTATCTGCCATGGAATGAATGTCAAGTTGAACAAAGACTGCTGTTTTGAGAGATGGTGTAAGTTTTATTTGAGTTACAGGATTTGTAAAATAATACACCTGTGGATATTTACAATTCGGTTGTTTTTTTTTTCTTTTTTAAATTGTGTACTGTAGGTTCCATGTTATAGACTGGGTTTCCTCATATCAGTTAATTGCTTCACAAAGTAAGATATGTACGATTCTTGTTTGTATTGCCAAAAATATTATATGTGCTTTTGCTTGTATAAATATTAAGCCTCTTTTATCCATGACTTTTGTATTTTATCTTGATTGGCTTTTCATTCTGCCCATGTACGTAGAAATTGAAGTTTTCTATGTATAAGTGTAATGGGTATTGATGGCAGTGATACTCTCATACTGAACTACACCCCAAGCTCATTTTCACTCATATTTGGAGAAAGGTTCTCACTAAGTTATTGAGGATGTCTTGAATTTGCAATTCACTTGCCTCAGACTTCCTAGTAGCTGAGATTACATGCATGCCCATCATTTGTATATGGATGAGCTTGTTCTTATTTATAGGATAAAGACCACATTATTTGAAACGTAGCTTTGAGAAATGTTGCAATTCTCTTTATCTTTTAATTTTCATTGTAATCAAAACCACAAAATAAAACTTACTGTCTCCAAAATTTTAAATATACAATTCAGTATCATTAATTCAAATTATTATGCAATATATCTCTACAAAGTTTACATCTCAAAAAAACTAAAGAATGCCTAGAAAGCAAGGGCTCATTTCTGTCTCCTCATCACAAAACTATTCTCTTTTGTTCAGAAAGCTTCTTTTTTAGTTTAGAGATGTCATGTTCGTAGAATTCTGCAGTATTCTTTCTGTGACATTTCAGTTAACCTAGTGTACACACATTTTGTAAAATATATAATTAGAATAAATTCTTTGACTTTAAAGTTTTATAGTCTCTATATTCAAATATGGCTCATCATTCTTTTCAAGGGATATTTGGTTTGTGTCCCCCATGATGGCTCTGTTGAATAACAATGTAACAACACTGGTGTGCAATGTTTTTAATTTGCTATTGATGTGAGGGCTTATTGCCACACTCACTAAGAACTCCGTCTACCTGACTCCATGTTTGCATTTACAATTGAATGCTGTAACATTTAGTATATTTTTTTTAAGTAGGGAAATAGTCTTATTTGTATTTTGGGGGATATTCATACAATTTAAAGGATGGATTTCTCTGCAAAAAAAATAAATAACTATGGGAGGCTGATGAATACTACATGGAGCCTCTAGTTAACTTTAAGTAGTATAAACATCTTTAAATTTAATCTTTCAATTTTGAACAACAGCATGCAGAAGAGTGTTCAATCAACTGACACATATTTAGGAATTTTTGAAAATCCCTACCACTTTTGACTTCAAATATTTATTCCATGTTGGTTACAAAATAACTATCACTTAAATATTTATTAACCTTTGTTTTAATATATAAAATTGATCTAACCAGCATAATATCTCACTTGAGTTTAAGAACAGGGATTCTATAAGTCTATAGTAGTTTCAAAATATTTTCAAAGTCTTATGCTTTGCAATTACCATTTTGCTTCACTGTATTTCCTTTTTCAGTAAGTGGGGATTCATGTCTCTTAGTATCACAGTGATTCTTTGTTTTCATTCAACCCTCTCAGTGTTTTCTTTGTGTGTTTGGGAAGTATGAAGTATGTAGCGAATGTATTTATTCTTAATTCAGAACCTAGGGAAAGGGTCCTTTTCTCTCTTTTGCCTCTTTTCAAAGTTTTCTTTTTTTTAATTTAAAACATCTTCTATGTCCTATAACTGTCTTAAACTATGTTTTGTGTACTATAATTTAAACAGCCCAGGTTATGTTCGATCAATTTTGTATGTGTCATTATTATATCCTTTTGCTTTCAGTATGTGTGTGTTCTTAGATTTAGAGTATCCTGTACACTACCTACAGTTCCAATATTTAGAGTTAATTCAGATATCCAAGTTTTGTTTTGATCAGAATTTTGTAATCTTGCATTTGCCAACAAAAAACTCTAAAAATGAAGAATCTCCTACTCATACTTTGTATGAGTACCAACTTGACTTCACTTTATTACAAAAACTGAATATATTTATGTGTCCTTTTAAAATTATATTATTGTTACAGGTATATATGCCTATTGGCAGTATTGTTATGCTTTTTTCTTTCAAATTCTATTGCAAAATTACATGTTTGGAGACCCATCATTACAATAAAATAGAATTGTTTTTGCCAAGAAATGTTTAAAATTTCATATGACTTATGATGTTGTGCACTTACATTTTATTATGAAGGATCACCTTTAGTACTTTTTGGAGAACAGATCCAGTGTTGATGAATAGTGTGTGTATTTTTATATGTTTAAAGTCTTCATTTTTCTTCTCTTTTGAAAGGTAGTAGCTGTGAATATAATGTCTTGGTTGATAAAATTTTATTCTTTCATCCCTTGAATATAGATAGACTCAAAATCCTTCCTGTGTTGTGAAGATTTGACTAAAGATTTCACAATTATATAGTTACACATTTCTAGGTGACCCATCATTTTCTCTTGGATGCTCTCAGTATCCTGAGTTTTTAAACTTGGATTACAACCTACTTTGAGTCTTTACAACTTAGAAAACTGAGCTGCTTGGATGTTTCATTTTTCCTATTTTCTGAGATGTGTTTATTAGTACTTGACAGAGAACTTAAGAGAGATTTAGCACTTTGCATTTTTTCAAATTTTGATCCACTAGCTCAACCTCCTATGTTGCTATGTACAACCACCCCTGACCCTTTCAGACATTTTCTAAAGAAAGTCTTTAAACATACATTTTCTGCTTATTACTAGTAACATTTCTTGACTAATTCTTATTCTGTTTTTTTTTTTTATGTGTTGGTTTATTTCAGTAAACTTCTTTTAAATGATAATTGACTATTCCCTTTGAGTAATTCATAACTTTGCTTACAGTTGATTTAGCCATGTTTTTTTCTGTTGGTAAGCAGGAACCCCTTTTTGAACAGTCCCCAAATATTCACATTTCATATTTTTATTTTTTAATGAAACAGAAGAAAGTTGGTAGATTTTGAAAATATATTCTGAAGGAGAAAAATCTTTGTGTAACACAATGTATTTTTCTCTACTATGTTACTCTCCATAGTAATGTAATCATCTTGGATACTGTGAACACAAAGATGATTAGGAAAATTTTCAAAGTGATTTTCTGTGTTTATTTTTATTTGATTTATATATTTCTACAGTAATGATAGACTTGGATTTAATAATCCACTCTCCTGCTGATGTTATTTTTTGCTGTAATTTCTTAGGTCTGCAAAATATACTCAGCCCAGTACAGTAAGTAAACATGTTTGCTATTTTTATTTATTACAGCCATGACTTCTCATTATCCTTGAGAAATTTTACCAGAGCAGGGAATAAAAGAGAGAGAGGGAAGATATGGAAAGTGTGACTTTGACTATTTACAACCAAGAAAACAATGGGAAAATATAGGTGAGAGTAAAGTTCAAAAATTGTATTATAATAGACAAAATCAATCAGTAGTCCCTATTTATGATAAAAATTTTATGGTCAAAAGACACCAGAGAAAATTAATATCTGAAACAAAAATTCAATGTATTTCAATTATTTTGAGGAGATTTATATGTATTTTAAGAATAAATCCATAGCCATTTTTTAAGTGAAAGTCAATGTGGAAAATTTGAAATCTAGTCCATGCATCAATTTTTAACTTGGCCAATTATAGAAGTATCACTGAGTTAAAATTCCCGTCAAACATTTGCACAGAAAAGATATTTCTAAAAGTGATCCTTTTGGGAGTTTCTTTGTAAAATGTCCATTTTTCTGAAACAAATGATTAATTTCTCCTTGTTCCCAAATGGACAATATTAAAAATTGTAGAAAAGTTTCTTCTTCCCCACTTACTCAGCACCTGAGAATCCACACTGGAGAGAAGCCCTACAAATGTAGAGAATGTGGCAAATATTTTAATCAACAATCATCACTTACTTGACACCAGAGAACCCACACTAGAGAGAAGTCCTAAAAATGTGAAGAATGGCAAAGCTTTTAATATTGAAGATCACATCTTACTAAACATTATAGATTTTACCCTGGAGAGAAGTTTTCTAATTAAAACATTGCATCAGTGTCTTTAAGGATGAATCAACCCTTATTTCACAGTAGTTCAACACTATTTCACACCAGAGACATGATAGCACAGAAATCATATAAATGTAAAATAGGTGACAGAGTCTCCAATAATTGTTCACACCCTACTCAGCACCTCAGAATTCATACGAGTGAGAGGATATGTGGAAAAAAATTTTGCAAAGCTTTTGGCCATTGATCAAACATTTTTAAAACACTGGAGGATTTTTACCATATAGAAACCCAAAGAATGTGTCCAAGACTGTATTCAAATTTCCGACATTTTTTAATTTCTGACCTCATATCTGTAGCAAATGTGGAGTAGCATTTGTCCAAAGTGTGTACCTTAGATAACAGCAAAATATTTACAAAAACACCTTGACAAATATAAAGATTGTAGTAAGTTTCTTATGTATAGCCCATCCCTTGAAGTATTTGGGACCTAGGTGGAAATAAATCATTTAAATGTAGAAAATGGGTAATTGCTTTTGACATTTGCTGAAAATTTTCTTAACATCTTTAGCTGATATTGTAGAAATAAGGAAATACAAGTATAGAATTGTGCATCCCTAAAAGGATATAATTTTAGTATAAATCAACAATTACTAAAGAGTCTCATTTTTTACAACTAGAGAAATAATAATACTCAGAGTTGATTATTTCAGAAGTCTCTTAAGATTTATATGAAATTTAAAATTTAAAATTTTCAGTGCCCCTTAAACTTAGGGGCACTTAATCAGTAAATCACATCCTCAGATTTTTTTCTTTTGTATTTAGAGATATGGTTTGCTAAGTTGCATAGGGCCTCACTAAGTTATGGAGACTGACTTTGAACTTGCAGAGCTTCTTACGTCCCTAGGGTCACAGCATGGTCCACCATGCGTTTTTACTTATATTTCATTTCAGATCCAATTTGTTGCTAAATAAAGTGTGAATTTCTTAATGTTAACCTTGTCATGCATTTAATGATGTTATTAGGTCACACATCTCCCACTATTCACTTTGCTAATGAATCGATGCAATAGTAAAACATTCTATTGGGTAAATAATGCTATAATGTCTTCATTAATTATTTCATATGTTTAGTCAAGTATTATTTGTAGAATATTATTTACGTAAATTATATACTCTCTTGTTTGTAATTATGGGAAAACTAAGAGAGTTATAGGAAGGACCTAAGGATACTAAAATAATGCCCAGATATCCGTAGTTTGAATTATGAGTTTAACATTTCACCTTATAAAGTAGCAGTACACCCTAAGGGATCTACAACTCTGGAGAGTTATACAAGCTCCCAATCAGGGAGAGGAGAAAGACCCAAGAGACTAGGAGCCAACATGCAAATGCAATGATAGAAAATTAACTATTTGATTTTAGTAAATCAAGGAAATAAACATGCATTCTTTATATTCTCAGAAAAATATAATCCATGATTACCTAAAACTTTTTCTCATGTTTTTTATATCTTATTCTCATTTTTTTCTAAATATCATTTGCTCGTTCAGGATATTTTTCTGCTCTAAACACTTTTTGTCTTGAGGTTGGTTACTCTTTTAGTTTTGCTTCTTCTGATGAAGTTTACAGACAGTACCTGACTTTCCTTCACATCCTTTCATTCATTCAGCTGCACCAATTCTTTATATCTGCTATACACATCAGCAGGCCAAATATACTTATAAAAAGAAAGATGTTTTAGATGGTCAAAACCTAGGCTTATGGGCTAGGTAAGATTAGGAAACTATCTGTGCCAGGTGTGGTGTCACACATTTCTAAACCAAGTGACTCAGGAAGCAAAGGCACAAGAATCACAAAATTGAGGCCAGCCTCTGCAACTTAGTAAGACTCTTTCTCAAAATAAAAAAAATCCGGGATGTAGATATAGAATTCCCTGGGTTCAATTTCAGTACCATGAGAGGTGAGTGAGGCAAACAAACAAAAACTAGGAAACACTTACAGATTGAAACAGACTTATTCCAATATAAAATAACCAGGATATTTAAAAAGAATAAAAGATTCTTCTCTTACCTCAGAGTTTTAATGAAAATCATTATCTTAGGACAGTAATGTTGTAAGAGCCCAAAAATGCAAATGAGAACAGCTATAAGGTGGGTATGAGGATTCAGTTACTACCTCTCCTACATGAACTACATAAGAAATGCTAACCCTTTCCCTTTCCAGAGGGAGAAGAGGAACCTTGAGAAAATTAGACCTCTCCCTCTTTGTGTATACATAACATACACTGAAATGTGACTCTCAGGGATAAAGCCTTTGATCAAGATGTTAAGACTAAGAGATTCCAGCATTTGAGTGTGTATCTGATATAGGGTAAGACATACTAAATCTTGCCACACTAACTTGAAGACTCCCTTTTTCTATTATTCCTTCTTTCCATCCTTGTCATTTTATCACTTCTTCTTCAACTTTAATTCCCCTGTTCCATGTAACCTAACATGTTCACAATTTTCAGACATTAGGCACTTATGTTTTTGGGAAACCATTTCACTGTTTACTTGCTCACTTAACAAAAGAGCAACCCTTACAACTGCTGAGTCCTCTTCTGTTGTTCAGTTATACAACTCCCTATATACTCCAAAAAATTATTTTTACAAAATATAACCAAACCCAACACTGTGACTCCTAGATAAGAGCATGCCTGATGCAATGGGAGTCCCTGAGATGGACCTATTGCCTCACATGTTTTAAAGGTTTGTAAAAAAACTTTAAATTTTATTAATATGACAAAATTAACCTAGATACATTTGCTTACTTTGGATTCAATACATACAATTCTCTAAACATTCACTAAGCAATATATATTTCAAATTTCAAAAGTCCAAAATAAACTGCATACACAACCATCAAGACACACACACACACACACACACACACACACACACACACACACACACATACAAACTTGTATCTCAAGTAAGTAAATAAATAAATATAAAAAGGGTCTCATCATTTCAGGAAAAGATCTATCCTATCAGTTGATCAGGCTAGAAATCCTAAGGGTTATCCATGGCTGCTTGCCATTACCATATCAAAAAATATTCTAGTTTTGAATTATAGCAATAACTGACACTGCTACACAAACTGAGGTTAGTCTAAATATAACCTACATAGCAAGCATAAAAATGTTTTATTTTGCACAATAAACTTTTGGTCAAATGTTTCAGATTTTTTAAAGAAACATCTAGTGGTGCAGAACACAGCTGAAGCCATCTGATTTTTGCCTGCAAACCATTTGGGCAGCAGTAAAAGTAAAATGCCTTTCCATCTTTAGCCAAAACTGGAAATTATTTTTTTCAAATTGAAAGCCAATCGTCTACACAAAAGAAGAAAAAGAAAACAATATGAGAAAAAATTATCAAGAGCATGAAAAAAGTTTAGCGAGTAAATTGTAAAGAAGAATTAGGCTGATGCAGAAGAGAGCATGGGGTGTAGACCTGGGTTGGAATCCTAGCTCATCATTTGTACCCTTGGGTAAGTTATCAGCTCTAATCTGCAGTTGTGAGGATTGTAAGGGAAACTAATTATACTTGCCTCAGAATCCAATTGGAGGAATTAAAAAAGATATGTTTCAAGAGGTCCTCAATATATAATAGCCACTAGAACTATTAGTAGGTATTTAATTAATTTTTCAAGTTGGAAAATAAGACTTTACTGTTTCTCTTCAAACTGAAGAAAAATTACCTGTAAGCATAAAAGCTCAACATGAGATAACATTAACAAGTTGTAGGAGTGGAGAAGAGGTTCCTCTCCCTCTATAAACATCTCTCACTCCTGTTGTGTCTGTGAACTGACTGAGGAAATTTAAAGCTGATGCAATGTTTCAATGTGTAGGAGGCTTCCAGACAAATATTCCTATTGCCATCCAATGGAGCTGGTTGACGTATGCTGTGTTCACAACTCTATTTCAAAAAGTAAGAAAACAGTAAAAGAAGCACATAAGACAAAAAAGTACCGTTATACACTTTGGGATGGCTCTCCAACCTTTAGTTTCCATGGAAAGAGTGAGAGCCACTGGAATTTTTTATTCTTATATAGGGGACACACAAGGGGAAGTTCCATGGAACATTTTGTCCCCAAAAGTGAAAAGGGATAGGATTCCTAAGGAACAGAAGTGTGTAACTCAACCTCACTGAGTGATTCCCAAAATTGGACCCACACCTCATTATTCGAGTGAGGGTAAAAGTCAAATATATTGTGGGGTGCAATAACCATTCAGTACCCCTTACTCAGAACTTAAATTTTTGTACTGTCCAGAGTGGTTACCAACATCTTTCAGGCTAAAAAGCACCTCTGATGGTACAGAACACATCTGATGACATATGATTTTTCCTGTCAACAATATGGGCAGGAGCAATGCAGGACTCTTTCCATCTTCAATTAAAAGTAGAATTTCATTAGAAACAAAAAAGCTATACGTCTTTGAGTAACACATAAACTTGTAAAAAATGTCATGCATATACTGATTTATAATATCTTACACAGCTAGCCATGGTGGAACATGCCTTTAATCCCAGTGGCTCAGGAGGCTGAGATAGGAGGATCACAATTTCAATGTCAGCCTCAGGAATTACAAGGCACTGAGCAACTCAGTGAGACCCTATCTCTATATAAAATACAAAAATGGGGTCGGTTGTAACTCAGTGATTAAGTGCCCCTGAGTTCAATCTCCAGTAACTCTGAGTGGTATTTGCCAGAACATTTCTAAAAAACTCTACACTGCCATTTGCTCAGCCTAACAATTTTCTAAGGCAATGAGATATTGAGCTGTCTTTCTTTCTTTTTTGTTTCACCCAAACAAAAAAAGCATCTCTTATGATTGAATTTGATATAAAGTGTATATCTAAATTACTTTTCATAAAAAATAAAAAGTGATAGCACTTATCACACTTTCTAAGGTAATTAGTACTTGTAAAATTTTTAAATATGACTTTTACATATATTTCAGGCTTGTTTTCCTGTTTCAATAACCAAAATGGAAATATTTGCTAAATATGTTTAAAAATACTCTAGATTCAAACAGTATTTGAAGGTCAAGGTGGACAAATGACCAAACTGGGCATAAAGAGGAGATTCCATTGGTGATCCATTAGGGGAGAAAAAAAGTTGATGCCACAGTTACTTTCATAATTTTAATAAAATCTATTCAGAAAACTGTCTCAGGAATATCTGCTTTCAACAACAAAACACAACAAAATCTTCTTACATAAAAATTATTCACCTAAGTGAAGCCACTTGGCTGCATAAATATATTTTAATCCAAGCTTTCATGATTCTTTGGAAAATTATTATTTTTAAAACCTTTATATTCAGAATATTGTCTTTAGATTAAAAATACAATCTTTTAAAATGTATACCAAATATTCTTCTTAACAACTTAAATCTCGAAATAAAGAAAACCTGTCTGGCATTATAAAAATATCTTGAATTAGAGATAGACAAGAAAACCTTGAAATAATGCTTAAACAATCACAAA
This sequence comes from Spermophilus citellus, assembly GCF_964194105.1. Lineage (NCBI taxonomy): Eukaryota > Metazoa > Chordata > Mammalia > Rodentia > Sciuridae > Spermophilus > Spermophilus citellus. Next base: position 4,724,969 of record NW_027673039.1, on the reverse strand, counting down.
GTGACTATTCTGTAATAGATTACCACTAATTAAACAAAAGTAAATAAAATTGATAAAAGAATAAAGAAAAATAAGCAGTGATTACTGATTTATCATTAGAGAAAGTAATATCAAATGCAGCTCAATAAAAAAAAAAAAAAAAAACCGAGGGAAAGCCCACAGCTGTACTAGTAAACAACAGGCCTGGCCAAATTAATACTAGAAGCTAGACATAATTCAGGGGTAAGAGTGACACCTAAATATCTACTGAAGAACAGAACTATGAGCTGCAAAGAATAATGTTACATGGGCACTGGCTGAAAAATAACCAAGCTATTCTCAAATTAGCTCTTCATTAAAGACTGAGTTAGGACTCTTAAATGAGGATATTCTTTTCAAATTATTGGTAATTTTAATTGGTTCACTTAATATGCAAATAGTGCCAGAAGGTATAATCAATTGTATTTGAAGCTTTAATGTTTAGAGCAACCTACTTTCTAAGGACACAGAGAAGCCCAGAAAAATGTCTTGCAAACATGGAGACAGAAGATGGCAATCTACATCTCAAAGAGTGGGTCTTAAAGGAAATCATTCCAGCAAGTATCTTGATGTAAAACTTCAAGAATTAGGACAAATAAATATCTGTGTAACTCAGTCTATTCATTGTCTTATGAGATCCCTGTGACACTGATGCAGCCCATTAGGATACACATATACTGTCCCTGCCCCTTGGTTGAATGAATGTACAATTGGATCAAATCACATTCCAACAGCATTGAAAGGCTGACCTGCTGCAACAATAAATAAATAAATTTCTTACTAGAATATTCTAAAGGCATTCAAGGACATAGCTTCTTACCAGATGGGGCTAAAGAGACTTCTTTTCTGGTATGGCACGTCCATAAAACAATAGACTACATTTACCTCCTTTGTTTATGTAATCTCTTTGTGTCAAAACTTTCTTAGTAAGGATGTTCATATATAAGTCTCATAAAGGACTAGAAGGCCAGTGGAGTTGACTGGTACATGGGCTACCTGGGGAAGGTAGTTAAAACAAAAACAGTAGCAACAGAAAAAGAAATATAAGTGCCCAATAAACACTGACAACAAAGTGAAAATGATTTCTCTGTTATTTCTCCACGTATATAATCTGAAGATTTACATGTATTATGTTGTCAGGGAGAATAATACAATCTAGAATTCTTTTGGAATGTCCATGTAGATGATTCAATTGGTGAAATTCTTAGAGTTTAGGAGATTCCTCATCTTGGGTATTTGTTCTGCATATTCTGGCCATCTCCAGCTTTTTTTTTCTCTTGAAGAGACAATTTTCCAGAAGGCTTAGCTAACCTTACACCACAGATATCACTGTGAGTTTTCTGGTGCACTTCCTCTTTCCCCAGGAGACAGAATTAACAAGTAGCTTTACTATGGTCTACAAGGAGCTTGGCAAAAATTTTGATTTACATGTAGGACAATAATTAATACTGGCTGTTTCCAAAGATGACATTCCCACTGAAAAATTTTATACACAGATTAGAAATAGATGAAATATATGCATAGACCTCCACACATTGGATTACAGAATAAGGTCTTTGGATAGTAATTTTAGTTAAAAAAAAAAAAACAACAAAAAACCAGAATCCAATATTTAAAGATCCACCTTACCACCCATGTCCTGATATAACCTAATTCTGCCATTGAAAGTGCCCCTCAATTACTTCCCTCCCCCCCCACACACACAGAAGGGGAATGTCAAAAAACATTCCAGCTCTGATCCCAGATGAGGACTTGCCTGGATTGGTCTTCTCTAAACTGCTCTCTTTTACCCATAAATGCCTTCTGATAAATAGTCATAGGTCCTGGTGTGAAGGCTGAGCCAACATGCAAATGTGCTCTGGACATATTTGTGCCTAGAAACCTGGAAGGTTTGAATACACCTTTATTTAAATGAGATGAATAATGCACCCTCAATGGAATGTGTGTGCCTGGTTACCAGAGTTCTATTTGGTTCTAATGCTAAAAAATTGAGGTTGATTTCAAAGCTTCATTACCTGGGCCACTTCCTATAATAAGACTATCACAAAGCATTCTTTGGAGTGCTGACTTTTTATCTTTTATATATTTAAACATATGCAAATGAATATGGTCTTTCAGTTTGTTGGAAAGTTGTCAATACAACTTGTAAAAGTACTGGAAAGCCAGTAGAGTTGACTGATACATGGGCTACCTGGGGCAGGTAGCTAAAACAAAAACAGTAGAAACAGAAAAGAAATATTCAGTGCCAAATAAACACATTGCCTTTTGCCCACATTGGTGAGTGCTTCCAGCAGGCTTGACAGGTGCTCTGTAGTAGACTTGGATGTGGATGTCCTCATTAGAGCCTGATTTTTCTCTAAGTGGTTTAATCTGGAGGCAGAATAAAAAGATTAGCACAGAAGAGACCTCAGAGAGCACAGGCATGTGTAAAATCCAGCTGTCCCTGGGCTCCCTTGGTCACTGGTGAGACATTTTTTGAAAGAAATACCTATGGTGGCCACATGATGGCAGCTTTCCACAGAACAAGGCAAACCTGGGTAATCTTTCTGGCTCCCACCACTCACCTGGATCCTGGGACCTGGGTGCTCACCTGCCTTCCTACAACAGTCAAAAAAGCCCTGCCAAGGGGTGCATCCTTAATTGCAGATGGATACTCTGTACTTTACAAAGAAAAAAAAAACAGCATTACTTACTTCTCACCTCTGCCTGCTTGTTTTGATACGATTCAAAAGAGAGCTCTGTATCTTGCTCCCCAAATATCAGGGGTGCAAAAAGTCATATAATACAGAGGAGACTTATTGTTAAAAGAGGGTCAAGGATTTCTTTCTTCAAGGAAAAAAACATTTGGCCTTCATTGTAAATCCAGGAAACTAATTCCATATTTTTATAATTCTATATATATCTCCATGTATGTGCCATTAAATAAATATATAATCAAGCACCTTGCTCCTCTCTGCCCTAGTTAAACATGGGGGACCTTGAGATTATCTTCTCATTTGGATCCCTTCACCTGTATATCAATGCAGAAGGGTGCAGTCCCTTCTTCTCTTTTCAGGCCTGAATACCTTTGGCAGACTCCACATAGGGAGAGATTCAAAAAATTCTGAAATGAACCTAAAGACATTTAATCATCAGACTTTTATGCTATCAATTTTGTTTCATGTTCCTATTCCCTATTTTTTAATTTATTTTAGTTGTTATTCTTAAGTTTAATGGCATAGAATCCATTTTGATAAAATTATACAAGCATAGAAACTCTTATTTATAATTCATAATTATTTTGAGCTGGGAATATACTACATTGATAAAGTGCTTGCCTCACATGTAAAGATCTGGTTCAATCCTCAGCACCAGAAAAATAAATAATATTTTGTCCAGTTAAAACAATAATTCATAATTATTCTAATTATTCATTCTAATGTCTTTCCTATTCCTATCTATTCTACCTTTCTTGAAGGTATCTTTGGATAATCTACTGAACTTCTCCCCTTTTCCTCTCTCATTTATTGTGGTTTAACCTCCACATATCAGCAAAAACATTCCACCTATGTTTTTTTTTTTTTTTCTTGTTTCACTCACAATGAGAGTCTCCATATCCATTTAATTACTGGGATATGTAATAGAGTCATTCTTCTTTATGGGTGAGTAATATTTTATTGTTTATATATACAACAATTTCTCTATCCATTTATCAGTTGATGAGCATCTAGCTTTGTCCCATAGTTCAACTCTTGTGAATTGTTTTGCTATAAACATTGATGTGACTCTGTCACACTATATTATGCTGATACCAAGTCATATATGTACATATATGATATACATATATGTTCTCTTACTATATATATATAAGAATGTGATAATTGGTTCAAAGTGGGGGGGTGTTAAATACTAGATTTTTCTTTTTTTGAATCTCCACAATGCATTCCAGAGAGGTTACACAAATTTGCAGTCTCACCACAATGTTTGAGTGTTTCCTTTTTTTTCCACATCCTCACCAAAATTTGCTTTTACTTATATTCCTGATAATTGGCATTATAATTGGAATGAGATGGTAGCTCAGTGTAGTTTTAATTTGCATTTCTCTAATTGCTAGAGGTGCTGCCTTCTCAGTGTTTTTGACTTTTGCTTTTTGGTAGCAGCATCTATGGCATTCTGGGAACCAGTTTTGCTTTATTTATGAAGTGTGGACAAGATTTCACTTGAAGGAATGACTCTGAAGCTTAATACACATGACCATGAGTCCATGGATGACTTTAACACTGTTGTCATGACCATGATTATGGAAAAAAATGAATATAGGGTGAGAAGAGGGAAAACAAATAGGGAGCAAGAAAGAAATGAAACATATTGGGGACAAAAATACACCTTCCTCAATTAAGTGTAAGTGAATCCAAACGAGGCCTGGTCCTCAGATGTTTAGGAGAGGGATGGGCCATTTCTCCAAAGACCAGTTCCTTAGCTAAGCCAAGCTGAGACTGGTAGCAATGTGCCCAAGATGCTCCCAGCTATGGTGTACAATGTATCTCTGGAAGTCACAACTTGAGGTAAGTATCCTCTTGAATTTTCAAGGTTTAATTAATGCACACACCCCTTTTGGGCACATTGGTCCAAGAGCTGAGATTAATGCTGGCACAGACTCTTGGTAATGGCAGACATGACCCACACTCCCCTTCTTTTTCCAACCAGTAGAGGTAGCAGCCCCAACAAGGAAGCTCTAGTTTCATCCCAGTGTTAACAAGAAGCATGCCAAATATGGCTTTACATAGTGCTGATGAAGGAACTCCCTGTGGGATCCTGCTGAAAAAAAAATGGGCAAGAAGAGAGACAGAGAAACAGACACAGAGAACTGTGGTCATGGTACTTGACAGGTACTAGTGACCTTGAGTTCTCTTACAATACTGGAGAAGGAGCAAGACCTGTGAATAGTCATCCTGAATTGTAAACCCCCTGAGATTAGGGTCAGGGCTCAACCTCCAAGCAACACTGACACATTCATTCTCATAGGAATGTCCATTCCAAGCCTTAAATTTTTAAAAAATTTTCCTCAAGACCACATGCACTCTGAAAAATACAGTGTCATTCTTCTTGGTGTGGCACCTCCTATGAAGCAGGACAGGTTTGGTACCTGGATGAGCTTCCTAGCATAAATTCTTAGGGACAGCTGTACAGGGCATGCAGGCCAGATTTGGGTATCCCAGGCCACTCTGAGGCACTGAGTGGAAACAGGGATTATACATCAGTCATATATTTCTATATTTGTATGCACTATCAAGAAGTTCACTAGGACCACTATAGTTGTATATGGGTTGAAACATTTTGCTCAAGAAATTCAGCATCAACCAGCACAGTAGTAATCTCATCACACATGCAATTAACAATTTGTTTTTACATATGAACAATATCTGAAATAAACCATCCATACTTTTAAACCATCATTCTTAGGTCTGCATAAGAGCTTGTAGAGTAGTTGCACCATAGATACCCAGCCATATTGCTATATTGGGTGATTGGGTTTCTTATAGTTTTTAGCCATTCTAAAAATAATCATAATAAACATCTTATGCTAAATAATAAAACAAGAAGTGAGTGTAGAGGTAGTATTCTGGATTGGGGAATGATTTCTTTCCTCTCCCTTCCCTTTTCACAAGACCACACTTTCTTGGAAGTCTAGGCTTTGGGGATAATATCTGTCCTTAAATTGTTGGGATCTCAACTCCTTAGACTCTTTGTGTCTCTCACCCATACTCAGGTATCTCTCTGGTGTAGTTGTACAGATTTTGAGCAGGTGGTATGCATTGACCTCCTAAGGATGACCCTTACCAGCACTGAGAGAGGAGCCAGACTGAAACCCAGTTGTGAAACAGGGCTGAGCAGAAGGGAGCTGAGTGGCCAACTGTGAGAGAAAAGAATTCAAGCCACAACGACTTCATATTGCTTTCTGAGACAAAGGAAATGTACTGTATGTGCAGCCTTCTGGTTTATGCAATCACATGAAGCCTTCTCCATCCACAGGATGAAATGTCTTAGAGTCTTCAGGATGAGGACAAGGTGTGGTGGGGCTCTCTATATCCTTTTGTTTTTCCAAGTTTTTTTTTTTTATTTCTATTTCTATAGGATCATTAGCTTCTAGGAGGTCACGTGGTTCATCTCCTAGGTGAGAGAAAGTCATTATGACTACATGGCTGTTCCACAGACTAGACAATTTTAGAATGAGAAGTTTGCACACTCTGTCCTTAGAGAAAGGAGATCAATGTCATTTGTGATAGAAATAATCTCAGTTGAATAAAAGAAAACTTTGTGCAAGGAATCAGGAAATATTGATCAAATACAGCTCTGTCCTAGCTGTTTGTGCAAGATAATTAGACCAGGTCCCTGAGGACTGACTTTTTTTCTTTTCACAGTGACTGGTGTTTGTTCTTACTCTCAAAGTCCCTTTTTTATTCTGGGGTTGGTATCCTCTGTGTCTTCCCCTGAAAATTGGTCTAAGTCAGACATTTGTGCAGCAGATAGGCAGAAGAAAAGTTGGAAAAGATGTGCATGGCCTAGCACTGCCTGGCTTCCTGGATACACCTTGCAAACCTGGTGACTTCTTCCCAGGGCACTTAAAGCAATAATCACACTAAAGGTAAAATGAAAGTTACAACACGATACAGTGTTCACAGAAAATAGTGCTGGAAGAAATCAAGGCCCCTGAATAAATTTATACACCTATAAAAGTATGTGTTCAGAAACTAGGGGGTGCAGTGGCCAGGATCTAGTGCCTGAGGAAAGGTGTGGACGCTTGGCCACATTTGGGGTAGGATAACCTGGAATCCTGGTTTAGAGGACCTGGTACTTCCTTTGACTTGCTCTTAGAGTGCAGAGGAAATTACAGGAATGGAAAACTGCATATGGAGAAGAAGCATAGTGGTCATTTGTGTTCTTCTGTGACCTGGTAGCTCTAATTATTCAAATTGATTCTGAAGACCCTACCTCAGTTGTGGGATGATATTAAATGGTGAACAGATGGCTAGCCTTTTATTAAATTCTTTCATGGAATTTTAATGTAATTTTTATTTGAGGCAAGCATTACTCATTTTGGTTTAAAACTGCCACAAACACTTAAGGTTTTGAGGACATTTCTGTAAGTATACCAGGGAAGTTGACTTAAGAAAACTAAGTGAACAAAAAAACAATATGAATGCCAAAATTAGGAAGGTGATGTGGAAATATATATGTTTATCAACCACTAGAAGATATTAGTAGGCAGGAAACCTCCCAAACTCAGGAGCAAACTTACCAGTGCAGGGTCTATGTGAAGTTCTATCAGGGGATCTTTATCTTTCCTGCCTCCCCTCTTCCTCCTCTATGTCAATGATAATCTTTTTGTACTTGATGGAGAGTAGCCTTGAGCTGGGTGGTCCACACTGATTCAAAACAGTCTGGATTTGTCTTCATACTGAGGTCTACCACTTTCAAGGCCAATGGCTTTTGACAGGAAGTTTAAACTCCCTGTGAGCTCTAGTCTCCTCATTTATAAAGTGGAGATGTTCTGAGCCCTGAGTGCTTGGACAGTGTCATGAACTAACATAGACTCTCAGCTTTACAGTATAGACAATGGCTTCCCTGGATATCAGAAGGGAGTCTGATGTGTTATTTATCACCAGTATCTCTTTTCTCTTCTTCCAGAAGTTGCTTGTGTTTTTTTCCTGGGAATCCCCTTCTGCTTTCCGCTCCATATGGGGTGAGTCAGACAGGTTACCCAGACCAGGAATTCATAGAATAACCTGCAAAGTGGGTTTGAGCTGGTCTGAACATACTCTTCCAGAGGGCCACCAATAAAAATAGAAAGTGAGCATGAAAAGTTTATTGCCAACTATGACTACAGGGGAGGCCAGAAAATAAAATGGAAAGTGAGAGATGAAAAGACACTGATTCCTGAAGTCAGATGTGCCTCAGTCACAAATATCCACAGATATTTTACGTGTAAAAGAAAACAAATTTGGGGCCAGGTGCAGTAGCACATGCCTATAATCCGAGTGGCTCTGGAGGCTGAGGAAGGAGCATCCTGAGTTCAATGCCAGCCTCAGCAATAACAAGGTATTAAGCAACTCTGTCTCTAAATAAAACACAAAATGGGGCTGGGGATGTTGCTCAGTGGAGAAACTAACTCTGAAAGTGTTGTTTTTTGTTAGTTTGTTTTACTGTTATATATTTATAACCAATAATTTGTTTCTAGTTTCAGGCACATTATTTTTTTTTTTTTACTAGTTCTGCAATGCATACTAAAAACCATATCAACTGAGATACATTTCTTGAGTGAGTAGAACAGGTAAAGCCAGGTTATGGATTCCAGTTTCTTGAGTGTCCCTTGAGCAGGGATAACTTCTGATTGGCTACATGTACTAGTGGTTTGAATAGGCTGAACAGAATTTGTGGGTGGAGATCAGATTATTGCTTATTTCTAAACTAAGAGTGGTTTATTGAGCCAAGCATTTACCAGAGCCCCTTATGCTGGAGATACAGGATGGAACTGATCCTCTGATGAAATTCTTCTGGTTGTCCAGTGCACAGGCTTACCATTTGTTTTGGTGAGTTTCTAGCATAAAACACCTCACATGCAAATCTTTATTTGAAAGTGATGAAAATGCACATGTATCTTGTGAAAACATCTCATATCTGGCCTCACATACTGTGGATGATGACCATTCTAACCTCATTGGTAATTTGGATGCAGAAGTGGGAAACAAAGGTCTTTGCTGCACAGGAACTGGGCTCAAACTTATCTCCTGGTGGTCCTAACCACTAGAGTGTGAGGAAAAAGACAGTCACACCATTTAGCTTTATCTTAGCTGATCTTAGCTCTATCTTTTGGCTTTTCCTGAAAGAGCTGGAGACTATAACATTGTAAATCTTGAAAGTGTAGCTGGAGCAAGCTTAATGTAGATCATGAGAACTTTGTAAATGTTTAATGATACAAGGTTGGTGACTTCATATAAACTGAGAGAGTAAGAAGGCCCCCTTTCAAACTCTAATTCTTATAACTAAGTCAAAAAGATTTCAGACATTTCACTCAGAATAACAGGCATGAATTTATTGAATAGATAAACAAGGAAAGATGACACTCTCATAGTAGATAATGGGTCCTCTGAGAGGGCAGAAAGACAGTGTGCCTTTCATACAATCCACTTTTGTTGGTTATCCCAGAGAAGTTTCCAAAGAGTCCCACACAGGCCTACTACTTAACTTTGAACTGACTGCTGGATGGCATCCCACTGTCAAGTCCCCACTACTATGATAACTTTAGGTCACCTTGGCCAATGCAACTGATTCTAATTGGATTCTTAACCATAAATTCTTGTAGATTTTAGAGCTAGGAAAAATATTTTTATCTCTCTGGGTTTCAGAATCTGGTATGTGGAAAGAGTCACAAAAGTTCCCTTCTTAGGGTAACATGGCTTCCTCTTATGGACATTTATTTTATACCTGACTTTCTCCTGCAGATAACAGTTTACTGATAAATGTGATCTACCACGTCCACTTAAGGCAGGCAGGGTAGAAGGTTAATTTCTTCATGAAGAGAAAAGCATGTGGGGGTCAGCACAGTGACCCCTACTTTATAGAATTATTCTCTGAACCTCATGCTCTCACCACTCACATCTGTCCCCTATCATTTAGCAAGAAGTAGTTTAGCCTAAATCATACTGTTGTTGATCCTACGTCCCAAAGATTGGGCCCCAGACAAACATCAGTTTTACCAGAGAACTGGATAGAAATGTGGGTTCTCAGGTTGCAGCTCAGCTTTATTATATGAGACTCAGAGTGGCTCGCAAATCTTAATATTTATGATCCATTCAGTTGCATGGTTGGGGCTTACAATCTGTGCCCTGATTTGGTCTCTCCTCCAAGAACAATATTTTTCACCACTTAAAAAAAAAAGTTATTATGACCTCACTAACTTACACCTTAATGACCTGCATCCAAAATTTTCTAGTTTCAGCCCTGGCTGACAGACCCTGAGATCCAAGGGGCTGGGTGCATGGATCTCTACTGCTGAGATGTTCACGGAATACTGTAGCAATGATCTCATTAAGACCTTCAACCACAACACCCACAGCTAAGAGTCAATCCCTGTAAACATTTTAACCTTTACTTCACTTCCAGAGATTGAAGTGATACCTAATATCTTGTTTAAAAACTCTAAAGGGGGCTGGATTTGTGACTCAGTGGAAGAGTGTTCTCATAGCATGCATGAGGCACTTGATTTGATCCTCAGCACCACATAAAAATAAAATTTAAAAAAAATTACATCCACCTCAAACTAAAAACAAAATATTTAAAAAAGATAAAAAAAATCTCTAAAGGCCATGTTACTGCACTGTAACCATGATTGGATGGACCATGGTTTTCTTAAATAAAGTTTCTGGATCATGATGTGCAGATCCCCACAGATGCCCAATAAGACCACTAGATGGCGAGCGTTGGTTTTTTTTTTTGTTTTTGTTTTTGTTTTGTTTTGTTTTGTTTGCCAGTGGAGGCACTCTGCAGGTGGCTGGGGGCTTCTCTTGGTTGCTCTCATCAGAGTCCCTGAAGTGTCCCTATGCTGAGGCAGGTTTTACTGCAGATTCCAGGAAGTGATATGAAGCCAGGGTCTTTGACTACAGTACTACTATAGTACTGCAGCAGGAAATTTATTTAAAATGGTGCAGGTCCACCTCCTCATACAGGAAAGGCTGACTATTTGCCCACAGCCTGAAGTCCTGATAGTGGCAGAGATATGGTCATAGTCCCTAATAATACCAATTTGGAAGAGAAAAGTAGAGACAATATTTTTTTTTCTCCTGAAAGGTATACTCTGTTTTATGAACACCCAGCACATATGGCCTGCTTTTTTTTTTTTTTTTTTGACGCTTTAAAGTGTTTATAAGGAAGGTAACTGAGAAGGTGGGAAGAATCTAAGCCTAGCTCTACTCCAGACTATTGTGGACATTATCTGCTAATGAACCTCTTCTGCAATCCACGTTTACAACAATGCTGGAAGAGACTGTATGCAACAGGAACAGTGCCTGCACAATTCCCACATTCCAGGTGCAGAGCCCTTCCTTTCCTCCCACCTCTGGAAGCCTTTTGTGTTCCCAAGCACTAAGATGGGGAAGACCTAACAGAAAGCAGGGGCTTCAGTGCCTCCCTATGACCAAGTCTAAGTGGTACAGGTTACAGATGCAGTTGTTCTGGCCCTTTTGAGGAGATTTATAGATTTGCCATTGTCATAAGAATCCTTAGGGTTTGTTTTAATCATATATAGGAGATGCACATGAACACATGCACTGTCACAGAGAGCTACAGCTTTCTATAAGCAGTAGTGAAGAGCCATTTGGGAAGCTCCAGGGTTGGTCAGGAGACAGGGGTGTGGGAGGTGATGGAGAACATGTAAAAGAACTTTCTTCTATTTGCACAGGAAGAAAAGATGATACAGCATAAGTGGATTTAGGGTTATTATGTTATTATATTTTCAGTGAGCTTTAGGGGGCAGGAGCCTTCTCTGTTATTCTGGTAACTGGACATGCTATTATTATATCACACAAAGACTGACTTTGGATGCTGGGGCAAAATTAGAAGGATATTGGTAGTATGATAATTATATTAGTTAATTTTGACATGAACAACTTGGGAAGATGGCTGACTATCTCTAAAAACTAGCTCTCTCCAGAAGGTCATGACTGGGTGAAGTGATGCATGCCTGGGTGAGGTGGTCCATGCCTATAAATCAAGTGACTCAAGGGACTGAAGCCAGTGGATTGTAAGTTCAAGGTCAGCCTGAACAAGTTAGTGAGATCCTGGCTCACAGTAAAATTTCAAAAACACATCTAGGGATCTTCTTCAGGTATAGTAGAACAGCTGTAAAATGCTCTTGAGTTAAATCCACAGTAACTTCCTCTTCCCCCAAAATACACACACCCACCCACACACACACACACATACACAGTTTAAGAATTTATCCCCTTGATGGTAAGCAAAGCCCCATTGTCAAAGAAGAGAGTCACAACTGTAAAAGGCCTTGGTAACACAAGTACTTTGTATTTCCAGGAAAAAAATAAAAGAAAAGAAAATGACTCTGTAGGTTCTTCTAGAGGCTTGCTCTCTGCTCCCTCAGGAAAGGAAAGGTGTTTGTGATCATTTTTTTTTTTTTTTGCTTAATGGACCCAATGCAGCCTTGTGAGCGACTGCAGAGCAACAGGACTCTTTGTTTTAATAGAGTGTCTTCCAGTGAGCCATAAATTTTGGCCAAAATTCTGATGCCTTTCAACAATCTCTCCCCTGTCCGTTTATCCTCAATTTGACACCAGGTGATAACTGCCTGGCACAAACTCAGGATGTATGGGACAAGGAAAGAGTACTCAGATACAGAGAAGATGGCAGTGAAAAGGCTTTGAATCTCACTGTAGCTTTTTTTCTCTCGGATGCCATCTTGGAAGGGGAAAGTGAAACACTGCACAGAAAATTCTGGAATGTGCAGGATCAGAAGTCTAAGGTTTTTCTTGGAGATGGCAAGATAATGTCCCAGGTCACCAGCTCCAGCATGGGGTTGCAGATTCTGATGGCCGGAATATTAATTTTGTGTGTGTGTGTGTGTGTGTGTGTGTGTGCGCACGCGCGTATGTGCAAAAGAATGCAGGTGAAGTCCTCAATGACTCACTATTCATTCTTGGAAAAGAAGAGGTGGAAAGATTACTTACTCAATGGGGTTTCTGCTAAGGAAGAATCTTGCCTATTGTTCAAGTAGGGGCATCTGGCTTGATACTGACAAGTGACCCAAGACTGGTAAGTTTGGGAAGATTGGTAGAACTCTTTGACATAGACTTAGTAGCACCACAATCAGGCCCAAATTAATAATTCTCCTGCCTGAAGGAGATAATATGCTGTGTGTCTCCTTCTCTTGTTTCTTTCCTCCCTTCCTCACTACTGGGAGACAATCATTGTGCTTAAAGCACTGGGAGAAAAAAAAAATTAGAAAAATACCAGTTTTTTTTTCAGCATGTATGATCTACCCTGAGCCTCAGCATGGTAAAACTTAGAGACCAAAGGCTTGTTTTTGGTAAGAGCCTTGCCCATCATGATGATGTTTAGTAATCCTATTCCCTACTTGAAAATAAAACTGCCTCTAGAATGCCCAATGTCCACTGGGTGTAACCACTGCCAGTATGAGTTCTCTGGTGTTGAATAAGGCAGAATCTTTTCTTAAAAGCTTTGCCACCTTTTTTACATTTGTATGGGTTTTATCCAGTATGAATTCTCTGGTATTGAGTAAGGCATGATTTTTGAGTCTGAATTACTGAAACTTTCAGGGGTTAAGTGCACACCTGTTGTGAGAGAGTAATTGAACAGAGGCTACCAAATGAATCCCTCCATCAACAGAGGCATCATCTTAATATTGTGGGATTATTATAGAGGTATTTCTGTGACAGTAAAAGTTAGTGGAGGTATCTGTGCTTTATAGCACTATGGTGATCACTAAGTAACTAAAGCTAGTATAATTTTTTTAAAAAAGTTTTTAAATAATGCAATTCAGACTTATGTACACCATAAACTGAGTCTGATGACCACAAAACCTGAGCCTCTTTGTCCTTTTTTTTTTTAAACTAGGGATCAAACCAAAGTGCTCTTTACCACTAAGACACATACCCAAATCTTTTTATTTAGAGTTAGGATCTTCCTAAGTTGCTAGATTCATGTGAAATCCTGAGGCTGGTTTTGAAACTGTGATTCTCCTTCCTTGAACTCCCCTGCTGCTTGGATGAAAAGTGTGTACCAGTGTGCCCAGCTGAAGTTTGAGTCTTCCAGAATCCTGAAAGAACCTGAAGTACTGCAGTAGAAGAGATTTCCTCATACTTTATTAACTGTTAAAAACATCATTCACATGGTAAAGCAACTTGAAGAGCCAAGGATGGGTCCAGGGAAAGATATAACTTTCTGAGCTTTCACAGTGTGGCTTGGGACATACCTGCCTTTTTCTGGGTGACAAAACTGCATCCTTGTAAGTGCTACTGGAAGGATGGACTCATCAGTTCAAATGCTTTTCATTGACACCATTTTTTAACCATTCTTATTTTTTTTTCAACTGTAACAAAATTGTTTCAAAAATGTGCAGGGCTGTGGTTTTCTATTAATAGAAAAAAAGCAACTATGTTTCATCAGGTACTGTCCCAGTGTTCTCTAAAACTGATGTCATATATATGCAAGTAGAACCACACTTTGGTACAAAGACACACAGTGCTTCCTGTGGTCTGTCTAGTAAACGCTATAGTATGTTTACGGGTGGGAAAAGGTAGTATGCTTCTTTCTCATTTGTGCAGACCCTCTGAAGGCTCAAAGTCTGAATGGAGGCTCAGGTACCTCAGGGGTCATGTACAGGCCTCTTGATGTCTATTTCGTGTGAGCATTTATACCCACTACACGTGTGGATTTAACCACAACATGTGTTGCATTTTGCTGTTCTATATCTTTGTTTCTCAGCCACCTGGTTTCAAACTTTTGAACTCTGCATTTGATGTAGAAAGCTAAGATGTATCATGCAGGACATTTTAAAAGCCAGAATCTGATGCCTGAATTGTGACAAAACCATCTTTTGAATGCTTTTTATGGACATGAAATCCTGAGTAAATTTTTTAATTAACTACAAAGCAAAAGACATTGATTTCTGGGTTCAGGGATGCATGCCTTGCATCCAAGTAGTACAGGAGGCTGAGGCAGGGAGAACCACAAGTTCAAATCCAGTAGTAAAAGTAGTAGTAAAAGTGATACCCTAAGCAACTCAGTGAAATTGTGTCTCTAAATGAATACAAAATAGGGCTGGGATGTGGCTTAGTGGATGAGTGCAGATGAATTTAATCCTTGGTATACACCCAAAATAAAATAAAATAAGTAAATAAGACATTGATATAGGACTATTCTGTCCAGCTGAGATTATGGGAAAACTATTGATGTGATCATAGACTTCAGGCATAAGATAATTTTATTAATGTGTTGGTTTGGTACAAATAGTCCAAATATTGCTTTTGGGAAAAAAAAAAGATGATTTGAATTCAATCAATACAGAGAAACTGAGGAAATGACAATTGAACCTAAAGAGGTCCACAGAAGGAAAGAAGCCAGAGCATCCAATCATGCTTCCTGCCCACTTCCATGGGCTAATGCATAATGGCCAGTTGGGCAAGGGTTGGAATTTTATGGAGTCAGTGCTGTGGAGCTATCTCTGGGCAATTGTAATTGTTCTTCCTAGTATGAAGTTTCTGGTGACCAATGAGGTTTTATCTTACAGGAAATGACTTTTACAGTCTATGGATTTGTGAGAATTGTTGCAAGTATGAATGACCTGTTTCTTCTTAACACTTGAAGCATACTTAAAATTTGCCACATTCTTAACATTTACATGGTTCTTATCCAGTATAGATATTTTGTGAACAACAATACTTTTCCTAATAGAATAGCTTTGCCACATTCTTTGCATTTGTATGTTTTCTCCCCAGTATGAATTCTCTGGTGTTGAGAAATGTGTGATCTTTGATAAAGAGCTTTGCCACATTCTTTAAACTTGTATGGCTTTTTCCTAATATTAATTCTCTGGTGTCAAATAAGTTATATTTGATTAATCTTTGCCACAATCTCAAATTTGTATGGCTTTTCTCCCATAAGAAGTCTCTGGTGTTGACTAAGAAGTGACATTCAATTAGAAGCTTTGCTACATTATAGATATTTGTATGGTTTCTCCCTAGTATCAATTCTCTGGTGTTGAGTAAGGAATGATTTTTGATTAAAAGCTTTGCCACATTCTTTATATTTGTACGGCATTTTTCCACTATGAAGGCTCCGGTGTCGAGTAAGGTGTGATTTTTGATTAAAAGCTTTGTCACTTTTTTTCACATTTGTATGGCCTTTCTCCAGTATGAAATATCTGGTGTCGAGTAAGTTCTGACTTTTGATTAAAAGCTTTGCCACATTTTTTTACATTTCTTTGGCTTTTCTCCAGTATGAACTCTCTGGTGTTCAGTCAGGTGTGATTTTCGATTAAAAGCTTTTTCACATTCTTTACATTTGTATGGCTTTTCTCCAGTATGAATTCTCTGGTGTTGAGTAAGGCATGATTTTTGATTAAAAGCTTTGCCACATTTTTCACAATTGTACGGCTTTTCTCCAGTATGAATTCTCTGGTGTTGAGTAAGGCATGATTTTTTATTAAAAGCTTTGCCACATTTTTCACATTTGTATGGCTTTTCTCCAGTATGAATTCTCTGGTGTTGAGTAAGTTTTGATTTTTGATTAAAAGCTTTGCCACATTCTTCACATTTATATGGCTTTTCTCCAGTATGAATTCTCTGGTGTTGAGTAAGGCTTGATTTTTGATTAAAAGTTTTGCCACATTCTTCACATTTGTATGGCTTTTCTCCAGTATGAATTCTCTGGTGTTGATTAAGGTTTGATTTTTCATTAAAAGCTTTGCCACATTCTTTACATTTGTATGACTTTTCTCCAGTATGAATTATCTGGTGTCGAATAAGGTATGATTTTTTATTAAAATCTTTGCCACATTCTTCACATTTGTATGGCATTTCTCCAGTATGAACTCTCTGGTGTTGAGTAAGTTTTGATTTTTGATTAAAAGCGTTGCCACATTTTTTACATTTGAATGGCTTTTCTCCAGTATGAACTCTCTGGTGTTCAGTCAGGAGTGATTTTCGATTAAAAGCTTTTTCACATTCTTTACATTTGTATGGCTTTTCTCCAGTATGAATTCTCTGGTGTTGAGTAAGGGTTGATTTTTTATTAAAAGCTTTGCCACATTCTTCACACTTGTATGCCTTTTCTCCAGTATGAATTCTCTGGTGTTGAGTAAGTTTTGATTTTTCATTAAAAGCTTTGCCACATTCTCCACACTTGTATGGCTTTTCTCCAGTATGAATTCTCTGGTGTTGATTAAGGATTGATTTTTTATTAAAAGCTTTGCCACATTCTTCACATTTGTATGGCTTTTCTCCAGTATGAATTCTCTGGTGTTGAGTAAGGTTTGATTTTTCATTAAAAGCTTTGCCACATTCTTCACATTTGTATGGCTTCTCTCCAGTATGAATTCTCTGGTGTTGAGTAAGGCATGATTTTTGATTAAAAGCTTTGCTACATTCTTCACATTTGTATGGCTTTTCTCCAGTATGAATTCTCTGGTGTTGATTAAAGGTTGATTTTTTATTAAAAGCTTTGCCACATTTTTCACACATGTATGGCTTTTCTCCAGTATGAATTCTCTGGTGTTGAGTAAGTTTTGATTTTTGATTAAAAGCTTTGCCACATTCTTCACATTTGTATGGCTTCTCTCCAGTATGAATTCTCTGGTGTTGAGTAAGGCATGATTTTTTATTAAAAGCTTTGACACTTTCTTTACATTTCCAGATTTTCTCTCCAGTATGATTACTATAGTGTTTAAAGAGGTTTGAGCAACACTTAAATACATTTTCACATTTCTTCAATTTGTGAGGTTTATCTCCATTGTAAAGCCTATTGTTTTTAGTAACACTTAGAATTTGAGTAAAATATTTTTCACATTCTTTACTTATGGAGGATTTATCACTGCTCTGATAAAGAATTGAGGAATTTTTAAATGCTTTTACAATTTTTTTTAACTTGTAGAGCTTCCCACCAATATTAATTCTCTGGAGTTCAGAAATTCTTATAGTTTTATTAAAAATGATTTCACATACCTTATAGCTGTAATTTGTCTCTTGATTATAAAAGCTTGGATAAATAATTTTTGGGTATGGATTAAAAACTTTTTCACTTTTCTCATTGAAAAGCTCTTTTGAACGATCACATGGGTGATTTCTAGGATTTAAAAAAAAAGAAGAAAATTTTAATGACTTTCACAGAATTTACATTGTTTTACACCAAATCTATTATGCTGTGAATTACCTAGGGTAGAGTCTATCTACAGGTCCTAAAAGATTTATCATAAATATAGGTCTCTCTGAGTATCACTGAGGGTGTTTTTAAAATTCTTTCTACTTTTAAATTAAGCAATATAAGGTAAGTACAAATACTCCCACATTCATTATAACTTCATGCATTGCCACAAGGAGAAACTGTTCATCATTATTGTAAAGTAACAGTCAGACTACTAAAACTCAGAAATTTCTTCTTCTCTTTCTTTTTCTTCTATCTTGTCTAAAGAAATATTTGTGTATATTTACTCAATGGTGGATTTTAAATTATTCCAGTGACTAACTAAAGCATGAAATAGACTCCATTGCAAATTTTTCATTTTTTAGAGGAACGGTATAATTACAAATGCTGTTCAAATATACTTAAAAGCACACACAGGTCCTCAAATGTGACTTCCATATGTGTTCTTGTCTCTCTCCAGCTTAGCCAATGCCCCACATCCCTACAGTTCCACCTTTCCTCTAAAACATTATTGTCTAGTTTTAATTTGTGGGGAATCCTGCAGGCACTGGGACATATTATGGCCCTGATGTGCCATAGCATTCTTCATTAAGCCAAAGAGCAAACTACATCTGAGCTGGGCTGCTCAACTTTCCAGCAAAAATATCTATCACTGAGGGTGTTTTTAAAATTCTTTCTATGTAACTAGCTCACTGAAATAAGTTAGAGAATACTTTTGATTTGTTGAAAACATATTCTTTGGGATGCACAGATAAGTAGTCCTAGGGCCTCAGAAAAATCAAATGGCAACAGGATTTAGTTCATTAGGGACATGTATAGGATCCAGGAAGTCTCTGTTTCTCACACTTGGAAAGTTTTTCTCATTCCACCCAAAATCACAAAAATGCATAGATCTTTTGGAATACTCACTTGGAGTTTGGTCAAAATCCCTTTTGATATGAAAGATGAAGCAGTGAATGTCAGATGGAGCTGCTGAAAGATATCTATAAACTGTGCATGAAATTAAAAAAAAAAGGCATGGAAGCCTTTAGGGAAAAAAGTCTGGTATCTTGGAACTCACAGTTGAAATCCAGCTGGTTTGAGACTATCCAGTACATGTTATATACTACCTAGTTTTGTCTCAATTAAGCATGGCACTGGAGATGGTATCATCCATTGGAGCCCTATAGCCACTTAGCATCACAGAGATGGGTAAGACATGTCAGAATGCCAATCAACCTGTCTAAAGAAAGACTCTTCCTGTTGAAATGATATTCCTACTTTGATGCACACTCCCTTAAATAAAGAACTGGAAAAATTATCTAGCAGAACTTATGTGGTCTAGAGAATCTATAAGATGTTTTACCGCTTTTAACATAAGTTCTTGCCTGGTCTTATATTCCTTTACTAATTATTTCAGATATTCATTTTTTTTTCCAGAGGGCTCATCACCTTCCAAAAAAAATTACTCATGTGGGATGCTTGATGTCCCATGAAATGGAGTAATTATGCTAACTTATGAGCCATAAATACATTGGTAACTACACAAAGACTGCTTCAGTTTGAAATAAAATTATAAATAAATATTTACAAGCACCTTTGACTCAAACTATCAAGTTTCAGGGAGAAGGTTCTACAAAAGTGGGCTTCTGCAATGGTAGACAGAATCATGAAATGAAAAAGACATTATAGATCTTTTTTTTTTTCTTACAGAGGAGAAGTTTAATGGTAAGCCATTCCTCATTCAAAGGTTGTCTTAAATCACCACTGTGGCTGCTTTACTTTTCTCAAAGGGTTATACAATTATTAGCTTAAGCCCTTCATTGTTCTTCATTTGCCCCACACCATCCCTACTACTTCTATCTCAGGCTTGCTTTATACCTCTTAGGAAGATCTCAGAAAAGTGTCAGAAGCCTTTCACAATTCTCACAAGACCCTCATGTCTACTTTTGGGGTGTGATTCCTGCAAGACATTTGGGCTATGGGTGTGATTCCTGCAAGCCATTTGGGCTGTGGGCTTTCTGGGAGACTGTGCTAAAAGTTCCTGGGACTTTCCTGTGTTTGGATTGTCATACATGACAGATGAGCTGTATGATTATTTGATGTGTTTTAGAAAGATTCAACTGCTTCTCTTTTTTTTTTGCTTAATTATTATTGCATTTAAAAGCAATACCTACCAAACTTTTACTGTAAATACATTTAATTACTGAATTGTTCTTTTCAACAGAAATGTCTTACTAAGGCTTGTTTCAGCATTTCCTTAATCTGCATGTATTTCTTTTAAGTAGAAATAGTATGCATGTGTTTAAATTAGACAATTTGTCTATACTGTGTAGAAAATCTCTTTTTATTACTTTATAAAAAAGACAGATTAGAATGCTGCAACTTTAAATTAATGATCTGTACACTTTTCTCTAACCTGCACTTATGTAGAGATTATTAAAAGTTTTAAAAACATAACTGACTATAAGCATTTTATAACTTTTTGAGTTTTTTTTTTCATTAAAATGCCTATTTCTATTCTAATCCTATTTCTAAAGCTGAGCAAACTGGTTGAGTATTTATTATCCTAAAGGTATTTTTAAGATACAGCTTCATAATGCCCTGTAAACATTGTGTAAATGGAATTTGATACATGTTTTTGCAATTTAAAATATTATGTATTGCAAGTGGTTTTACAAAAAATACTGAGTAGTAAAACTTTTACAATTACAATAGTGTAATTTAAAGTTTTAATGAAAGAAAAACTGAATGGCACTAGATGAGCAGTCAGTCTTCTGAGATTTTTGTAATAATATAACCTGATGAACTTGTAATTTTTTGAATAAATAATTTTCATGTTTTTTTCCATTCATTAAGACAAATTCTGAACTTCCCTCTTTCAATTTCTTGTTTAAAACCAAGTATTAACTGTCCTGCTTTCCATACCTTTGCAAAAAATATTGTATTTCTTGCTCTCCTGAAAATTCTTGGTTTTGATTAGAAGACATACCTAAAAAAAAAATAGGAAGTTATTTCACTTACTATGGTGAATAACTCCGCAATTGTATAAAACTTTATCAAAGTGGGGGGGAATAGCCACAGAACAGTATGATTCAAGGTGATTATTACTCAAGAAATACATAGAATTTACTACAACATGATGACAAAAGCTTTGAGAATTTTGAAAATTATCTTAAGAAATTATAGCACCACAGATGAGGACAAAATGCAAACTGACTAATATTACTACAACAATGTCAAATCATAGCCCTTCACTTCAACATATTCAGAATCCACCAATGACTCAAATGTTTCAGGAAATGAATATCTCTTATTTGTTTATTTATATTTTTATCTTTGGGGGGATTATTTCATAAGAGAACACAGGGGTATTCTATCACCAAACTAGATCCACAGGCATTTCTATATTTCCATATCTATATCTATATACTTTTTCTTAAAGACAGTTTATGAAAAAGATGCTGAAATTTATTTTAAATTGCCATTCCACTGTCTCAGCTTTCCAGTTATATGGAATTAAATTTATATACCATTGCACATCACCTTTTTTATTTACTTTGTAACTTCCAAATATTTTCCAAAATGACTATAATGATCTAATTGAACAGATTTTGAATAAAAATATCCCAATGAAAATAATAGCTCACACAATAAAAAGTATAATCTACTCAAGCAAACAAACAATGTAATACTAGTAATTGAGAGTTCAAAAATTGATGTTGTTAATTATCTAAGTAATGCCAGAAAACCACCTGAAATGTATTTAATAAACTAAATATCAATGTAGAAAATTGAAAAAAAATTAGGAAAAAATAGCAACAGAAAAATTAGAAATTATATACTAAAAATATTCTTTTAAAAACAATGTCTCATGCTGGGGACACAGCTCACATGTTTGAATTCTTGCCTCACATGCAAAAGGATGGGCTTAATCCCCAGCACCACACACACAGTCTCATAAATTAGAAATTTGAGGAAGAAAATATATCAAAGGCTAGAATTAGTTAAAATACACAGGTACTGCTGGAAGATGTGGTACATGACTGTAATCCCAGTATCTGGGGAGACTGATGCAGGAGCACCATAAGTTCAAAGACAGACTCAGCAATGGTGAGGCACTAAGCACCTCAGTGAGATCCTATGTACTTTTATATAATTCCAAAGTAATGATAAAATAAACATTGAAGGTAATAAAATAAAATAATCACCATAAAATCTATGAAATACAAATTAAGGCAGTTTTTTTATAGTAGAAAAATTTATAAAAAATCAACAAAATTTGAAATCTACAGAAATAAGTTCTTTCTCATCAGGAATTTAAGTAGAAATAAACTAATTTGTAAAAAAACTAAACAGAAAACAATGTGATTAACAAGATTAAACCTAAAAATATATTAACTATGTCAGATGCAAATCTACATAATGTTTTCTTAAGGTATAAGGTCACAAAAGTCTAAAAACAAAAAGATATAGCAAATATTACATTCAAAATTGCAAAGGTGATAATAATTATATAAATGAGAGACAAAGTACAATATCATATAAAGATAAATATGACTAATCACTGGAATATAATCATAGTTGAAATATTTGTAACTCCAATCATATTTTTTATATATAGAAAGTAATCACAGAAAAAAATTCAACAATGATAAAAAGCTGTACACAGTAATAGTAGGATACATCAATCCCCAGTTGATGTAAATAAAAAAAATCATTGCATTAGTACTCAGGGAATGAAAAAACTTCAAAAAGCATTAAAAACTAATTAGGTTTACAGTGGCAATCTTCTTTATAGTGTATGGCATATTGTTCCAAAGAGATCAGGTTAAAAATACAAAACAAATGTTAAATATATTAAAATATTGAAGTTGCTTTGTAACATAAAATAATAAGTTGGAAAGCAAAAGTGAAAGTGATATTCAAAATTTATGAATATGAGTTTAAAGCCAAATTCAGCAATTAAGCAAGGCCCTAAGCAACTTATCTAGGCACTGTCACAAAATAAAATATAAAAACAGCTGCCAGCTAGGCACAGTAATATACACCTGTAATTCAAGCAGCTTGGGAGACTGAAACATCAGGATTGTGAGTTCAAAGCCAGCCTCATAAACAGCAAGGTGCTAAGCAAATCAAGGAGACCATGATTCTATGTAAAATTTTAAAAAAAAAATGGGGCTTTAGATGTAGCTCAGTGAACAAGTGCCCCTGAGGTCAATCCCCAGTACCCTTCCCCCAAAAAAGCTGTTGATGTGGCTCAGTGGTTAAGCACCTGTTCTAAAAAAAAAAGTGCCAGTAGCACCCCAAAAAATCTAAGAAGACTATGTAATACCAAACAATCAATATTATTTTTGTGTAAACAAAATAAGTTACTTGAACAATTCTTTAGAATATTCTTGGTACATCAATAACTACACATACTAAAAACATTTAAATAGTAATTCCTGATATAAAATAATAAAAGCTACAATATTCAATGGAATGAGGTTAAATGAGAAAGCCATGGGTAAGAAAATTGAAAGTATATCAATTAGCCCTCAACTTGATGGTCAAATCAAAATATATTTACAGACCTATTCTCATTAAACAACATTCAAAATAGACCAATGTGGCAAGCAAATCAAATATCATTTCAAATGACTACATGAAGGCAATTTGGAATGAAAATGTTAGAAATCTTTTCAAAAGATAATAAACTATATAATATCTACAATGATCAACATTCAGGAGAGTATGTTAAGTGAAAATAGTAATTCACCCCCCCCCAAAAAAAACAGGTAATTCTACTTCTGAGAGATATCTACTGTAGCCAAATATAAAGAACAAAAGGAATGGCATTAGGGATGAAAAAGTAAGGAAAAGGTGAACTTGTTTGAAGAAAAAATGTGATACAAATTTTCTAGAAAAAAAATGTTACAAAAAATTTTGAATGAACAGAACTGACCAGTAAATTTAAAATATATAAGATAATACGTTCAGCAAAGATATACAGTTTTGACCACAATTACATATTTGACAAATATATAAAAGATAAAAGAATTGTAAACATTTTTATGGTACATTTAAAAAGCTAATGTCTTACTCCTAGACAAAAGAACAGATTTATATATGTAGAGATGATGAATATGCCATTAATTCTAGCTACTTGGAAGGCTGAAACATGGAAATACAATTCCAACTTTTGCCACTTAGCAAGAGTCTATTTCAAACTAAAAGTCAAAAGGGGGTGATGATGTAGCTCAATATTACAAGAACCTCTGTGTTCAATCTGCTGTGTGTGTATGTGTGTATGTGTGTGTGTATGTAAGTATGTATGTGTATGTATGTATGTGTGTGTGTATGTGTGTGTGTGTGTGTGTGTGTGTATATATATATATATATATATATATATATATATATATATATATTGCAAACGTTAGATACATTACATGATTAAGCACAGAAGCAGAGTAAATAATCAAGGCAATATACAATCATCTATAAAACAGGGGTAATATTTGTACTTGTAAGTAAAAGCATAGAAAACTTGATTGAAAATTGGCATATGGGTCACATGCAGTTTAATTTTACCTAATGTTGTCCTAAAGTGACAAGTCATGATAATTTCTATCCAATTATTACATATAGATATAAAAACAAAAACAGTATCACTAATGTGAGAAAACATAATGAACAACACTGAAGCTCTCTAAAGAGTGAGAGTCAAAAAAAGACACAAGAATTAGAGAAATGTTACCTACAATATTATGAATAATTGTATTACAATAGAAATCTTTCTTTTAATTTTTGTAGCTATAGATGGATAGAATGCATTTATTTCATCCATTTATTTTTATGTAGTCCTAAAGATAAAACACAATGCCTCACATGTGTGAGGCAAGCCCTCTGCCACTAAACTACAGCCCCAGCCCTGAAAATTCTTTAAACCACATTGATCAGCTATACTTACAGAACCACTAGGAGCAGGTATTGTGAAATACTGCTATTCATTACATGGCAGAAAAACTTTACAGAATACTCAATATAAGCATTCATATAAAGTTCTGATGAGAAAAATTTGAATGGATAAATATTTAAATTATATTAAAGAAACTCTCCTGTAATATTAATATCTTACAATGGTTTGCCTAGAGATATTTGGAAATGAGCAGATTTTCTAGGGAGCCTCCAAATGCAAATAAATGTCAGGTTATGCATATCCTCACAGTCATTGTGGAATAATTTGTAGGGGTGACAAGACTTTGTTTCCCTGCCTTAGAATGCCCTGCAATTTTCCCTAGGAACTAGTCAAGTAATTAAATACATGTACAATGTAAAGCTGCTATGGCAGTGCTCTGCTTGAAAAGGCTCTGCACTAGAGTATTATCAGCCTGAAACATAATCTCAGGCACACAACTCCTTGGAATAAAGAAACTCTCATTTTAGACAAGCACAATGGTTCACTGAGTCTAAACCTGTTCATAAAACACTAAGTTTAGGGCTGGGGATGTGGCTCAAGCGGTAGCGCTCTCGTCTGGCATGCGTGTGGCCCGGGTTCGATCCTCAGCACCACATACCAACAAAGATGTTGTGTCTGCCAAGAACTAAAAAAATAAAATAAAATTCTCTCTCTCTCTCTCTCCCTCTATCACTCTCTCTTTAAAAAAAAAAAAAAAAATCAGTAAGTTTATACAATGGACTTTCTTGAGAGCTACACAAAACTCCTAACACTGCACATTGCAACTTAGTATATAACTGATAAATAAGCTGCATAATGTTGCTAAGTTTGTAATCTGCCTAGTAATAAAGTGAACAGGATGTACTAGTGATGCCAATGACCTAAATTAACCTGTTGATATAAATAAAGCTTGGCAGTTTGGCCTCTCTGTCACTATGCCACATTTCCTGTCACTTATCTGTGTCTTCTTTTGATTTTCTTTTTTTTAAAAAAAGAGAGAGAGAGTGGAAGAGAGAGTGAGGGAGGGAGGGAGGGAGGGAGAGAGAGAGAGGAGAGAGAGAGAGAGAGAGAGAGAGAGAGAGAGAGAGAGAGAGAGAGAATTTTAATATTTATTTTTTTTCGGTGGACACAACATCTTTGTTTGTATGTGGTGCTGAGCATCGAACCCAGGATGCATGCCTGCCAGGAAACCAAGCTACCACTTGAGCCACATCCCCAGCCCCTCTTCTTTTGATTTTCCTACAATATTTTGTTAATTGAAATGTAGGGAGATCACTGAAGAACAAGAAGGAGCTTAAAGTATGAAATGCTCTTTAATGATTGCAACTGAAACAAACCTAGGCTTGAAAAACTATTTTCTGTCAGATTTTAGCCTATCAATTAACATTTTTAAATGTGAATTCCTCTTTAATTTTGGACCTCTTATCTGTATTTTTTGCTTCATTAATTTCTACCCAGTTTGATATGTCTACTGTCACTTTTCTCTTCAAATCCCAAGGTTATTTCATTGGAGACCAAGTGGTGACCCAAGATTACATAGAGACATCAATATTTTTTTTTGATGGAATATGTCACATTTTGTTATTTTCTTGGTAACTAAAGAAGTCTTTTTAATGTTACCCTCATTAGGAAAAAAAGAAAGAGAAAATATCCTATAAAAGTCTACAAAATTATTTTCTCAAACATTTTTTTTCTAGACAAAAACACTAAAATACATTGAGAGAGAATTTTTTTAATATTTATTTTTTAAATATTTGGCAGACACAACATCTTTATTTGTATGTGGTGCTGAGGATCGAACCCAGCACCGCACGCATGCGAGGCAAGCACGCTACCGCTTGAGCCACATCCCCAGCCCAGAAAACACTAAAATACTTTGAAACCATTTTCATTCTCTACATTGTAATCACTACTTAGAAAACATGTTACACCTAAAAAGAAAAAAAAAAATCTTTAACATTTTCTTTTCTACATAAACAAATGCCCAATCTTTGTACTAAAAACAAGAAACAAACTTTTTAATGCAGAATAGAAGCTACCATAACATACTCTATAAAGTTAAAAAATAAATATTGGTTTTTAATTAAAAATTCTGAATGAAATTTAGGCTCACCAATAAAGAGTAGGTTTTTACAGATCTCTAACATCACATCTCCATATAAAGTCTGCTGAGAAGGGTCCAGGAATTTCCATTCCTCTTCCGAAAATTCAATGACCACATCCCTTAATGTCAATGGTTCCTGAAATAAAAATGAAGAAATACATAACACATAAACCATATGATTAATGACATAGTATTTAATTTCATATAAATTTTAATGAGAGTTAAAAGAGGTGGCTTTCACATATGGTAGTGATGTCAACCATTCAATAAGATACATTTTTTGTGGTGCCTGGGACTGAACCCAAGGGTTTTTGCATGAAAGGCAAGCACTCTACCAAGTAAGCTATATCCCCAGCCCCAATAATTCATTTTAAGCAGTAAAATTGGTGGATTTTTTTTTATAATGAAACCCAGGGAGCAGCACATGTGAAGCAAAACACTGAACCAAAAAATTGGGAAAAAATCCAACATAATTCCAAAGGATAAATAATAATTGCAATTAGTTATTGAATATTCAAAAGAAGCACAACCAAACAAAGCAATGATACTTGAGATATGCATAACAAAATTATAATAACAATACTCAAATGATGGTGGTTACCTTAGTGTGCAGAAGACATAAGAGATCACTAAAGACACACCAAAACTTTCAACAGTCCACATAATTATTTGAATGTTTATCTCCAAAGTTGTCTATCTTCTCATTATTTAAATATACCATAAATCTATACTGTATTTTAAAAATTACTTTTACAACATCACAACTCACTTCTAAAACAAAAGAATAAAATTTTTAATTATCAAACTATTACAAAACACTTAGGTACTTGGGTCAACTTGAATCACATGGCACAAAGTTATAACAAAAAATAAAAATAAAAAAAGCAAATTAAGTGAATAGACTATTAATCTTTCAGTTCATAAGGAAACTGACATATCAGGTGTAACATTCCCAGATTTGTAAAACCACCCTCACTGTGAAACTGTATCCTCACTTGGCTCATTTCAAAGTAGAAATTGAGAGAATACTAAGCAGTTAAGAAAAAAATTCTGAAAGGCTCTTGCACCCTAAATGCCTCTCTGACAGCTTGGAAATACTCCTTTTACCAGGGTCTCAGTTATCAGTAGTGAACAAACACATACATGAAATTAGTATAACATTCTGATCTGTGATGTCTTTCTTCTGATTCAGCATTATTATTATTTTTTTTTAATTTAGAGATTTAATCCAGGGGCACTCTAACCCTAAAATGCATTTCAAGAAGTTTTGATTTTTTTTTATTGTGATAAATGGGCTTACAATGTTGCTTAGGGTCTCTGAATTACTGAGTCTTGAATCATATTTACTTTTATCCTACCTCATTTTTCCACATCACTATAATTACAGGTTTGTGCCACTTTTCCTGACTCTGCAACCACTTTTGATACCAAATGTGCAAACTTGCACAACAACCAATATTTCAACAACTAGTAGTCCAATAATTCAGTTCTGATACCATCTAGTACAGATCCCACAAGTTTGGTGTTCACTACTATCAAATTTTACTAACTTAGGCTCCAGTTTCAAGCCCTAGAATAGAACAATATTCATATTTATAATTAATTTCCTATAAATTAGGGGTCTCTACATTTACTCGCTCAAGTTACTTATTCTGATAAAAAAAGAACACTTATGTATACCAGCTTGTTATAAATTATATAAATCTGGAAGTTGACAATTGAAACCTTGCATAGAATCTAAAAAAAAAAATGTCAGAGGAAAATGGGACACTATATAGGCCATTTGAGGAAATAAGTGGATGAAGATATTACCTCCAATTTTTATGTTCTGCCATAGAAGAGCCCCTTTCCCAATAAGATTTAGAAGATCCTCACTATTTTAAATATGCTGATTCAGATACTCATTCTGAATATTCCCATTGTTTTACATAAAATAATATTTAATTGAACACTTTTACATTCAGGGATAAGAACAAAATATTTGTTAAAAAAACAGGTTGGTATTCTTTAGATAATTTCCTTTATATGAAACTCTAAGAATACTAAGCCATCTCATGGCAGCCCAAACCAACATACACACAATTTTATTAAAACTCCTAAGTATTCATTGGCTTCAGGGAAAAGGATACTTCATTTGGAATTTTGATTTTTTTTTTTTTTTGGTACAGGGGTATTCTACAACTAAGATATATTCTAGACCTTTTATTTTTATTTTTTTTTTGAGACAGTCTCTCACTAAGTTGCTACACAAAGCTTCAGCTTTGATCTTTCTTCCTCTACCTCCAGGTTGTTGTGATTACTGGCATGTCACAATATGCCCAGAAAGATATGAATGCTCTAACTTCCTTTGGTCCATTTTCATTTCACCTTATTTATTTGCTATTTTTTCTAAAAAGAAATCCTTGACAGCCTAAGATTTTGGATGCATCCATATCTTATATTTGATAAATTTGAAGTATTGTAAAATAGATTTAGAAAAACAAAAGATGCTTATTACCTATCTCTGAATTTTTTCCAGTCTGACATTCTAGAAATAGCTCCACAGCAATAAAAATTATAGCCACAGATACAACTAAGATCTCACTTAACCTTCAATTGTGTTCTTTTTCAGGCTCAAAATATTACCTTAGTTTGAATACAATTTTATTTGAAATTTGCCTCTATCTTTTCTCTTTGGCAACTTTTCTTAATCTTTCAAATATTAGTGATGAATTGCATTTTATAGGAAATAAAAATATTAGACTAAGTGAGACATGCTAAACCAACCATCCTATTTATTTAAATATTTAGTTACCACCCCAAACTTGAGGCATTACATTATGTCTTCCAGTTAGCATATATTGAGTTTTTCCTTGAAGACGTCTGCACAAAGAAACTAGGTTTTTTGTTTGTTTGTTTGTTTGTTTGTTTGTTTTCTAAATCCTTGCTACAGATTATTCTCATTTCAAATTCTGGCCCCTTATACTCAATCTTCCCTACATCAGTAAGAAAAAGGAGGACCAAAATCATATTTCCCTTTCTTTTCAGTTACAGAATCAATAGATCTGAGCAGTAATGTGTTTCTGGGGAGCTGAACCGAACTTTTGGGGAAAATAATATTAATATTCCAATATATGAATTATTTAGATGAAACCTATAAAGGATATTCCTGTAATCTCTAGAGTATCTAGAGTATCCAGCTAGTCCAACAAGATGTTCCATTCCCTGACCACAAGCTGCTCTGTAGGAAGAGAGGATTACACACAGGTTAGCATTCTCTAGGTAATTCAACAAATATGGAACCTGTGGACACCTTGTGTCAGCTTCATGTAATTTTTACCCCATAGCCACTCAAAGACATGGCAGATACTGAAGAGACATCACACTCTAAACTTTCTTAATGGGGACCTAAACTTGCTGTCTATGCTTATGAAAGACAAATAAACAAAAGTTCAAAGATTTTTTTTATTTTAATATCAAGGATTAAACTCAGCAGTGCCTACACACTGAGCATCATTCACCTCCTCTTTATATTTTTTATTCACAATATACTAATTCTCTCACATCAGCCTATTAAAATGCTGAGATTATGAACTTGTATCTTTACACCTGAAATTAGGTACAAATAATTTTTAAAGAGTTTCATGTTATAACAACATGTTCCTCTCATGTAAAAGTACAACCACACAAATGCACACACACACACACACTCACTTTTTAAAATTCCACACAAAACTAAGAGAAAAAAATGAATTAAAACTCCGTGTAATTTGAAATATTCCAGGGAACAATACTTCATAATATATAGCAGAGAAAATATGGCATTTAGGAAAATCATGCTTGCCTACATTGGAATATCCACTTAAAAAAGTGGGTGCCCCCTGATAAGGAAAGAGAAACTGAAAACTCCTTGGACCACAACTCCTCTCAAATATGAATTATTTATGAGTCAAAATTCTCATGTCCTTGTATTTAATAACCACTCTGAAGGGGTGTAGGTAAGAAAGTACAGAGCTGGTTTCAGGCCAGACAGAGGTCACCATTCAGAGGACAAAAAGTAGATTCCTGACTGTCAATCCCATTCTTAGGGACAGATGTGGCAGTATATTGAGCTCTATCAAATTTAGACTAGGGTGAAAAGATTACAAAGGTGACCTCAGGAAAGTTCAGGTTCTCACAATTAGTTATGAATACTTTTATTAACCCCTTTTGTTTTTATTTTATAATGCCCAGCCCTGAAGTCTTCTTATTTTTAAATACTCTAGACCCTGAAAGTCAGAAGTAAAGGGCCCAATACAGAGCCACCCAGGCATCCAAAAACCTGGAGATGGATCAAGAGATTTGCCTGAGACAGAGATGAATTGTTTCCCAGATTTTGAAGCCTTACCTCTTTTCTTTGGTTTTATCTGATTCAATAATTATCACCTCAATCATTTTTATTTTATAATTTTGTACCTGAATAGAAAAATACCATGCCTAGACCCCTGTGCCTGAGAGTGTAAGGTGAGTAATTTCTATTCAGGCTGTAGGACCCCAAAATAACAAAACATTAATTATATTCTTTCTCAGAGATTTCTATGTGCAAGAATACCTGGCCATAAAAGGGGACATAAGTATTTAATGTTGAATATAATTTTATATCAATTATCAATGACAGTAATACCAATGACAGATTCACAAATGCAAATAATAGAGTGAGAATTACTTTACATTTTTGGATTTCATAACCTTCATACTCTGGCTAAATAAGGCTTTTTGTTTGTTTGTTTGTTTGTTTTTGTTCCAGAGATAGACCCCAGGGATGCATTACTGAGGAACATCTCCAGTTCTTTTCAATTTTTTTTTTTTGCCAGAATCTCACTAAGTCTTTGAGGCTGTCCCTAAGCTTATGATTAACTTTCTTTAGTATCCTGATTCACCAGCATTACAGGTATGCAACAACACACCCAGCTCATGTTCAGAAATTTTGAAGCAACTAGATTTTAGAAAAAGTAGACATTCTTCTACAGCATCATAGTTGGAAGAAATAAAATGATAAGTATATGTGTAACTGAACTTTTAGAGTTTGTAAGGAAAACAAATAAATAATTATAAGAATGTATAAATAAATTCCTATAAAATCTTATAACTTATAGGTTATTACAAATAATTGGTAATTTATAATAATTTAAGTTATAAAATAATTAAACATTATATTATATAATAAAATCATGCTTATAATTTCTAAGTAATTTTTTTAAATATTTTTAACCCAAATATCCATAATTTTATCATTCCAATATAGAAACAATGAAAATTGTTAGTTAACTACATGTATTTTTTATTAATTTTTCAAATCTCACACTTGTTTCTACTTCTAATACTTCTCAATGAAGATCAACCACATTCCTAGAACTCAACAGCACATGTGGCAAATGGTTGTCACATCACAAGTGTATATCTGATATGCTGTGATTCTCTGGACTGCAGATAATTGAATGACTAAAACCCTCCTTTCTTATCAGAGGTGAGAAAATATGTCTTCCTTAACAATATTTCTCCTTTAAACCAAATGAGAAAGAAATGGTATTTTTAGACCCAGGAGTGTGCTATAAGGTGAGAGTTGCCTAAGGCAGGCCATTCTTCCAAACTGAAAACTGTTAAGGTCAGTAGCCTTTTCATATATTAGACAGAAAACAAAGGATGATGCAAATCCAAGGAAAAGTGTCCTCATGTCTTCATATCTGTCTACACCTTGAAACTGAAATTTAGTTGTGAACAAAAAGATCAATTTTTTGTTTGTTTTGCCATTTGGCCTTCATCCTAGTGATCCAGCTATGGTTGTCTGGTTTATATTTGTTGCAGATTATGCTCTGAGTTAAAGTACTAATAAAATTTTCATGTGTACATGAATGATTTTCAAAACCCATTTTCATCATCATATATCTAGTTTGACAAATATGTGAGTCATCACATAATTTTATGTAGATGTCACATACAT
This sequence comes from Spermophilus citellus, assembly GCF_964194105.1. Classification (NCBI taxonomy): domain Eukaryota; kingdom Metazoa; phylum Chordata; class Mammalia; order Rodentia; family Sciuridae; genus Spermophilus; species Spermophilus citellus. Next base: position 4,692,041 of record NW_027673039.1, on the reverse strand, counting down.
GTGTTATTTTGCATTCATACATGTATAAAAATATGTAGAGTTTGAGAAAATAAAAATATACAAAAGGACATAAAAGACTTTATCATACACATCATTGTGTACATGATAAAACTCATCATTACCAACATGTAAAATTTCCCCTAAATCTACAATATCACTTCATTAAAATATTAGCATATTTTACTTTTAATGAGAGAAGTGACCAGAGAAAAAATTCTAAAATTCATCTGGAATGTTATATGTTATATATGAAACCAGCAACCCCCAAATTCTGAATTTACAGAAGAACTTACAATAATAAAAAACAAAATCCATAGATGAATGTATATGTATGTAAAACTTTATGTATACTTAATAGGAATTGAAAGGTCAACATAAATCTAAACACCTCAAGAACAACATCACATGTGAATGGTTGACATGGCCAACCTGAAGAAAGATTGACTTGGGGGTAGAATCCACTGGCATAGTTTGTGTACAATCTGCAAAACACAGGATTACAATAATAGCCCAATGATAAAAGGCATACACTAAGTGAGGGCAATGTTGGGAATATAAATAAGTCATAGCTCCTGACTCACTTTCCATTAATGAATACATTAAATGGAAATATTATATTTCAAGTTCCTCTTAGGCAAAGTAAAAAAAAAAATGAGTAGAAAGATTTATATAAACTGTACAACTTGGAAAATGTCTACCCTTTGATGATCTTAAAAATCTAGGGTAGGCTGGGATCGCAGATCTATGTTCTTGCAAGGGCATCCATGGGCTTAAGACCCTGGGATTGGGACATAGAAGTTAAATCACAAATAACTTGGTTTTTGCATTTATGGGTGTTCAGCACACAAAAAGCTCCAGTTTTCAGCTTGCCCCTCTAAAAATTCCATGACAGCCAATTTTTCCCAGCAGGAAAATTTTTCTTTATTGACTGATGTAATATCTCAACATCTTCCATTCAATGGAAGAAACTAGTTACCTCACATATAAGAAAACACTCTAGAGAAAGAAAACTAGGAGGCTTAGGCAGAGGACCCCATATAAAAAGCCATTCCATATGCTCAAGTTCTGGGAATGAAGCTTACTGATCATATGCAAATCTCCCCTAGATCACAAAATATTTGTTTACTATTGATTTGCAAGCATCTAAATGGGCTTCTAAAATCCCAAGCAGAAGTTCAGATAAGGGACTATAAAGCACATATATTTGTTAATTCCCAGAAAAGGTTTCCACACACTCTCTCTGTGGATACTTGACAAACTGGACTCCACAATCTTCACTGACTTATTTGATAAGCAAGTCAAATAGTGGACAATTGTATACTGAACACAGGTGTTAGGGTAGTCATTGTTGCACATGCCTGTAATCCCAGCAGCTTGGAAAGTTGAGGCAGGAGGGCCTTGAGTTCAATGCTCAGACTCAGAAAAAGTGAGGCACTAAGCAGCTCAGTTAGATGCTATCTCTAAATAAAATACAAAATAGGGCTGGGGATGTGCCTCTGAGTTAAATCCCAAGTGCCAAAACCCCCCAAAAGAGAATAGTTTTGACAATAATATAATACCAAACAAAGAGTCAAGAAACTATGGATATGGAAAAAAAAGAAAACCTTTGTACTCTGTTGGTGAAAATATAAGTTTAAAAAGGTCATTTGTGAAAATAATGTAACTCCTTGAACTATTTAAAACAGAAATAACATATAACATGGTTAAATTAATTCTGGATATAAATTCAAGGAGTTAAAATTAGTAAGTAAAAGAAATGACTGCATGCCCATTATCATGTAGCAGTATTGCCAATAGTCAAAGAAAAAAAAAAAGACTTAAGTGAAGGGTGTCTCAGGAAATTTATTTCACGTGCAGGGCATCCAACTACTCTCCAGATAATCTCCACACAATATTTCAGAGTGCTTCTCCCTTTCCAGTGTACAGATATGGTCTCAACCCTGCACAGTAACTATTGCCTGGCTTTCAGGGTGACTTGCATTTTCCCAATAGATTTTTTTTATTATCTAGGTGGAAGCAGAACCTCAGTCTCCTGCGCACTGTGAAGAAAGCCTAGAAATGAATCTGAAAGAATGACAAGTTCCAGAAACTTAAACTTGATCAGATAGTGTAAGTCATAGCTTTTGTACTTATCATATGTTGGATTAAACAGTTATCATCCATGAGCACCTGATTGGAAACTGCTGCTCTCCTGGTCTGAATCCACTGAGCCTACTATCTAATAACAGTAGATGGCAACAACTCCAGGAATGAATGAGGCCAGAATGAGTCAAGATAGGCATGTTCTTGTGTGCATTTACTTCATTTTTTAAAGGTGATTATAGTTGAGTACAGACAGCAGCTTTTTTAAAAGGCAAGTTTATCTAAAAGTTATGGAGTCTAGCCTGGCAATAGGATATTTACATTAAGCCTTTTATATAGGATAATATCAATGTATGAATTAAATGCATACATATTGTTAATTACTGAAAACTATATAATGGGCAATAATTTTTTTTTATTAATGTCTCTTGATCTAATTTCTAAAAAGACAGTTAGAGCTCTCAACTGGGAAGCACTCCCCTAATCTCCAACTACAAATAATATGTTAAGCACAGGTGTAGATTTAACTATTTTAGTATATAAAATTAAAAAAAAAGACATAGTTGAAATTTATTTTAATCACAAAACTGAATATATCTAGAGTATTCTTATTATGAGACAAATATAAAATTACTAATAAAGAATATATATGTATTTAGAACTCCATCCTCACAACTTCCTCAATTTTAATGCTCTAGCACAACTTAATTCATAATGATCATGTTTCATTTTAAGAATATGGCTTCCCTGTCCTTGGGGAGTCAAAGGGCCTGGACCCCTGCATTCCATACAAGAGATATGAAAACACACTTTGTAATAAATGCTTTTCCACAAAACCAAACAGCAGTAGTGGCACTTCCCTCAGAAAGAGAAGAAAGACCAAAAGACAAGGCATAAAAGATAATGATTTTTTTTTTTCTATTTGATGCTGGACACAGACTCATTCCCATTTCAGATATCTGATAGCATAACAGAGAGTTCCAAGAGTTGGATGTCTCATTTTGATATATCTTTTCACAGCCTTGACTCTAAAACTTAAATACATTAAAGACAAACATGTTATTTTGTAACTTAGCCTTTGACCTAATGCCTACCTAGGCTGTGATATTGTTTCCTCAGTTTGTATGAGGTATTGTGACAGTTTTTGCATCAATCTGATGTATACATGTCTGCATAAGCTAATAGCACCTCAATAATGGTCCAGACTTAGGGAAAAAGGAAAACAGTACCAATAAGGCAACTGCTGTTTTCCACAGAATTTTCTCCAAGTATGTGACAGAATCTTGGTTTCCAATTATAAATGGTGACTGATTCACTCTAAAGCTTATTAGATTTTGATTGGGCTGCTTTATTAATTCAAGCTGGGCTTATCTGGGTTTTTCTGGTAGAAAAAGTTAGCTGATGGCTGGTGAACTTCAGAGGGAAGCTATCATCCTCACAAGCAGCACCTTGACTCTCTGCTTTGATAATTCCTCCACTAATGTAGGCTTGTTATTTTGGACACAACAGGATTTGAAAAGTAAAATCAAAAGAAATCAAGATCTTCTGAGTGTAGGTACTATACTATTCACTTTCATCTTTACTGGTTCCTATGAGCCACAATAAATAAAAAAATGAAAACAACAGTGGTGCCTGAACATAATACAAGTGTCTCAGGAGACTGTGGCAGGTAAATTCTTAAAAACATTTAAACTGAGCCTCAGCAATGTTGAGAAACTAAAAAACTCAGAGAGACCCTGTCTATAATAAAATACAAAATAGGGCTGGGGATGTGGCTCAGTAGCCAAGTGCCACTAACATCAATTCCCAGTACTTCACCCCCACTCTAATAAAAAAAAAGAAATATTAGATAGACTTAAAAATAGATTCTGCATTTTAACAGGTGAAGATGAAAAACACAATACGTAGTTTATAAAGGCAGAAAATAAGGAAGAATTGCTGATATCAAGCACTCTATATCATTCAGCCCTATTTTATACATGAATCTTATATAATGGTTTGAAGGAAAAAAATGTGTTTGTATATCCACAGCTATTAAGCAGACCAGGTAGAATTCAGAATCAACTATGCATGACTCCAAATCCCAAAGATTTCCACTAAACCACATACTACATGCAAATTTGCCTACTCTCTGAGGTTTTGGACAGAGACATACCAAAAAGAGCAGGATCTGTATCCATATTGTGTACATCACCAGTGGGGATAATATACTCAAGAGTGTTCTTCTGAGCCTTCTAAAAAGAACTTGGAATAATTTTGAGTAATGGCTGATGTCTCAATTTAAAAAAATCAGTAATCAACAATATATTCTTAATTTTTTACCATGTGAGAAATATGAAAATGCTACAATGCATCCAACACGCATGGCATTAAAATATTCTATGGAAATTTTAGAGAAAGAATACATCATCTGTGTCCCAAAAGTGCTAAAAATGAAAATTTAAAAACCCATGAAAGAGTGTAGAAGAACACAGCACTTTTAAACAAGATACCACAGAATACACCAGAATTCCCTGATGAGATTATTATCTGTGCCTTTCTATATGAGAACATAAAGCTACATGGAACTTGTGTCAATACAAAAAGGATTTCAAATAGACATAATTGGGAAATGCATTCCATGATTATGATATATATGCATTGATAGAGCACTATTTTAAATTTAATTGCAAAAATTATTTTAAATATAATAAGAGAAATCCATATATGAGTTAGAGTAAAAAAATATAAATGAACAGAAAACAAATAATAATTTAAATAAAAATCAATTCTAAGAGAAACCTGAGGTACGTAAACCCCCCTCTGTCACAAGAGTAATCCCTGATATACAGATAAAAATTCAGTTCCAGCTATTAACTAAAGAGGCCACATTTATCCTAAAGTTTTCTGATTATTAACACTTCTGTTAGTGAGAATGATTTTCAATAATGCAAGTTAACAATATTTCATCTTTATAAAATACAAAAACTAACAAAACATGGTGGCACATATCTAAAATCCCAGTGGCTCAAGAGGTAGAGGTAGAAAAATAATAAATTCAAAGATAGCATCAGCAAGTTAGTGAGGCTCTAAGCAACTTTTAGGGGTTCTGTCTCTAAATAAATATGAAAAGGTATGGGGATGTGGATTAGTGGTGAAGTGCCTCTGGTTCAATCCAAGGTTAAAAAAAAAAGTGTTGTTTTCTTTTTTTTTCTAAAAATGTTCAGCTTCAATTTTTTTCACTAGTTGTTCCTGTTAATGTCTCATAAAATTAAGTAAAAAAGTTCTGTCATTACATATTATATCTTACTGACATTGACATATCCTATTACCTTAATCATTATAATTATTGGAATATTCAGGTAGTATATACACAAATAAGATTGAACAACACAACAATGGAAGAAAACTAGAAGTCTATAAGTAAACTCCATAAATCTAGTCAATTTAATTTTGACAATTGTGTCAGAAAAATTAAATGGAGAATAAGTAGTCTCTTCTTTAATGTAGATTGATAAAAATGCATGTTTATGTTTTAAGTAATGTTATTGGATTTTACATGAGATTATGTACAATATTTAACATAAAATATGTTTTACACTAGAATATAAGAATTAAAACTATTAAAAAATAAGAAGAAAACAATTACATATTTATAAATCAGATTCATCTGTGGAATCTTCATTATGCTTCCAAAGTAAAAATAAGAAATAAGAAATTGGACTTGAAAGAACGGCTGTACAAAAAATAACCTCACCATGAAAGTGAAGACATAATTATCAAGTTTTCCTTTTTGTTTTCAAAGAACTATCTTTTCCAAGTTTTTAGACTTGGCTAGAGGGCAGTCATTCCTCCTTATTGAGAGGCTGATTGAGCCCAGAGCCCAAATAATTACCTTTTTAGGCTCTCATACTCCAGTGACAAAATGCACCCTTCATAATTACCCAACAATAAGGGACCAAACCATTGAAAAAAATGTTATACATCCCAGAGACCCCAAAATTTTTAAGCTGTTAAGTCAATGATAATTCCTAAAATCTAGATGACTTCATAGTACATAGTATATAGTACAGAACTGCTACCACATTTCTAATATGTCTTTGTTATACCTTTGAATGAACAACTATGTGTTTATTTTTGACATTAGTCTTTTGTTCCTTTTGCCTATCCAAAGCAACTGTTTTATATTATGTAAACAAAAATTATAAATATTTGCAAAAATACCCTAAAATAAAACAATATGGAAAAAATGTAAATATGCAGAATATTGAAAATTCCATGCCTCTCTGATACAAAAGTAAAATTACATTGATGGTTTCTTGGTAAAATAAAGAATTACTAGATGAAGAAGCATTTATTTCTGAAATATACCAAAAGTAACTGGAAATGTATTGAGACTGTCATTCATATAGGAATATTTATTACTGAACTATACATAAGAACCAATATGTAAAATCAATGCAGGGTAAATAGATAAATGGAAACATGTAAATCCTCACAGTAGACTGTTACTCAGGAATATTATATTTGTGTTGCTAGAAATTGAACTCTGGGCCTCACACAGGCTAGGAAAGCACTCTACCTCTGAGTTACTATCCCAGCCATATTGAGCAAGTATGATTCATGAGAGCACTAAATGTTACAATGAATGTGTACATGGAAACCTTTAGCTAATTGAAAGTAAGCAGAGAAACTGTAATGTGATTTACAATTAATATTATATTTAATTTTTTGCACAAGTAAATTCATGAATCCAAAACACATAAGTCATTGCCTAGAGCTATGTGAAAAAAAAAAAAAAAAAAGGAAAAACTGCTACTGGGCACTAATTTCTTTTCATCTAAAATAGTTTCTGAAACTAAATGCTGGGGATGGTAAACATGTGAATATACTAAATGATAAAGAATTACACCCTGAAAATATTTATAAAGTTAATTTTAAGTTCACATGTGCTTTCTAGGAATGAAAAGATAAATAATTTATGGAATTCATAAAGCAGCCAAAATTAAAGCCTGTAAAATAGGGAAATAAAAATGTAACTTATTACTGTTAAAAAAAAGCACTGAGTTTTCATTATGAGATCCACTTATATTTATGTGAATATACTGTGACTTTTTTAAATTTTCATTGTTACTTTATAATTTGTAATAAGTATATAAGAAAACTATGTCTATACATCAACCACTATTGTAAAGTTGTCAAGTTTTTAATATTCTTATATGAATTAATATTCATTTTTTGTGAGTGTGTGTGTATGCACCAATGGAGATCAAATCCAAGATCTAGCACAAGCATGGCAGGTGTTTGACTGTTTTGCCACAACCCATGTAAAAATGTATATTTTTAATCTTGGTTGTCTCTCTCTCTCTCTCTCTCTCTCTCTCTCTCTCTCTCTCTCTCTCTCCCTTTCTTTCTTTCTTTCTTTCTTTCTTTCTTTCTTTCTTTCTTTCTTTCTTTCTGTCTCTCTCTTAGCCCCTCATTCTCTTTCTCTCTGTTTTGTATTTTTGGACACAGATGGCACCCTGGAGTCATTTACCACTGAACTACATCCCTAGTCCTTTTGAATTTTTTGGCAGAGAGTTTTTCTAAGTGTATTAGACTAGCCTCTAATTTATAATCCTCCTGCCTCAGCCCTCAGTCCTGGGATTACAGGCATGTCTTGCTATATCTGCCTATTTATCTCTTTATGAAAAGATATCTAATGTCAATTTTCAACTGTATTATATATATTTCTTATTGCAAAAGTGAACATTTATTATGTTCTAATTAACATTCTGCTAATACTATATTGATTGTTGTTGCTGTTTTATGAGAGAATAAAAATTTCACATGATTAACTAGAATCTTCTAATACTTCACATATATGCTTTCTTGTATTGCCTATTTATTTTATGTAGATTATAAACTTGATCTCCCTGCTGATTAGTGTGCTCAGTCTCACACAATCCTCAGTTCTCTGGGCTCCTCAGGCTCCTCATTCCTGCTTTTGCTCTAGTTCAGTGTCGGCAATCTCTCTTACCTATGCTCTTGCATATGTCATGGGTCTTACTCTAACATAGCAAGGAAAAAGTCTGCATTAAAACAAACAAAAAAAAACCCTCATCTATAACTAATAGCCATGTTTTCAGACAGAAGAAACTATGCATAGGGACACTCAGATTTATGAAAAAGGAGTCACAAGGCATTTACTAAAAGACAAAATGAAAGCTGACAAATAAGATCCTGAGCATAAAGTTTCCTGACATGTTATTTACACATAAATTATATGAGTAATTCACAAAGATGCAAATTACACAATTTATCATACATTGGTAAAAATGGCAATTTTGGAGGCCGAGGCCAGAGGATTACAAATACAAAGCCAACTAAGCAAGGTCATTCTATTTCCAATTGTCCTCTCTTAAAATCTAATAACTGTAGGGGGCAGTGGAACACTACTGTAATCACAGAAATGATAAAGGTTGAGTCAGGAGGATTGCAACTTGGAGTCCAACTTCAACAACTTAGTGAGGTCCTATGCAACATAGAGAGACCATGTCTTAAAAATGAAAATTCTCAGGCTGTGACTCATTGGTAAAGTGTCAATGGGGTCAATCCCCAAAACCCTTAAAGTGACTAATATCTGAAATTTACTAAAAATGAATTAATTATCTAATAGTTCTTTGAATTACAAAATTAGCACTTAGGTGAAACAAATATGGCCTACAAGTTTATTAGCCTCTACTTTAATTTCTATTTGAAGGAGATAACTAAAAGTTGCAAATCAAAGGAACATGATATATTGTAAATAACTGATGAACTGTAATCTCCTGAGACCAGGACATATACATTACTTTTAATTCATTATCCAGTTTCATAAAGCCTAATAGTATGGGTTTAATAACCAGTTTTATTAACAAATATTAATTTAGTAATAAAATAAAAAAAACAAATATGAAGTATGTATCTTGTTGTGGATGGACTTTTAATTTTTATTTATTTAAGTATATGTGATGCTTATAATTGAGCCCAGTACCTCAAACTTGCTCAGCAAGCACCAGGAATGATGGCGTACATCTATAATTTTAGTAAGTTGTGATGGTGAGACCAACCAAATAAGTACAAGATTCCTTGTTATGATGGTGAACATCTGCAATACCAGTAGCTCAGAAGAAAAAAGCAGGTAATTCTCAAGGTTAAAGGCAACCTCAGAAATTTAACCAAAAAAAAAAAAGTTTTTCAAGTAACTCAGTGGTTAAGTTCCTCTACGTTTAATTCCTGATACTAATGAAAGTACAAAACTAATTGGGCAACTAAGGAAGAGACAATTTTGCTCAATTATAGAGCACTGCTAGATTTGATCCCCAGTACAAATAAGAACAAAAATAAAAAGAATAAAATAAAGAGCCATACATTTATTTAAGTCAATTCCACAGTAAAATTAAAAATTAATTAATTAATTAATCAGTGCCTTTTGAGGACTGATTTCCATTGGTGAATAACTAATGTGGCACTAAGTACATGCTAGACTAGAAGATACACATCCTGAAACTTTTGGTTGCACTCTGAAAAAAAAGTGCAAATTAGTAGAATTAAACAAGGATTTTTGTACCCAGCCAAATGTATGTGTGTGGGTGAAAAAAAAAAATGTTAAACACTTCAGTCTGAAGATACTCTCTATTTTTTACATATTTTTCTTTAGAAACCTCAAAATATGTGTCAAACAATATAAAGAAGAATACTAAGAATGCTTACCACATAGTGAGAGGTTTTTTTGATTTTGTTTTTATTTTTCAGGTTAGAGTTTTTGAGGAACTAGGGACATATATTCTAAATATGCAGTTTTATATGTTGCTTTCAATATCCATTAAGAAAGTAGAAAATGTGTATTTCTATTGCCTTTTATACTTTTGTTTGTACCTTTACGTTTCTATTTTCTTGAGCTACTTTTCTGGACCAGCAATTATAAATAGTTGAATTTTTTTTTCTATTCACTAGTTCTGCTGGGCTAACCTTTCATGAATATCTTCATGCTGTCATGCTAAAGGTCTCTCAAAATATTATATTTTAATGAATGTACACTGAGTGAATTATGAGCTGTTTTTAATGGACACATTGTGGTAACATATTAATTACTAAAACAACTCACAATCACCTATGAAGTAGTCACACTACTATTTTCTTTATAGGCTTATCAGATGTGATGATAACCTGAATAAATAAAATTAAATATTTATTTTTTGAATGAAAATAAATTTTGTCATTGGCCTACTGATCATAAAATGAAAAATTTGAGTACAAACAGTAAAAAGTGTGTCTGAAACTAGCTACATTGGGGTCATATAAGATTGAAGAAATATGAGCTTATTCATTTTTAGTTACTACATAGCTACAAAAATTTTAAATGTTGTAAAACTGTCAATAACATGACATTAACATGATATATATTTAATTTAGTAAGTACAACAGAAAAATTATAGAGAAACATTACCCCCCCAAAAAAAAAAATTGCTACCACAATAATAGTTGCATAATGAATGGAAATATATTTCTGTAAGTGCAACATAGTTGTATTTGCAAGTTTAAAATGACATCAAATTAAGACGTGCAAGATCTAGCTGGGTAAGGTGGCTTAAGCCTAGAATCCCAGTAGCTCTGGAGACTGAGGATGGAGGATTTCAACTTCAAAGCTATCCTCGGCAACAAGGCACTAAGCAAATCTGTGAGGCCCTGCCACTGAATCAAATACAAAATAGGTCTGTGTATGAGGCTCAGTACTCCAGTAACCCCGAGTTTAGTTTCTAGTTATCCCCACCACCAATCAGAGACTTTGATGAGAAACTTTGAAGAAACCAATATCAATGAGGTAGAAAAGAAGAGAATGGGACCATAAAATTGATCAAACTACATTCACTTGATGAAACAAATGATAGGAAACTAGCAAAAAAATTGACCAAATTTAAATTGAGTAGGTTAAAAAGCTGGAAATAAAACAGCCAATCTCCAAAATATAAAACTAGAATGATCAGAGTATACATATAACAGTACAAAACCTCCTTTTGTGAAAATCAGTTTTTTTTTTAGTTCCAAATAATAAAATGAGTCCTTATTAGGTTCATAAGAAAATAATAGTCAAGGCAGAAGTTATCAGAAGTAACTAAAAACAAAGAGAACATGTGAGTATCTAACATGAAGAGAATAGTTTAGCAAAGAACACCAATAAGTTACATCACAAAGAAACAGGTATTTCTCTCTCTCTCTCTCTCTCTCTCTCTCTCTCTCTCTCTCTCTCTCCCTCCCTCCCTCCCTCCCTCCCTCCTTCCCTCCCCCTCTCTCTCTCTTGTGTGTGCTAGGGGATTGAACCCAGGGCCTTATGCATGCAAGGCAAGCACTCTACCAACTGAGCTATATCCTCAGCACTGGAAACTAGTATTGAAAAATGAATCACAAATAAACTTACATACTATTCAGAAATTTAACGTTGCTTTATCAACCTGTTTCTTATACTCAGAAAAGGCAGGGAAGTTTCAATCATTTTATAACAACTTTGTTCAATGTTCTCTTAATTCCTACTTAATTCTGATCACATTATTATCGTGGAAATTTAAATACATAGATTTAATTTTCAGTAATTTCTGATTTTTAATATGGCTAAAAAGATTAAGTCACTTATTGGAATGAAATAACCAGAAATTATTTCTTACAATTATGGATTATTTAAATACAAGATTTTCACAGTGTGAATGACTGTGAGTATATAAATTTTTATCAAATTGATGAAATAGCCATACTTCCTATAAAAGTCTAAGAGAAAATTATTACTTGCATTTTCTCAAATCTTATAGCTTCTAGTGTTCTTTAGCTTGTGACCACAAATACTTCTCTTCTGAGTTGGTGGAATACAAAAGATAGATAAGCCTTCTCACAGGGAAGATGATAGGAAAACAGCAGGGAATTACCCTCAATTCCCACAGGGTCTGAGAACCATATTATACGATATGGAAGACCCTCCTATAGACTGACTATTCCAAACATTGTTTGCAAAGATAGAAAAAAGTCAGTTCATTGAACAAAGTGAGTGAAGTGGGTTTGTGCCTCTGCAGATGAGAATAAGTTGTAAAAAAGCAACAAAAGTGAGTTCAGGACTGGTCATTACAAGACTTAGCTGACAAAATCCTGAAAACAAAAGAAAAAAAATTCAGAAAGCACTTTACCCACCTAAGCTTATTTGAGAGAATCAAATTCAGATGAACAGCAGAGGAAAGAGGCATACCCAAAGTGATATAACAGTATCTATTTTTATTAAATTTTTATTATTATTCCCCACAATTATAGAGTTCTGTATCACCTCAATTACTACTTTCTTCATCGTTCAGGTGTTATCATTACCTTGTACATACAACTCATGTACACTGAATTTACCCTTGCATTTATGAGCTTATCATTTATCTTTTTCTCTGTATAACTGTATATGTATGTATATATTTTTATCTAACATTTCCAGGATTCTGCCATTAAAATTTCTTTGGTACCACCTCCATGAAATGCATTTTTGTCACTTCAGTTCAGTACATCTAAATGTTCTATTCCAGGTAGTTGGGAAAGATGGGGCTATTGCAAGGTCTTTCTTATTTTACTAATAATCCACTAGAATTAAAGATCAACCTTGGTGCCTCCAGAGGATTTAATTCTCATTCATCTTTCTTATACATAGTGTTTTAGTTTTTATTCAAGCAGCAATAACTGTATTTAAATGGTGAGTAAAAGATTCTGATATGGACATGGTGCTTTAGAGGTCCCCAAATCCCTAGGGTGGTGTTCTGACTCTACCTTACCACTGAAGCATCTTGATTGCATTCCACCTTGGACACTGGTACTATGCTTCCACTGAAAGTGATTCATTAATTATGAATATTGTTCTTTTTCTGCTCTCAATACTCTTGGAAATGTTGGGATTCATGATAGGTTTAGAATCATAATTTTCAACACAATTATTATAGACTCATTTGATAACAAGAGACCACACATATCTAAGAAGAAGGAAGAAGAGAAAGAAGACCATTTATCAATCCTAAAAAGGTAACAGAATAAACTCTGGGAAAAAAAATAGTAGTCATCTAATAAATTTGTTTCAAAAAATATTTTATATGGTAATATATTACTGCATTAGAAAAGAGTGATATAAATGCAATTTCAATTATTAGAGTTATGACTGATTATTTTAAAGAGAGTATCAAAAGCTGTGTGCAGTGGTGCATGCCTGTAATTCTGGAGTCTTCTGAGGTTATGGGTGAAAGATCACAAGTTCAAAGCCAGCCATCCTCAGCAACTTAGTGAGGCTCTAAGAAACTCCACAAAACCCTTTTTCTATATAAAATATTTTATAAAGGGCTGAGGATGTTTCTTAGCAGAAAAGCATTCCTGGGTTCAATCTGTAATATGAAAGAGAGAAGGGGGGCAGTAATCAGTGAAACTTTCAGGGTCAAGGATTTAAACAATTTAAAAACAATAGTGGGTTTGTTGATGAAAACTCATCTGTATTTATTAAATGCTGCATTCAGAAATTAGTATGTTCTCAAACATATACAAGTGAGAGAGGAGTCCTGTTTTAAGGTGTAAATAGGAACAAAGAAAAGATTTGACACATCTTTTCATTGACCCAGATGCCCACTTTAGTTTGTGATTGGAATTATGCTCAGGAGATAGATCCTTAAGCTGTTTAAAATAATGTTTTTATCAAGTATTTATAAAACAAGATTAAGATCTAATATAAATCAGGCTTGGCAAGGGGGAAATTGTTCAAATAATAAGTATATACATTAACACATAAACCAATATTAGAGAAGTTAACATTTGGGATATTTATGCCATTATATAATCACTAGTAATGTAAAAACAATGACAAGAAAAAGTGAGTAAATAAACAAATAAATAACTGAATGAATGAATGAATAACTAAAAAGTACAAAGATGTAATGTGACTGCAATTGTAAAAGAGAGCTTGTAGCCTTGAAAAAGTATAAAGGTACTTTCGATATGGTGTTCTACTACTTACTGAGGCATACCTTATGAACTGTCAATTCCACTTCTAGAAGGGAAGAGTTAAAAAGAGAACCCACACAACTGGCTCTCTCACTTGGGAATAGTGCAACAGTTACCTTTTTCTTTCTTCCCAAATTTTATTTCTGCTTCCAAGAACACTACCCCTCTAACCTCATGATGCCATTGTAGACTTGTTACATCTGAACCCTTCTGCTGCTCAAGTTTTTTTTTCATTGATCTTTTTCTCCCTACACCCATATATTCCACAATTTTTAATGTGTTTATTTTCAGTTGTAGTTGAACACAATATCTTTATTTTATTTATTTATTTTTATGTGGTGCTGATGATCAAACACAGGGCCCCTTATGTGCTAGGTCAGAAATCTGGAGGTGAGCCCAGCCCCTCCACCAATACTTTAAAAAAAATAATGTCACCTACATACTTAGCATCCACCAGTCTTACATTCTGATCCATCCATTTCCTGCTTTTTGCATGAATAATCTTGAGATTTTTTTCATTCAGACATCAATTATCCAGAGTGCTCAGAATTGGGGGTAAATTTTACAGAATATTAGAGGTCAATTACACAACATTAAAATTTATATAGTGGTTGGGCTGGGGATGTGGCTCAAGTGGTAGCACACTAGCCTGGCATGCGTGCGGCCCAGGTTCGAGCCTCAGCACCACATACCAACAAAGATGTTGTGTCTGCCGAAAACTAAAATAAATATTAAAAAAAAAACATTAAAAAAAATTATATAGTGGGATGAGGATAAAAAGAATATCTACAGACTTCACTAGTTAAAATAAAAGGTCTAAAATTCAGAAAAATGAATAATTTTGAAATGACAATTTCATAAAAAGGAGAGTAAAGGGCAGAACATACTAAGCAAAAGCAAAATTTTCACACCACAAAAAATGTACATCTGCAAAGAGTGTCATGTATGCGTGCTTCCAGAAGACAAATTAAATTGAAAGAGATATGATTAATTTGAGATGTAGCAATAAAATATTAATTGTATATAATAGTAATATATATGTACCTGTACCAAATATGCCTCATTTAATAATAGGTATACATTGGAAGAAATGAACTCTAAACTTTTTTAACTTTTTTTTTAAATTTATCTTATTTTTTTTTAATATGTCATAGTGAATACTGACGTCTAGAATTTTGTGTTGCCAAATGTTCAGGCTACATATTATATTTATTTGAAGTATATCACTGAACAACAGATGGATTTCACTGCACATTGTTGTACAATATGAACTTATAGAAATAATTAGACACCTTATAATATGAAAAAATAGATGTGTGTAAGTAACACAGAACCTTTATTAAGTAAAAGAAAATGAAACGAAACAAACAACAAGAAACTTGAAATTTAGAGAAAGTTTGCAGTGCTTTGCAGAAATAGAAATATGACATTCTTTCTAAAAAAATCATTGGGACAAGAAATTATTTTGGGGGAAACCTATATTATATGCTTCCTTAATACCAGAAGAAACTCATTTTCAGGAGTATTATATACTTCAATAGAAAAATAAAATAGAGCTGTGGATGGTATTACACAAATAATCTCAATGACTTGGGAGGTAGAGGCTGAAGAACCAAAAGTTCAAAGAAAGCCTCATCAACACAGGAAGGCCATGAACACCATGAGGAAGTTTCTGTCTCAAAATAAAATATTGAATGGCCTGGGTATATGGCTGTGGCTTAAGGGTATACCACCCCTAGATTCAATAGCACATATATATCTGTCAAAAGTTACTATAAAAAGGAATTTATGCTAGGTGTGGTGGCACATGCCTACAATCCCAAAACTCTGAAGACTGAGGCAGGAGGATTGTGAGTTCAATGCCAGCCACAATAAAAAGAGTCACTAAAAAGCTCAGTGAGACCCTGTCACTACATAATATATAAAATAATCCTGGGAATGTGATTCATTTGTCAGTTACCCCTGCATTCAATCCCCAGCATGAATAAAAGGGATTTATATGGAAAATGTCATAGTACTTGCCTCTAATGCCATCTATTTGGAAGACTAAGGCAGAAAGGTTAAAATTTCAAGGTTAGCTGGGCCACTTGCCAACAACCTGTCTCTATATAAGATTTTTTTAAAATACCTGGGGATGTTGATGAGTGTAATGGCAACTTTGGTTTAAATCTCAAGAACCACAAAACAGAGCAGTTATTTATTTTCAAAAAGGTTACATAAATATGTTAAAAAATATAAATTGGGCAACATTAAGAAATAAACTTTTTTTCATTAAGTGGTACAAAGATGGGCTGGAGTTCTGGATCAGTAGCAGATCACTCACCTGGCACATGTGAGGCCCTTGGTTCCATCCTCAACACCACATAACAATAAATAAATAAGGGTATTATGTCCAGCCACAACTAAATCATAACATAATTTTAAGAAAAGGTATAAAGAGAAGTGGGAGAACTCATGAGCTCACATAAAAGTTAAGAATATTTAATAAAAAATGACACTTATGGTAGGAGAAATGTTCAAAAATTAAAACCTCTTAACATCTTAACAAATTATAAAAATGCAAGCTAACATCTGATGCCAAAAAAAAAATTACATAGTATTGATGAGGACAAAAAAAAAATTCTCTTGAATTAGACAAACTATATAAATTGCTATTATTTTTTGTGTAAAGAGTTTATTTAATATATATGATACTCCTCAAACAGTAGCAAAGCCTATATAAAATACTGTGTTTCTGATCCTGATAATAAGTAGTTATATGATAGCATAAGGCTACAGATATGTTCATCCATGCTGTTGAAACCAGAAAAATAGGTGAAAAGATTTCTGAAAGATTACAATTATGCCAGTGTACATATACATGTAAAAATATTAGTGAAAATTTAAAAATTAATAAATATATTTTTTGAAAAAAGTGTTAAGGTTCTTCCAAAGCTCAAGATAAAAATGACATATGATCCACTAATAATAATTTTGGGTAGCAAAGCAAGGCTGCACATGCCTATGCTCCAGTGGCTCAGGAGTATAAGAAGGGAGAATCTCAAGTTCAAGACCAGTCTCAGCAATTTGGCAAGGTTGTAACCAAATGAGTGAGATGCTGTCTCAAAAAAGGGGTACATGTTGGTGTATAGCACAGTGAAAAAGTGCCCATGGGTTAATCTATAGTGACTCAATAACTAAAAATAATAATAATAAATCTGGCTAAAAAGTGCCATACAATCCAGTAATAATATTTCTGGGCATACATCTAAATGAATTGGAAAACTTTTCTCAAAGAAATAACTGCAATTCCATTTTTATTGTAGCTGTATTCACAGTATCTAATAAAAAAATGAAATGCCAGTCAGGCATGGTGGGAAATGCCTCTAATCCCAGGGGCTTGGGAGTTTGAGGCAGAGGATGGAGAGTTCAAAGCAGCCTCAGCAATGGTAAAGCACTAAGCAACTCTTTCCAAAGAAAATGTAAAATAGGGCTGGGGATGAGCCTAAGTCGTGGAGTGCCTCTGAGTTTAATTCCTGGTATTCACCCCCCAAAAAAATCCTTTTAGATGAAAAGAATATCAAAAGATTTCTTCCAGCTTCACAGCATTGAACTACTCCCCTTAGATGCTACACACTTATAGTTCAAACTGATCTCTAGAAGACAAGACTCAGATAATGATATTTTCTAAATAGGCTAAGAAACATTGATATCTGTGGACACCTTAAGTCAGACTGTTCTAAAACTAAGGACAGGGCAAATATGGGAGGTTGGAATGAGAACACAACACAGTTAAGTTCTTCAAAGGGGAATCTTAACTCGGACACTATGATATCTGAAATCACAGTTGGAGATAAAATTAGATTCTTTGCTTCACTGATTTCTGGGTTATTAATTCAATCCAAACAGATATTGAAAAAGTATTAAGGCTACTGGTTAATGTCTATGTAAAACAGGTTAATAAAAATGTATCAGATTAGGGCTAGAGTTTCGGCTCAGTAACAGAATGCTTGCCTAGCATGGGTAAGGCACTGGGTTGGATCCTCAGATCCACATATCAATAAGTAAAATAAAAGTCCATTGATAACTGATTTTTTTTAAATGTACCAGGTTTCTCACATGGCTTTTGATGTTCAGATTCACTATGTACTCTAGCCTTTGTGATTAAACTTCCTTAGAGTTTAAATCAAGTTCAGTCCCATCTTTATTTTCCTCCACACTAGGACACAGATGTTTCCTGGAAATGTTTGGAATGCTTCTACAGGTCATTTTAATAAAGTGGTCTTAATTATATGGAGGGAAAAAACTCAATTAAGGTCCCATTACATTTTTTAAAAGTCTTTAATTGGGACAGCGAGGATGGCCTTAGCCCTGAGCTTAAACAACTCCATTTTAAAAACTCCAGTTTGAAACATGCAGTGGCACCAGGCACACCCACAGAGTCCTCCAGTATGGCCTAAAAAAAAGTTACTTCCCCTTAACTTTATAAACAGAGTGAAATACCTGGCAGGCTATACTTGGCCTGATAAGAGAGACAGACAAGAAAATCAGAGTGGAGACCACAAGACCAGAAGTTTCTGACCCCAGGGTAAATGATGTCATGGAGAAATCCCATGATAGCTAAGAAGAATTGAAAGAGGTTAAAAGCCCCCAAAGGTAGTATAAATAATAGAGCTAATGAGCAGGGATTTAGCCAGCAGAAACCAGCATGCACTCAAGCTGAAGAGCCTGATGAGGACCTGACATGCCATCACTTGTCATTTTTCTTCTGATCCTCTGCATGATTTTCTCATCTCTCAAACTCTACCACTTCATCTGGACTGTGGTGAAAGCCACAACTCCTCCATAGGTTCTCTCCTCAACCTGTTGTCCACTCCAAGCCAGGAGAAACCTGCCTTGGTTCTGGACCTGGTCACCATGGTCTGAGTGAGTGTGCATCTGCTGAACTAAAAGCCTAAGGCTTAAGAATTTTGCTCTAAGATTTAAACTTAGTACACAGAGGGAATGTCTGTAACTAGCCTGTCATGATTAAGTTACATTTGCAGTGTCTAAAATTAATCTACACTTCTTAGCAGTAAATTAATCAACCTTTATTTTTTCTTTTGCTATGAATGGATTATCTCTATTACAGTGCCTAGCATTCAGGATTGTTATTTTCTTGAGTAAGAACCTATAGAGTATAATTGCATTGAGCAATTTGAGTGAATAAAGCATTAAAAGGGGCAGAAGCATTTGGACATTTTTTATTTCTCTCCTTGACTGCATATGTCACAATTTTGCCCCTGGCGACTGGGACACATTGACTATATTATTTTATTAAGAAAAAA
Organism: Spermophilus citellus; assembly: GCF_964194105.1. Taxonomy (NCBI): domain Eukaryota; kingdom Metazoa; phylum Chordata; class Mammalia; order Rodentia; family Sciuridae; genus Spermophilus; species Spermophilus citellus. The sequence continues at coordinate 4,672,653 of NW_027673039.1, read as the reverse complement.
GTCATTATTTTTAATGTCATCTAATTTTTTCCTGCTTTTTTTCTTATGTGAAAGTCTCACAAGGATAAAGCAAAATCTTTTAAAACTGTCATGCAGTTCTTGGAGAATAAAAATACAAATAAAGCATGCCTTTAAAACAAAATATGGGAAAACATAATTATGTTGAAACAGAAGTTTTGAGATGAAGCTAAATTTCCCATTTAACCAATTTTCTCTGGGATCTTGTCTCACAAGTTTTGAAGAATAAAATCTATGGACACTCAGGGAAGGTAGTGGTAAAAAGAATAGGATTTATTTTAGCAAGAAAAAATACAACTCCCAAAATGTGGGAAAGGGCATGTTAGCAGAAGAACCCATTTTTTTTGTGTGTGTGTGTCAGTTTCGAAGTTTAAATATGGTTTTTGGCAAAGCTTTGGTTAATATCTATTTACAATGAGTATTGAAAAAGGCATTTTTATTACCAACTAGGCTCAATTTTGTCCTTAATGTATCCCATCCTCCTTCCAGTGACTTCCAACTGGGTTCACCCCAAGGAAAAATAATTTGATTGAAGGTATTCCCATAAGTGAGTTTCAAGTGTTTTTGTTTTAATTTGAATAGGCCTTAATGGTGCTCATTAACATATCTATCCATTAACATTCAGGTGTGGTTAAATAAGATGTCCATGATACAGCTGCCTTTTAATTTTACTATCTATTTTATTTTATTTTTTCTCAATCAAGTTGTGCAAGAACCCTGCCTTTGAGAATGTGAAGGGAGCTGGAAATTTGGGATTTAATCTCAGACATATAAATAGCTAAACTATCAGATAACCATTCTGGATTTGAGATACTTCTTAGTCTACATTTAGAAAGCTCAGGAGGAATGAGGATGTTGAGTTCAAAACCAGTTTGAGCAACTTAATGAGGTTCTAAGAAACTCAGTGAGACTTTGTCTTTACATAAATATATAGAAAAAGGTTGAGAATGTGGGTCAGTAGATAAACACCCAGGGGAATAATTCATGGTCTAAAGTAAACAAACATATAAACAACAAAAATAAAAACTTAGGAGGAACAAGAACAGGGGTCCCTAAAAAAGCCACAGCTTCTCTCACACAGGAACACAACTAATGAAGTTGGGGTCCTCTTCTGATGATTATCCCAGTCTTCACCACACATTCTGGGGACATGCTGAGCTAATGGAACACAGATGCCCACATAGGAATTCAGGAAGGCCCTGAAAACACCATACAATTACAGAAGAAAAGACTTGAGGTCTAAAATGCTAATCTAAGCTCCACTATACTAGTCAGAGAAAACTAAAGGCTAAGCTGCCAAGGAGAGACCCTCTATCCACCAGAGTCTGGAGACAATTCTGAGGAGTTTCCAGCCACCATTGCCAATCCCACTGGCTTCAAACAGCCTCCCTACCCAGTCTCAAAATAAGAACACACACTTACCATTTTCTGGCTTTCAGTATGCTTAGTGTTGTTCCCCATATACATATTTTTTTTCAGCTTCAGTGTAGCACAGAAACCTGGAAGCAAAGAAATGGATTCAGTGAATGGCAGGCTCCAAAAACAAAAGGAACAGAAAACTGTGGAAGTCTGCCCCCTCATCACTGACTGTTTCTTGATTGGACAGTTCTCACCCAAGAGACAAATTGGAAAGGGCTTCAGGAACTTCCTCCAAATTGAGCCTGGTAGAGATACCACTGGTTACTGGTGACAAGTCTTACTTTTCCACATGTTGAAGTTTGAACATTAGAGAAGCATGCTGAGGGAAGCATAAGAAGCAGGGTTTATTTAGAAAAGGGTAACACAGACTTCTCCCACAAGGGAGAAGGGGGCCATAGCCGGTATCTTGGTATCCTAAGAAGCAAGGTGTTCTGCCCTTTTTATATGTCCTAGGCTTCCTTTGTTCTCCTGCCTTTCCTTCCTTATCTTTCTTCTTCCTGAGGACTGCCTAGGCTCCGAAAGGCTTGGTGGGATGGCCTAAAGTTGGGAAATAGGTGGGCTGAAGGGGAAGGGCAAGATGGAGTAGACAAGGACACATTTACAATCTTATAGCTCTCTGTAGGGAGGGGAAAACCTGGGACAGGTTACCTTGGCAACAGGTTGGAGCAGGGGCATATTCCTGATAATATCCCTCAGGGGACAGTCTCTAACTATCCAGATTCACTCAAAATTGGCTTCTTAGATTCAACCTGACTCAATTTATCTATCTACACTGAGTGCCTGTCTAATTCAGTAGGCCTACTGTTTGAGTGACAGTAAGTTGCATACAGATCAGAATCAAATAAGGACACAAAGACAGGTTTATGGCTGCTCTGGTTTTGTTGATCAAACCCTTGCGATCTATTGTAAGGGTCCAGTGGAGCGTTGGAGAAAGAGACCACACAAGAGACTGGCTCCATGCAATTGGCAAAAGGGGATTTATTAATTCAGCATGCTGAGGTTCCAGGCTCACTCAGGAAGATAGAGCAGCCCAGAGCCCAGAGCAGAGGTCAAGCAGAGCTTAAGTACACTTTTTGGAGAGGGCGGGGGGGGGGGCTTTGCATACATCAGAACAAATCATCATGAGGCACGGGAAAATTGAACAACAACTCTGAGACATGATTAGTAGATTCATTGGCGGGAACAGTCTGGGCAGGGGTGATTGGTCACTCCTAAGCGGGGTACACATTTAAACTGATTGGTTTTGGGACCTGGATGCTTATGTGCCAAGCTACTTGGAGCCCTTAGCTATTAAACAACCAGGGAACCAGGAGAAATATTTCCTGGGCAGTTCAGGTATTGTCCTAACAGCTACAGGGATTACACGTTCCTGGGATAGCAGAGGAATTTTAACAATACCTGGTCTTTTACTTTTTAGCCCAAGCTTTGCAATTTAGAAGCTTTACAATGCCCAGTCTTTTACACTTTAACTCAAGCTTTGCAGCTTAGAATCAGCTTAGAAAATTTACCTTTACACTACCACATGCAGGGGTGCATGCCTGTAATCCTAGCAACTGGAGAGGCTGAGGCAGGAGGACAGTGAGTTCAAAGCCAGCCTCAGCAATGGCAAGGCACTAAGAACCTCACTGAGATTATGTATCACATTTGTCCTTGGAAAGACCCAGAGAGCACTTCTAGGCACATTCCCACCCTGCTAAATTGTTTGTCTACAAATGACAGGAGAGATTTGCTGCACGAGGTATCACTGACTCAGGCTAGGTGGGGACTTCAACTCATTTGCTATTAGTATTAACTATGTGTTTCCTATTTTCATCATAATTCCTGTGTAGGGCAAAGAAGGCTCTGTTAGTAAAGGGAATGTATGTTGAACAAGTTGTGGCTTTAGAATGAGGGGCTAAGTGTAAATTGTTAAGCTTTTCTCAGGAACCTTGATTTGCAATCTTTTCCCTGTGAATTTCTTAAGAAATAACACTATTGTTTGTATTGTCAGAGATACTAAAATACATCTTAGGGAGGCAATGAGTTTATTAGAAGTGATGTGAAGAAGGAACAGGGTGACACTCTGACAGAAGAAAGTGTGTTCTCTCTGAAAAGAAAATAGCATGACTCTCTTGAAATCCATTTTTTTTTGAAGATCTAAAAAAAGATCCCAAAGTGTCCTGCCCAGGTACACTTCTTGACTTTGGACTGACAGCAGGATAACATCAAACTCTCAAGTATCCTCTGCCATGACAACTTTAGGTTAATTAGGCTCATGTTCACCATTTCTAATTGAATTCTTAAGCATAAACTCTCGCAGATTTCATGGTTAGTAAGAATTATTTTTATTTCTCTGAGTTCCAGAATCTGGTCTATAGCAGGGTCACAAAAGTCTTCACTTCAGGGTAATTTAAGTTGATCTTGTAAACATTGTTTTGAAACTGCATTTTTTTCTGTAGATAACAGTTTGTTAAGAAATGTAACATATCCTGTGCAGTTAAGCCAGAACTTTCTTGTAAAATAAAGCATGGGGTCAACATGTTGGGCCTATTTATTTATATTACTACATGTTGAAATGTAGTAATATAAATAAATAGATTATTTAGATTAGCTAGTCTACCACTTAGCTACATCAGTGTCACCCTTGTCAGAAATAAGTTTACATGAAGATGCAAATCTCTCAATCAGGCAAAGGCAGTATCTAATTGACATCACATTCTGGAGCTAAAAATAATAGAACAGGGTTCCTTTCAAATGTGCTATGCCAACTTTTTATTAGATGTGGTTTATTTACTACTTTCACTAATTCCAGAAAATCCCTTTGAAATCACAAATTTTATTTACCTTCCAATTCTCAGAGCGTCATGTTCTTCTCGTGTAGATCCTCAGAACCACATACAAATAAATAAATTAATTCAAGGTATTATGTCCATCTTAAAAAAAAAAAAAAAACTAACACCAGAAAACTGGGCACACAGGTGCAAGTCTATAATCCCAGCTGCTCAGGAGACAGAGGCAGTAGAATAATAAGTTCAAGGCCAACATCAGCAACTGAGACCCTGCCCCAAAATAAAAAGGGCTGGAGATGTATTTCAGTGGCAGAACATCCCTGAGTTCAATCCCTGCCACTGCAAAAAAAAGCAAAAGAAAGTGACAAAAAAAAAATAACACTTAGGATTTTCTCTCAGGAATTTTTCCACAGATTTCAACAAAGTAAGGTGCCTCAGACATTAGTTTCTCCTAATCCCTCTTTTTTATAATCTTTATTTATTTATTTTTATGTGGTGCTAAGGATTGAACCTAGTGCCTCATATGTGAGGGAAGCACTCTACCACTGAGATACAGCGCACTTCTCTGTGCCTCAATATGGTTATGTCTCAGAGACGAAACAATTTAAATCACAATCTTCAAAGAACCATATTTTATGTATAAAAATTTTTAAATATGGAAAAAGAAATAATTAAATCACATTCAGAGAGTAAATGAGAAAAAGAAGTAATGAAGAAAGAGCAGAAAGATCAATAAATAAACAACAGAAAAAAATAGAGAAAAATAAACTAATTAAATGCTGGTTCTTGGGCTGTGGTATAACTCAGTAGTACAGTGTGTGTTTACCATGTGTAAGGCCCTGGCTTGATCTCAAGTACAAAAAAAAAAAAACAAAAACATAATACCTCATGACTAAATGAGATTTAAGCTAATATTGCAAAGCTGGTTTGCCATTCAAAACACAATGCACATCATTATATTATCAAACAAATAATAACAATCCAATACCCATTCTTTGTTCAAAAACAACAACAAAAACCTTAGGAATAGAACAGTCTCATTCTGATAAAAGGAATAAAAAAAAACCTACAGTTAACAGCACACATGATAAAAAAAAAGATTGAATGTTTTTCTTTTAATATAAGGAATAAGACAAGGATTACCAATCCCATCATTTCTATCCAACAATATACCAGAGATTCTGCTTAGTTTAATAAGGCAAGAAAAAAAATGACATTCAAGTGAGAAAGGAAGAATTCAAACCATATTTTTAAATGATTAGATTATCTATATAGAAAATCCAATGAAATATACCCCCTAAAACGCTACACCTAGAAGGTGAGTTTGGCAAAGCTGCATGATACAAGAGCTAGATACAAAACTGAATTGTTGTTCTATGCTAGTAATGAAAAATTTTATATTGAATTTTTTAAACATACTATAATAACACCAAAAATGACAAATATTTAAGACAAATTTGAAAGGGATATGCAGGACTTCTACTTTAAAAGATTGCTGAGAGAAAATAAAGAAAATCTAAACAAATGGGAAAAAATAACATGTTCATTTGTTGCAAGACTTAATGATGTTAAGAAGTCAATTCTCTCCAAGTTGATTCATAGATCCAATATCTCAAAATCCTAGCAGGCTGTTTTGTATAAACAGGTAAGCTGATTTTAAATTTCCAATGCATATGCAAAGAACCCAGTCCAAAGAACTTTGCAAAAGAAAAAATATGGAAGAAAAACACTATTACAAAGGTAAACTAATTCAGACAATGTGGTACTGGTATAAAGATAAACAAGCAGATCATGCTACAAAATAGAGGCCAAAATAGACCCATGTACACAGAAAACTGATTTTGGCAATGGGACAAAGGCAATTCAGCAAAGAAACAATGTTCAGTTTTAACAAATGGTGCTAGAACTAAATACCCAAATAAAAAAACTTATGAATTTTGACCCCGGCCTTGCACCACATACAGAAATTAACTCAAAATGGGTCATATACCTAAGTATAAAACCTAAAACAATAAACCTCCTCAAGGAAACAGGAGCTAACTTCTGTGACTTGGGGTTAGGCAAAGAGTTATTAGGTATGATACCAAAAGTGCATTAAAGAACAATTCGTAAATTGAATTTCATCAAAATTAAGAACATGTGTTCTTTGACAGACACTGCTAGGGGAATGTAAAACATGTCAGACTGGGACAAAATATCATAAATCTGATAAAGAATTTGTATCCAGAATATATAAAGAACACTTAAAACTTAATAAATAAAAAAATGAAATATTCCAAAAATAATAGCATTCAAGATTTGATACTTTACCAAGGAATGGCAAATAAGCACATGAAAATATGCTCAATATCATCATCAGGCAATAGGAAACTGCAAATTAATATCACAATGAGGGGCTGGGGTTGTGACTCACTAGCACAGCACTTGCCTTGCACATATGAGGCACTGAGTTCAATCCTCAGGACTGCATAAAAATAAATAAATTAAGATATTGTGTACATCTACAACTAAAAATTAAAAAAAAAACATTTACAATGAGGTAATACTATGTATCTATTAGAGAAATAAAATTTAAAAAGACTACCACAGTAAGTATTTAAGATAGAGACTTGGGGCAACTGATTCCTCATTCACTTCTGGTAGGAATGTAAAAGGAAACAACATCTGGGGATATGGCTCAAGCGGTAGCGCGCTCGCCTGGCATGCGTGCAGCCCAGGTTCGATTCTCAGCACCACATACCAACAAAGATGTTGTGTCCGCCGATAACTAAAAAATAAATATTAAAATTCTCTCTCTCTCTTTCTCTCTCTCCCTCTCTCTCTCTCTCTCAAAAAAAAAGGAAACAACAACTTGGAAAACAGTTTGGCAGTTTTAAAAATTAAAAATACCGTACCACATGATCTATTCAAATCACTTCTGGGTATTTACCAAATAGAAAAGAGAGCCTAATTTCACACAAAGATCTGGAATAAAGTTGTTCAGATGGATTTAGTTCTAAGAGCCAAATGCTGAAAATACTCAAATGGCCGTCAATGGTGAACAGGTACATACATATAATGGAATACTTTGAGCACTTAAAAGAATAAACTACTGATATAATCAGAAACAGAGACAAATCTCAAAATAATTAAACTGAGTGAAAAAGCCAAAAAAAAAAGAATACATGTGATATAATTCCAATTACATAAAACCCTAGAATAAACAAACTAACCTATAGTGACAGCAGATCAGTAGGTTGGTATGTGCGGGATGGTGGCTTTGATCCTCAGCACAACAAAAAAATAAAATAAAGATGTTGTATCCACCAAAAACTAAAAAATAAATATTAAAAAACTCACTCTCTCTCTTAAAAAGAAAACTAAATTATTATTGTATATAAAAGGTAACAAATTGCAAACTGATCTCCCTGGATTGCACAGTTGTCTGTTTACTGGCTTCAAATGAAGTGTGAATGTTTAGCTACACTACCACTCAATACTTAAAACACTATGTTTGCAAGTTGCCCTAAAGCAATTCATTAATTCAAATAAATGTTTACTGTACATGTGCTCTCAGTATGTCACGGTTGAAAGGGCTGGATTTTATGCAGAATGGACAGTACCAAATTACAAAGTTATTCCATGTCCATGTCTCTTTTGGAATAATTTGTAAGGTTTAGCAACACTTAAATCACATGATGAATGAATAGCAATGGAAACAGGCCACAGACAGCCAAGAACAGTGATTCTTCTAATTAAAGGTTAAAATAATAAATTTCAATAATAACATGACTGAAGAACTGTATACTAACAGCTTAGAATTCCAAAATGACAAGTATCTCTCATATTTTAAGTGAACTCAGAACAAAGATTAAAAATTACTTCCACACACAGCAAGTATGGAGTCTGCCAGTTCTAAGTGGTGGTTCTGGCTTAGAAATATAAAAGGATGTGAAAAGACAGACCCCAAATGATTTTTTTTTTAAATACCAAAAACAAATAGGAAGTTTTTAAGTAAATTCTCTAACAGCTGGTATCAAAGATAATATTCTGTAACAGCATATTCTTCATTACTGAACTCGGCTAACTGGACCAAGAATGGAAATTATGGGCTGGAGATGTGGCTCAAGCGGTAGAGCGATCGCCTGGCATGCGGGTTTGATCCTCAGCACCACATACAAAACAAAGATGTTGTATCTACCGATAACTAAAAAAAATAAGTCTTAAAATTCTCTCTCTCCCTCTCTTAAAAAAAAAGAATAAGTAAAATAAAATTTAAAAAAAGAATGGAAATTACTATATCTTATAGAAGATACAAGCTTAATTATTCATCACAAATAAAACCACCCATAGCTCTGCCATAATATACAAGACCTTTTACAGCATAGAAAGGGCATCCATTTGAAAACCTTCCACTATCTTTTTCCCTTACAATGATACTACCCTTTAAGGTTGTTTCTCTAAAAGAACACAACATCTGCTCCATTTGTGTACAATGAATTGAAGCATTTTCTTCTGTCATGTATAACTGAGTACAACTAATGAATAATTTAAAAAAAGAACCCAGGAACTCATTCAAGGTACCCAAAAATCTATAAAAATCACTTGTCAATAGTAACTGTGGATGGTATGTGCTTCAGATTCTCTTAAAAACTTACTCTTCTTCTAAATTTGTTCAGGTTCTTCAAAACCATCATGTTTTGTGTTCTCAAAGGTACAATTTTGCTAAACCATAAGCTTTTAGTGAATTTTTACTGAGATGATTACTCTGCACGTGTTCCAAAGACATCATACCCAAATTCATATCTACATTAAACACTACTAATCCTGAGAGTTCAGTAACCATAGAACCTAGATCATGAGCTCTGCAAGCACAATATCCAAGTATTCTCCTCTTCACTGAGAAGCAATATCCACTAAACAAAAGATGAAGATAACCATAGTATTCAGTATTCATAGTATTCATAATATTCATTGCATCTTCTATTTATTGATTTTTGGAGTTTTACAAATGAAAATGGTTTGCTTTAGGTAAATTGGTGAAAAAAAGCAAAGACATTTAACCACTTATAATTAAAGTTATAAAACGTTACATCTCACCTCTGATACTGTTTGTAATTAAAATTGTGAAGTAACACCTGCTACAGCTTGAGATCCATTGAAGCTAAGAGCCAATTTTTGGTTCCTCTTGACACCTCCACTGTCAATTACTGCCCTCCTGTTGCATTTTACTTTGAAGAAAACCACTGTTTTGTGGAGTAAGATCTACTTGTAACTTCCAATGTGCTAGGCACTGTGCTTACCAGTTTATATGCAGCATCCCCACTCATCTTCACAACAATGCTATGCTGGAGAATATTATAGACAGGTAAAGTGTCATTGATTTTAAATAACTTGTCCAAGGTCACTGAGCTAATTTCCATTACTAATAGCACAGAGTATATCTTGAACCTTTTATTAAGAAGGCCTCAAATGGGACCACACCTGCCAGAGAATATGGATTCATCTCATCACAAGTACCTCCCATTTAATCTCAGTATAGTTATTTTTCTCTAATTCATCTTAATCTGACCATCTGCCTTTGCATGGAGAAGAAGCAACATAGTGGCAGAGCTGGGTGTGTGCTACAATTTATCTTCCAAGTTTTGGCTCTCAGCTAGCCTTTATTGCCATTTCTTACAATTTCAGGTAAGATCAAGATCTCGTTATTAAAATTACATCTATGGAATAGCCTTACCAGCAGTGCTATTATTAATTCTGACCATGTTTAAAGTTATTTTAAATATTCAAAACAATTCTGTTCTTAAGTGAAGCATTGTTTATCACATAAGCAAATGATTTGTGTCAAGTTATAACAAATAAGATATATAAATGAGTAATTGTCCTTCATTCCTCCATGCTGAGGGCCATTACCAAGTAGGAAATTTCCTTGCCAGCGTACCCCATGTTAATTTCGCTGTTGACATTGCATGTTAGGTGACCCTGCCCAAGGACGAGGGTGGATCCAGGATTAGGGTGTATCCTGCAGTTTGAGGAAGTATCCCAGTCCTTGGGTTTAGGGCATTCCCGGTTTAAGACAAGTTTAAGGTGTTCCCAGTTTAAGACCTTGGGTTTTAGGGAAGTTCGATGTTGAGGATTATTGCTGCTGGAATTAGGGCGTTCCTGCTGCCTGAGCTCCCATTGAGTTCTCGTGAGATTCAGAGAGCATTGTGGAGTAGGTGAATTGGGCGGCAGGAGAACTGGGATTTCCCCAGAACGTGTGTGGAGGCCGGTGTGAGTTCTGGAATAAAGAATTGCTGTTTGAATCTACAAAGCTGTGTGGTGGCTCGTGATTCTGTGCCCAGCCAAGACTGCGGCACCTCTAAACACGACTTTGTATTTCTTTAATAAAAACATAGAATAATGATTTATTTGTGGATCTGAGGATCAAATCCAAGGCCTCACATATGTGAGGCAAGCCACATCCCCAGCCCACAATGCTGGTTTTGAAATGATTCTGTGTGAGTAACAGTGTAGTGACAGCCCTGCCTTCCACTGTCCTTTGACCAAAATTCCTATTTAACTGCTACACACAGATAACATCCAAAAAAGAAGTTTACAGAAACTACATAACTTCTACCCTTTTAGAATTGCTGTAACTATTTTGTTCTCTTTGAAATGCAGAAAGAAATTTAAATTAAGACTTCACTAACATAAGAGCAAGAAGCAGTTAAACAGCATCTACTGTTCTTTGTCAATTAAGAAGATTGTTCAGCCAGGTTGGTATGGCACATGCCTGTCATCCCAGTGGCTTGTAAACCTGAAGCAGGAGTATTGCAAGTTCAAACCCAGCCTTAGCAATTTAGTGAAGCTCTAAGCAACTTAATAAAACTCTGTCTCAAGAAAAGAAGAAAAAAGGGTTGGGGATGTGGCTCAGTGCTTGAGCACCCTGGGCTCAATTCCTGGTGTAAAAAAAAAAAAAGTCAGAAAATAGAAAAACAGAGTAAACTGCACTGTATAAAATGAATTTTAATTACTTTTTCTAGAGACTGATAAGGGTACCTCTGAAAATCCATGTTCTTTAATTTGAGCTCTGTAACAGATTTTAAAAGTGATAAAATGTGAGGTTCTAGGACCTTGGTTCAAAAAATGTTCATGTAGTTATTTAACTTCATACACAATTCAGATTCATGATTTTGATCTCATCATTAAAATCTGAAATGTACTGTTTTCCATACTGAGTAGCTTTGTTAAAATTTAGATCACACAAAGTCTCTATTTTATATTTCTTCAAACTCTAACTGAAAGAACAAGCATTAATCTACAATTCAAGCAAAAGTTAATCTGAGTTATTATAAATAATATATTATAGCAATATATCTTACAGTAATTTCAAAAGCTGAGATGCTATCACTTAATTTTAATTCTTAGAAATGTCTATTACAACTTGCTAAAAGATACTGCTGAATCTGAAAGTTTTTGGCAAAAAAAAAAGTAAAATTTTTTTAAAAGGCTCACATCTACTACAGGGAATAGGAAGATTTGAGACAATAAACACAAATGTTAAAAACACATTGGTGGGCTGGGGTTGTGGCTCAGCAATAGAGCACTCCCCTAACATATGAGGCCCTCAGTTCAATCCTCAGCACTGCATGAAAATAAATAAAGTATTGTGTCCAACTACAACTAACAAATAAATAAATATTTTAAAACTGGTCTTCAATATTTCAGGGTTCTACATGCATGGATTTGACCAACTGCAGATAGAAAATATTTGGGAAAAACATGCTTTTGTTCTGAACATGTACAGACTTTTTGGAGGGTCATTATTCTCTAAGGAATACAACATCACAATTATTTGCACCATATTTATACTATATTAGATACTGTACATAATCTAGAGATGATGAAGAGTACTTGGAACAATGGGTATAAGTTACATGCAAATATTACATCATTTTATATAAGAGTATAACATCTATGGGCTGGGGATGTGGCTCAAGCGGTAGCGCGCTCGCCTGGCATGCATGCGGCCCGGGTTCGATCCTCAGCACCACATACCAACAAAGATGTTGTGTCCGCCGAGAACTAAAAAAAAAATAAATATTAAAAAAATTCTCTCTCTCTCTCTCTCTCTCTCTCTCTCTCTCTCTCTCTCTCTCTCTCCTCTCTCACTCTCTCTTTAAAAAAAAAAGAGTATAACATCTACAGATTTTGGTGTCCACAGGGGGTTCTGAAGCCAATTTCCCACATACACCAAGGGACAAACAAATATGCAACTCACTATGATATTGTGTTATATGGTAGGGTGGTAGGACAAAAATATTTAGCCTCTAAGTTAATACAACTGTATTTTTGCCTTACATTTTTAAAAGCAACACAAACCTATCCCAAGTTGAAGAGTAATATTACTAATTTATATAAACACAATTATGTTTTTTCTGAAATTGAAATAATAAAAATTATGGCATACCCAAGCTAACAATACTTTGTCTTTACTGAATATAGAGTGGAGATAAAATTAGAACCACAGTCATCTCAAAATTAGAGTAAAAATATCAAAGTTGAATTCCATTCTAGACTGGTATTCCAATAATTATTAAGAGATAGGAATCAGGAGTCAGATTTAAAGATGCCAAAATCTGAAATCTGTAATCATTTTATTTTTAAAGAAGAAATGGAACTACATTAAGTTCTGCTACTCAGAATACACAATCTTGATATCAACTGAATTCTTACTTTTAAGGTGAAATTTCAGTCCTTTCCATTCACAAATAAAGCCTGATTTATTAAGTTCCCTGCTTTGTATTTCTAGAGTTGATAAAAGCACATTTTCTTAGTACAGTATGTATTGTTCCAAGTGTTTTATAAACATCTTCTGTGAGAGTTTACAGGAGTGATTGAAATCACTTCCAAGATTTCATCCTATGAGTCAGTTATTCTTAAAAGAAAATAGAGTTTCTATGTCTTTATCACTTACATTCCCCTATTTATCACAAGTCTGATTCTAATCTGACTCATATACACACACACACACACAAAATCAACAGACAATTACTGTAATTAAATTCTAGGCAGAGCAAAAAGGAAAAAAGAAAACAGGCACAATTTTGTTACTTAGACATTAAAATTACAGGTCCACGCAATAGCTGAACTTTTTCATAAAAGTCTCTTAGCCAATAAGAATAAATCTCAAGACTTTTCAACCACCTAGCTCTACATGGGGCTCCTAAATCTATATTTCCTGATCAAATAATTCATCCCAGCCTGCTATGCATGAACACCTGTACGCATTCATTCACAGATGTGCCAAGTACAGTAATGCTAGGCTCTGGAAACTCATAGCAAAGAAAATAACCTGTCCCTAGAGTGGCTTCTATTAGGGAAGTAAGTCAAGTGAATAGTCACAGGAATGTAACATCTGGACAGTCACTTCCCAAACTAAGCTTGTCTAAAGTAAACTCTGTTTACTTCCTGCACTCTAGTCTACTCAATTGTGGACCTTGTTCTTGCACAGAAATGCTGTCATCACAGACTGTCAAGGCCACAAACTTCTGAGGCATTCTCAACCTTCTGCTTCAGATCTTAACAACTGCCCAAGTCAGCTTGAATTACCAAAGAGGAACAGATGGCTCTGCTCCACAATGCTTCCCCAATTCTGGGAATGCTACTGACAATGGCAGGGAGCTCCCAGCAAAACTTCTGCCTGAGCAGGGGGCAAAAATCCCAAATCTAAGAGTGATCTTGGGGGCTGGGGTTGTGGTTCAGTGGTAGAACACATGCCTAGCATGTTTGAGGCACCAGGTTTGATTCTCAGAACCACATAAAAATAAACAAAATAAAGTTAATCAACAACTAAAAAAAAAATATGAGTTTTTTTTTTTTTTAAAGTATGCTCTTGGGATTTTAAAAAGCACAGCTGGGAGGAGACCCTCTTTCCTTCCTCTTGTGGAAGAGCCTGAGGATGGCCCTTGCTCTGTCACTTTTAACCCCAAGGTCCTAAAATCATGCTGACTTCTGTGGCATTCCATTCCTTTGAAACCTTCTTCAGAAGTCTTCCTTCTTTAGTAAGCCTCCTTTTAACTTATGATGGTTGACTGAAGCCAAGCATCCAGACTTGCACCTTTCTAGTCCTCACAACCAGCATCTGTGCTACAATAACAGGAAAAAGCATGTTCCCCACACACACCAAAACTCATCAATAGCTCTCCATTATTAAAGATAGATCTAAATTCCTTAACAGGACTCACCCCACCCTCTATTCACAATCTTCCCTCCAGCCAAACAGCTTTTCCTCCTTGATTCACATTGTAGCTCTGACTACCCAGAACTGCTTGGGTTTGGGCTGGAACTCAGATACACAAACACACCGCACTGAATTAATTAGTAAATAGGAAGTCCCCATTCTTGAAATCCTGAAGAAAACCAAGAAAAATGGCTTTCTTCAGGCCTATTTCTAGGTATCAAAGTCATCACAATGATGTCTACATATCATTACATTAATATCCATAAATATTGCTGTTACAGATAACTGGTGCCAATGTACACAACACACACAGCAGCAAGTGTCTGAAAGGAAGAATCACAGATTATAACAAAAGGTTCTGATCACCCACACATCTCTGCAGACAGACCACCAGCACTGACTCCCTGTGAGGCTTTCTCACCCAGACAGTGCCCCTCCTCCTCCACTGGTGCCACTATCCTCTATAGAAATCAGTAGCCTGGTACATGACCTCTTGTTCCTCAAGGACAGGACCATGTTCCCAGCATCCCTGGATCTCCAAACCCAGTCAAGTCCTCAAAATACATGAGGCACCTATAAATGTCTACAGAATAATATGTGCATTCTGAGCTAAGCAGAACACTCAAAGACATTTTCTGATTTTAAAAAAGGGCACTAGATATCAGGTTTGAAAATTTAGGCTTCTCCCATTAAATTTGATAAAAATATTTGAAAACACAAAATATTTTTTTTAATATCTCTAACCCATGTGTAGTTAACTAAATGACCATTATTTCTATAGAAAAAAATTTTAATGGGGGCTGGGGATGTGGCTCAAGCAGTAGCGCACTTGTCTGGCATGCGTGCAGCCCAGGTTCGATCCTCAGCACCACATTCAAACAAAGATGTTGTGTTCACCGAAAACTAAAAAAATATATATGAAAATTCTCTCTCCCCTCCCTCCCTCCCTCCCTCTCTCTCTCTCTCTCTCTTAAAAAATTTTAATGGGACATTGAGAAATATGGTCTGTTGTGTTTTTTTTTTTCTAAAGAGAGAGAGAGAGAGGAGAGCGAGAGAGAATTTTTAATATTTATTTTTTTTTTAGTTCTCAGCAGACACAACATCTTTGTTGGTATGTGGTGCTGAGGATCAAACCCGGGCCGCACGCATGCCAGGCGAGCGTGCTACCGCTTGAGCCACATCCCCAGCCCTGTTGTGTTTTTTTTAACTTAAAGAAAATTTCAGAGAAACTGCATAAGGAGACAAAAAATTGGTAAATTAGACTCCAACAAAAAAATATACATGCTTCATAAGAAGTGAAAACACTATAGGATAAGAAAAATTTTATACATCACATATCTGATGAGAGTACATTTGTGTATATCCAGAATACATAAGAACTATTGCAACTGAACAAGAAAAGAACAGCTCAATTTTAAAATTGGCAAAGGATCTGAATAGGCATTTGTCTAACAAAGATAAACAATGGATAACATGCACATGAAAAAATTCAATATCATTAGTTATGAGGGAAATCCAAATCAAATCCACAATGAGATGCCACTTCATACCCATTAGGATGACTACTATGGAAAAATACCATGGCAAAGTGTTGGCAAGGTTATGGAGAAATGGAATCTTCAAACATTGCTGATGGAAATGTAAAATGATAGAGTCACTTTATAAAACAGTCTGGCAGATTTACTTATGGCCAATAAATTTCACTCCTAAGTATCTACCCAAAAGAAAACATAAGTCAACTCAAAAACAAAAATATTCACAGTAGCATGATCATAAGAACCACAAAGTGCAAGTCACCCAAATATACATCAACTGATAAATGGATAAACAAACTGCAGTATATCCATATAATAGAACAGTATTTAGCAATAAAAAAGGAATAAAGTTCTGTTATGTGCTACCTCAAAAACAGGCTAAGAAGCCAGACACAAAGGGCTGAATGATTACATTTATATAACATGTCCAGAACAAGTAAATCCACAAAGAGAGAAAGGAGATTCATTGCTACGTGGAGCAAGAGTGAGTGCAGAGTGATGACTAAAGGGTATGGATCTTCTTTAGAGGTAACAAAAGCATTTCAGAATTAGACAGCAGGATAGGCACACAACTATGTGAGTATACTAAAACTCAGTGAATTGCACTTGTAAGGAGTGACCTTGATGGTAATGTGAATTATATATCAATAAAGTGGTTATTTTTAAAAATGGCTGCACAAAGTCATATAGTAACACGTCTGCAAGAGGCTCTGGTTGAATCACTCTGCCGGTGACAGAATAATCTGTCATAAAAACATACAATCTGTTCAAATGGGGAAATAATCTATGTTCCTACCAATGAATCCCTATTGCAACCAATCATAAAACCAGATCCAAAGTAGAAATAGCAAAGAACAAAAGAGCATGCAATTCACAATTAGCTGGCAGGTTACAGAATGAAACTAACCAAAGACTACAAAAAGAAAAATGTTTATTAGGACTACCCACTTCTTATCAATTACACGGATATAAACAAGTCAAAATCTTTTATACTCATAAGAAAATCTGCCAGCTTCTTTATTAGCACATAGAAAGGAAATACAAGCATTCCCTCCTATAATCAAATTAACATCCCACCTAAGGTCTGCTTGTACTTGGCAGCATGAACCTTTCATTTCAGAGTGCTACTAAATTAAACTAGCCTATGTTGTATTGAACACATTGAGCCAGACACCATGGCATGCTCCTAGACTTTATTAGTTGATGCTGAGGAACATTAAAAATAAAAAGGATAGGGCTGGGGATGTGGCTCAAGCGGTAGCGCGCTCGCCTGGCATGCGTGCGGCCCGGGTTCGATCCTCAGCACCAAATACCAACAAAGATGTTGTGTCCCCCGAGAACTAAAAAATAAATATTAAAAAAATTCTCTCTCTCTCTCTCACTCTCTCTCCTCTCTCACTCTCTCTTTAAAAAAATAAAAATAAAAAGGATAGTATGAATGAGGGCAGGGGTGGTGAGAGAATAGAGTTATTGTCAGTCTTTTCAACATTTCCATTATCTAGAATACAACAATGGAAACAGTCTAACAACATTCTTCTTCCTTTTTTTTTTTTTTTTGTGTGTGTGTGTGTGTGGAACCTAGGATTGAACCACACATGGTTGTACTACCACTGGGTAACATCCCCACACCTTTTTATTTTAATACAGGGTCTCACCAAGTTCCTGAAGCTGGCCTTATACTATCCATCATCCTGTTGCAGCCTATGAAGTTTCATAGAACTTTCTAAGATTCTAACCAATACTCTTCTCTGTATGCATAAGAAAGCACTAGAACTTAGGAACAGAGAGATCTGAATTCAAGTGTTTGTTTTTCTTTTTTCTTAAACCTGCTAGCTACATGCCTAAGGAAAAATTTTACAATTTTACTGAGTCCTTGTTGTTTTGAGAACA
Source organism: Spermophilus citellus (assembly GCF_964194105.1). NCBI lineage: Eukaryota > Metazoa > Chordata > Mammalia > Rodentia > Sciuridae > Spermophilus > Spermophilus citellus. Next base: position 4,654,819 of record NW_027673039.1, on the reverse strand, counting down.
AAATGAAGTAATGCACACAAAGAGCACAGTGCCATGCTCAATCCACAGCCCAGCACAAAAATCCTTGCTGTTCACAACTCTTCACAGCAAATAGTCATTTCAGAACTTGTACCAGAGTAGGGGTAATTAACATTGGCCATCCTTCTACCTTGTAAACATCTAAAGATCTATGAAGATTTCACATTGAATGAATAATCTTCCTCCTTCATTTCCCTCCCACATAAGTTTTTTAAAAAGTTATCAATAAAGTCTTTAAAAATATTAAATCACAGCATGACACAATGTATTAATTCACCTAAAATGTATTTAAAAGCACTGAACTGAGAGAGAGAAAGACATGGAAACACTCTATTAGACAGAAATGCCTATTTTGCTGTGCAATAATTGGTACCCTTTCCATAAAGATTGAGCCAATATGATTATAATTTCCAAGTGTCAGTAATCTGTTATTAAGGTAAAAGAAAAAAGAAGTGGGATGGTTTAATCACCATGAAAAAATGTGGGAAGATATCCTTTCTGATTGACAGCAATTAATGTTTGAGTGACGGCTGCTAGAATGTTCAGACTAAAAACATTTGTTATATTTGAACAGACTGAAATATATCTAAAACAAAACACAGGGGGTTTAACATACACAAACAAAACCTGCACCTAAGTGTCCTCTCTAAACAAACCAAAGAAGGAAAAGCTTGTGTGAAATTCCAATTGCACTGCTATAGATAAGATGTGGGGACGGGGATAGTGGTTTTCAGCCATATTCCCATGCTGGATGTCCATTAAAAGACAGCATCTAGACTCTGTAGTAATAGACTTGCTCTGCCTGGCTCCACACAAATTTGCATTATGTCACACACTGGAAAAAACTTTCAGGGTTAGGAGAGGAAATTTCTCAAGAGGATGGGATGTTCAGAACTTTGGGAGTTTCACTAAGCTCTGAGCTCATTATGGACCTTGTGCCCCAAAGCTACTGTTATTCCCTCCTCTTTCTAAAATTCCACTCATAAGACTTTGAGTTAACAGTGCCCCTTGGGGAGATCTGGTCAGTTGCAGAGTCTACAGAAGGAAAAGCTGAGCGACTCTCATTTACACTGTACACCTGAATGTGGCATCTCTCCTCCTACTGCAGCTCAGTACTACCACCCTGATTGCAAAGCTGTATCATCGCAAAGAGTACAAAGTTTCAAATTCTGCACAGGAAGACTAAACTTCTCTGTCTACCCAAATTTCCAATCAAATGATCACTTACTATGCCAGTCTAAACTAAGCTTTATGCCTAATATAGGAAGAAACTGTTTCAAATGCACAAAATCCAATCCATGTAATATGTAATAAAGTCATTTTTTGGTAGTTGTAGATAAACATAATAGATTGATTGATTGGTTGATTGATTGACTGTTGTGCTGAGGATCAACCCAGTGCCTCAACATGCCATGCAGGCACTCTACCACTGAGCCATAATCCCAACCCTGTAATAAAGTCTAAATATCTATTTGAATATAGTATAAAAAATTTTAACAAATGCAGCTAAAGCTAACAGGAGAAATAAAGGATAAAGCCTTCATTTTAGTTACAACTTCTATTTAATCCCTCACTTTCCAGGAATATTTTTAGTAGGCTTTAGGGCACACAATTAAAGAAATGAACTCATCAGTAAAATAAAAGGCACTGATATAAACAAATTCCTGTACTGCCACAGAAAACAGATTAAAAATCATCGAACTTCAATATTTTAGAAAACAAATAAGATTACATCCTTGGCCACAATAAGATCCCAGAAGGAAAAGTACAGGAAAACCTCATTAATTTGGCCCAATAATGAAGACTCAAAAATTCCAAGTCTGCCTTGATTTAATTTTGGACTATGTATTAAGAAACAATTGCTAGCGGCTAGAGTTGTGGCTCTACCTGGAGAGTACTTGCCTGGCACATGCAGGGCCGTGGGTTCAATACTCAGCATCACATATAAATCAATAAAATAAAGGTATTGTGTCCAACTACAACTAAAAAATGAATATTAAAAAAAGAAACAATTCCTAGGCAAATTAAAGTGGAAATAAAAATTTCTATAGGGTTATTTGATTTTAAAATTTTCACATGCAAATGACTTCTGCAAAAATACTAATTAAAACTAGTTAAATTTATTCTTTAGAACCCTGTATTCCAATAGAAATAAACTGTATAAAATACAGACTAAGGGCTGGGGATGTGGCTCAAGTGGTAGCGCGCTCGCCTGGCATGCATGCGGCCCAGGTTCGATCCTCAGCACCACATACAAACAAAGATGTTGAGTCCGCCGAGAACTAAAAAATAAATATTAAAAATTCTCTCTCTCTCTCCTCTCTCACTCTCTCTTTAAAAAAAAAATACACACTAAAACACTGCTTAAATCTATTATATCATCAATTTTTCTATCTCTCTGCTTACTTTGGCTGTAAAAACCTGGTTTAGGAGTCAGGAAACTTTCACAGACAGGTGCCAGACAAAAACTTATTCATTCTACATAGTCTGGCAATCTAAATCTCTGTTTTTATTTTTAAAAATGCGAACCATACAATTATATTTACTTTATTTTGGGGGCATTTACTTTATTTTTATTTTCAAAAAACATATTGTAAAAAATATTTCGATGTCTATACTGGTAAACATAAACAGATCTTAAACAATATCCAGCAGCATACCTAGTTTAAATACTTACTCTGCCCATAAAGAAAAAAAAAAAGATTCAAAATGCATGGCTTATGTGATTCTAAAAATTAACTAGAATATAGTCTGAATCAAATTTTGAAACAAAGTACCATCAAATGAAATAGAAGCAAGTGCCATACAGTTATGCACATCTAAATTAAATGAAACTATGTTAGTCCTCTCTAAATTAAAATGTATGGGTATTCATTTTCACATCTTTAACCTAATAATGAATACACATCAACCATTGGGAGATTGAGGCTGGGGCAGGAGGATCCTAAGTTCATGGACAGCCTTAGGAACTTAGTGATACCCTACCCAACTTAGCAAGACCCTATCAAAATAAAAAATAAATAAACAAACAAAAGGGCTGGAGATGTTTTTCAGTGGTAAAGTGCCCCTAGATTCAATCCCCAGTACCAAAAAAGTAAACAAATAAGTAAATAATGATTTGGATGTTTGTGGATGCCCACCAGGTAGGTAGATATTCAGTGCTGAATAAAAACTGGTGAATAAATCACCAGTTGGACCATATGGTCCCAACCTTGGGGTATTCTGTAGACAATGTTAATTGAAGTGAAAACAAAAGCCCCCTCAGGAAAGGCAATCTAGATGTACTTTATATATAGAAGACAGTTTAATGCTGTCTTATTAAGCCAAAGAATAAATAGTAGGTCAGTGACAAAGCTGTGAATCTGCTTCATGTGAGGCCAACCTTATATGTAACTCTTATTTGATTGAAATAAAATCTAAAGCAAACATAAAATTAAAAATCATATTTACATCAGGAAGTGATAAAATCTTTTGGACAGAAGAAATACACATAGGTTTACACATGAACACACAATCACATAGTTTACATGACTCTAAAACACTATATTATCAACCAATTATGGAAATAATATTCTGTATGCTATTCAACCATTGGTATCCATGTTTGAAAATTGTTAAGAAATTTATTTTGAAAGTTACTTTAGACTTCCCTTCAGGTGAATGAAACACAAAAGTACTGCTCTTTGCAGAGGAAAACATTTTGTATTCAAAACAATTATAGCTGGCTGATCAAGTTTTCAATTTTTTTAATATTTACTTTTTAGGTGGACACAATATCTTTATTTTATTTTTATGTGGTGCTGAGGATTGAATCCAGTGCTTCATACATGCCAGGCTAGCACACTTCCACACTTCCACATCCCCAACTCTGAAATTTTCAAATATTAATAATGTGTTAAAATCAAGGCAAACAACCTACAAACAACTCAATATATTTAAATATTTTAATCACATTTAAGCCTAAGAATATCTGACACATAAGAATCACAAGTATGGTCTTAAGGAGAGAATTCTCTGTTAATAAAAATACAGAATGAAAGAAATCTTTAAATAACACAAAGTTTCCTTCAATAGTTGAGTACAGTGGACCATACCTGTTATCCAAGAAACTCAAGAGACTGAGGCAGGAGGATCACAAGTTGAAGAACAGCCTCAGAAACTTAGCAAGGCCCTGTCTCAAAATAAAATAAAATAAAATAAAAAGTCCTGGGGATCTAATTTACTGGTGAAGTGCTCCTGGGTTAAATCCCCAGTACCAATTAAAAACATGTTATCTCAAAAATGTACTTTTTCTTACCTATTGGATTAGCAAAGATTAAAAAGATTAACAAAACTTGGTGTGAGGAAGGGTTTTGAAAATAAGATTCTCATGGACATTGAAGATTCTCATGGACATTTTATAGATAACAGCTTAGTCATATTTATCATATTTAATATATATATATATATATATATATATAATGTTTGACCTGACAGTTATGCCTCTAAGAAGATAAATAAGTATACTATCATCAACATACCATTATTCACAAGAAAGAAAAACAAGTAACAATCTAAATGGTTATCAAAGGAGTAGGCAGATAAAGTATGATGCCTCTAAATGATAGAAAACTAGGAAGCGAGGGCTAGGGTTGTACCTCAGTGGTAAAGCACTTGCCTGGCACCTGTGAAGAATAGGGTTTGATTCTCAGCACCGAATATATAAATAAAGATCTACTGATGAATAAAAAAATAATAATAATTAAAAAAATAAAACTAGGCAGCCAGTAAAATGATCACCCATGATTATGCACATCAGTTTCAAATCACAAATAGAGATATATAAAACTCATTAAAAATGACCACATAGCTTCATATAGAGAGAAACTGCTGTTTATTTGAAGTCTTCTATATATTTTCATATCCATCAATAAGTTTCCAAAAGTGAGTTAATGGTGGCCATTTCTTTGTGCAAAAATTGAGGGCTTACTTTTGTCATTATGTTGTTTTCATGGGTAGAGATTTTTCTAATTATTATAATAAAAAATCACAACAAACTTTTAAGATAAACAAGTGCCTCTACATCACCAAAATTACTTCAAGTCTTTTCGACTTCCTATTTAAGAGGAAAGAATTCATTGAATGTTGCAAGTAGATGTCATACAGGATCTCCTTCTCAGGACCACACTTTAAAATGACAAGATAATAGAAATTAAAATATTAGAGTCAAAGAGATAGGGAAAGACAAACATCATCATTCAGACAGCCCATATTATTGGCATCCACCTTACCACCCACAGGTTCTATGAACTCAAACACTCCTAAAAAAAATCCCTTTTACAACTTAAGGAAGCAGAATAAAAAATAATAACAATTAAAGAATTTTTAAAATGTAAAATCATAAAACATCACAGTGAAAATATTTAATTATTTTCCTGTCTTACATTCTTTCTTAGCACCTTTATTAAGAACCTGAAAAAAAGAAAAAAAAAGTTTGGAGAAGTTAAATAGATTTTAAATGTATACATTTAATCTGATGTTTATTTCGTTTAGATTTTTGTTTTTCTGGCACTAGACAAAATACATCAAAAGTACTCATGGAAAAATAAGCAAGCAAGAATTCCCAGGAATATGAAAAGCAACAAGGGGAAACTAGTTTTAAAAGATGTTAAAACTTTTACAAAACCAATAATGTGATGCTGGTATATGAAGAAAAAGACTAATAGAATACAAACCCCAGAGACAACCTAATACATCCAAAAGTTAACAATACCAAAGAATATTCAAAGAAGGGTTCTGAAATCAACAGGTGAAAATAACAGGCACACAGAAAAAGATAAAGTTGAACCTATGCATCATTTCGAACACCAGAATAAATCCTAGTTTGAACATTTAAATGTAAAAGTGATACCATAAAAGTACTAAAAGAAACCATGGGCAAATTCTAAAACTCTTGGAGGCCTTAGAGTGACTTAAAATCCATATACCTATGCTGGGGCTGTAGCCCAGTGGTAAAGCGCTTGCCTAGCACTTGTGAGGCACTGGGTTCAATCCTCAGCACCACATAGAAATAAAGAACATTTTTTTTTAAATCAAGATACCATAATGAGTAATATAATCTATACAATTCAAAAAAAATGTAAGACTTCTGTATATCAAAATATGTGAAGGTAAATAAAAAATAAGTGAAAATTTGGGGAAAAACTACAATTTATATCACACAGGGCTAATATCTACAATTTATACATTTCTAGAAATTGATAATGGGGAAAACGCAATTCAAAACAAAAATGTGAAAAAAAAAACACATGAAAAGAGTTTACAGGAAAAGAAATACAACTAGTTTTTAAGCATAAAAGCTCAGCCTCATTAATAATATTAGTAATGTACATTAAAACGACTCTGTATTGATAATTCTCATACTTCAAACTGTTAACAAATTCAAAGCTCAGCCTCATTAATAATAATAGTAATGTACATTAAAACGACTCTGTATTGATAATTCTCATACTTCAAACTGTTAACAAATTCAAAGACACAGTACATTGGAAAGGCCTCAGAAAAACAGGAACTCTCTCATACACTGCAATCTGCCCTCTTGTATCTGTGGTATTCAGACTTGATTCGACAATCACAGGTGAAAATATTTTTTAAAAAATTGTCATACAGAACACATACCAACTTTTTTTCCTTGTAATTAATCCTTAAACAATACAGTGTAACAACTCTTTACATGGCATTAATATTGTATTAGGTCTTGTAAGCAATCTTAAAATGATTTAAAAGTATGCAACAGATGTGCATAGGTTATAAAAAATATTATGCTTTTTATATAATAGACTCAAGCATCCTTGAATTTCAGTATCCACAAAGGGGTGCTCAAACCAATCCTCCATGGATAAGGAGGAGCAACTGTACTTTTGGGAATTTAAAATGGTGCAACTCTTAAGAAAGGAAGTATTTAACAAAATCATAAATGCCCTGCCCACTGGCACAGTGATCCCACTTCTAGGAATGTATCCCACTGATATACCTGCACATGTAAAATGATATATATACAAGCTGTTTCACCCCAGTATGGTCTGTAATAAACCTAGAGAAGACCCAAATACCCACAAGGGGCGCTGGTTAAGTAAACAAAGCACTTAATAGATGCTGTTTAAACACAGCTGTTTTTTTTTTTAAAAAGTATTTTCTATAAACAAAGATTATATTCTTTGTAAATAAATACTAATGGAAAAAGATCTCAAGAGCATATAAAGAAAAAGCCATGGGACAAAATTAGTTACATATTATGCTACAGTTTATATAAAAAGAATATAGTACACTGGCATTTCTCCAACTATAAAAGGAAACAATTGACATCTATGGGAAATAAATTAAAGGAGGAAGGAGGTTATCTAAGAAAGAGCGGTGAAGGGGGTGCCAAAGCCATTGGAAATCAGATTTTCCCAAGAATGCCTGTGTCATTTTAACTTTTGAACCATAAGAACATGTTATCTACATTAAAAAATTTTTTAAACACTAAAAAGAATACTTATAAAAAGAAGAGAAAGAGACACCTATAGATAAGACTTAAAAACAAGCTTTAAATAGATTTTTGCTCCCAAATTAGATGCTGAAAATCAATCTTCGTGTGGTCATCTCAAAAACATATGCTTTTTCCCCCTTCAATCAATTTAAAGAATATGATAATCTGTTTTTAAAAAGCTATTTGAAGGAGTAAGAAATTAGGAAAGAAGAGAGAAATGTACAATGAGGACACTCTAGTATAATGGTTCTCCATATATGGCCCCTGTACCAGCAGCATGAGCATCATGTGATAACTTGTTAAAATTAAAATTCTCAGGCTCCGACCCAGACTACTGAATCAGAAACTTTGTACTAGTCCAGCAATCCTGGTAATACCCTCAAGTCTGAGAATCACCTATGTTGTCTGGTGCTTCCCACAAATTCACAACAGCACCAGTCTGCATTTCAAACAAGCTCCAGGACCTAGGACCACACTTGGATAAGCAAAGCTGAAGTCCTCCTGGGGGAAAAAGGTAAGTAACCTTCATATGGTTGAGTTTCCTATGAAACCTGTCCTCAGTATCAAATGGAAAAAGTCCTTTTACAGGCTTCCTAGCCAAGATATATCATGGAGCTACTTTCCCACATAAGCTGTGTACACAGAGAATAAATGCTATCAAATGCATTCTTATAAAACAATAACAACTATGAATCATCAAAATTCAACTTAAGGATGTCTTGAAAAAAAGTATGAGTGGACCTACAAGCTTTCAAAAATAGAAGAAACAAAAATAATCCATATTTCATAAATTCTGTTCATGTTTTCTGAACAAATTAACCTCAAATGCATTAACTGCCCACCATGTGCTCTCCATGAAAAAGAACCAAGAAGTTTGTTTTCCTCAAATCCTTTTCAAAAAAAAAAAAAATGTACTCATTTATATGAACACTGGCCTTCCATTTGTTTTACATGAGAAGAAAGATCTCTATAAGAATCTTCTGAATAAAGAATTCTAGTTTAGACAGAAGGATTTAGAAGTTAAATGTAGTGGCACACGACTATAATCCCAGCAGCTCTGGAGGCTGAGACAAGAGGATCTCAAATTCAAAGACAGCCTCAGCAATAGTGAGGCACTAAGCAACTCAGTGAGACCCTGTCTCTAAATAAAATATAAAATGCAGCTGAGGATGTGGCTCTGTTCCCCTGAGTTCAATCCCTGGTACTCACGCCCTCCCCATCCCCCCCAAAAAAAAGAAGGATAAAGAACTGTGTATCTTCTTTTTGCAAGTCACCCTTGAATAGTTTTTCATGCTAAATATTAACCAATGTCCTGACATTTTTATTTATTTTATATTTCATTGCCTCTGAGATGCCATCACCTTTAAGACACTTAGAACATTCTTATTATATGTACCACTCACTAGAAAAAATGCCATGTGGTTACAACATGCCAATTTTAAAATTCCATCTATCTCAGATGTGCATCTTAAAAATTAATGAAATGTCTTAATTATAAACCACAAAATTGTATGGTAAAGTATTTGTTTTCCTTCTAGCTAACTCTTATGTCTCTCAAATGAAAAACAACATAAAGGCACGCATGTTTTGTCCATTGAAAACATATCCTCTATGCTTAGAAACTGGAACATTTTCAATATCATTGTAATTCATTATTTATTTAGTTTACTTAGGAACATGTGAATATGAAAAAAAAGTAGTGATTTTTAACAGTATTTTTTAACAGTACAGACCTCTTTTACTATGGAACATTTGCTCAAAAAATTAAAAATTAATTATTTTCAACTTGGCTGACTTCTCAGGTCAAAGAGATTCAATATATCTCTAGACAATTGAAAATATATCCTCTTCCAAGAAGTCTTTACTTACATGTTTGTTTTCACAACACCTTTCAATAGTAATAAGCAACATATACCTTACAAGAATTTTAAAAAATCAAAATATATATCCTTTTTAGAGTTAAACAAGTTGATGAAATTTTTGTTACACTGTAGCTAGTTTAAGCTGAACTTTATTTTAATTTTTCTGTGTCATAGCTAGTGTTTCAAATGAAAAGATAATTTGTAATGAGTCATACCACAAAGACTGGTATATGTACATCTATCTACATTTTCAAATTTGCTAATATGAACACCAGTGAGTAGAAAGGGTTATTTTAAAAGTGATTACAATTGGGCATGAAGCATCTTGCTTGTATTCCCAACAATTTGGGACGCTGAAACAGGAGGATCCCAAGTTTGAGACTGCTTCAACAGCTTCAGAAGATCCCATTTCAAGAAGGGAAAAATGGCTATAACTCAGTGGTAGAGCACCTATGGGTTCAATCCAATCCCTGTAAGTAACCCAGCCCCTAAGTGATGACATGAATGTATATTCTACTCAACTCAGACCTGCTATAGTACACACTGTTGTCACTTTCCAACTCTTTTCTCACATCAAACTGCTAAAATGATTCTAGTGTTTAGTTGTCAACATTTCCAATGTGAATTCCCATCAACAACAGACAAAATTTTATGACAGGAAATCACCTTCTCTCCCAAGATTCTAGAATAATTGACAAAAGTGTCACTAACCAAGACCATGTCTTTGTTATATGTCAGACACTTCAGAAAAAAAAAAAAAAAAAAAAACAATTTTCCCAGAAAAAAAAAGTTGTTTGTCACCCCTTTCTTGTTAAAATTAAGTAGATAATGGATATGCTCTTAATAGTATTCTCAAAGAGGCAGAAATATCCTTAAAAAATTGAGTTATCAAAGAGTTTGGGGGACACCCTGGGGCATTTAGTGTTTGGGGGCCAGGATCTAGGCTTCACACAATGCTTGGGTGGGATGGATCTGTATCATCAAGATTCATCCTGGTCACAAGAATTTTTATCTTAAAATGGTTTAATCAAGCCCACTTTAAATGAGCATTTCTTTAAGACATAATATTTAAAGCTGTTATAGGAAACCCCACAGCTTGCCTCTAATTATGTAAGACAAAGTAGTAAGGGATGCTTCAGCAGAATAAGGAAACTGTCTGAAAATTAGTGCTCATTTCTTCACACTACACATTAACTCAACATAAATTTAAAATTGTAATGAGTATACATAGACTAGTATATATGCTAACAGTATGAGATAGCAGATAAATCTCACCTTAATGAATACAAAAGTTTCAGTCTTGTTAATATTTTACTGTTATTACTAGCAAGTGAAGGAACTCATTACTGTTCCTTCAAGTAGCAGTACCTCAAAGCAGAAGTCACAAAGGATGTGCTGTGATATAGTGGGAAAAGAGATCCAAGGAAGGGCCATAGTATGACAGCCTGTAATTGATCTTGACATGTCATCCCTACTTCAATCTAGCCTTTCCTTTTTATTAGCTTAAATGAGGTTATCCCAACACTAAGTGTTTTCTCCCTACTTTCCATCTTCATCTCCCTCTTTGATTTTCTTGTTTGAACTAGAGCCTAATACTTTTTTTTTTTTTTAACTAACTCAAACTTCTTCATTAGCAGCAGGTGCAAGCACTCGAAAGCATGCTATCTTCCACCACAGCTGAAAGTTCTGGTTATAAGTGAGACAGCACTGCACATCATACATTGTTATCCTTTTATTTCTCTTTTACATGTATGTGAAAGTATCATACCCACTTTCACTTATGTGTGTAGGTAGATTCTCTTATTTAGGAACCTCACTGCTCAGTTGTGAAGTGGGCTCTACAAATGCTCAACACCAAACACAGGGGCCTTGTTTCTGTGGTTGACAACCAACTGTTCCAGGCTAGAATCACGGGCTTCAATGGGAATCAAACTTTCTTTTGCCTGAGGCAAGCCTTGGGCTAGTGACCCCACCCCTAGTGTATAAAGGTCACTCTATGCCCACCTCTTCTCTCTCACACAGGACCAAATGACAATTTATGAGTGGAAGACCTTCCAGGAATTGGACAAAAGGCTTGAAAAAAAAGCCTTTCCCAATGTACTCACATACCATGCTGCATCCAATTTCAGAGTGGGTCTGACACACTCTCTGAAGCCCCACCAGGACCCCAGGAAACCAGCTGCAAGCACTGCTGGGAGAAAGACTGGAGGCAAGGAAGGGGCACAGGCCTGTGCAGGTATTGGAAGCCCCATCCCACCACATCCCAGCAGTGCAACTTTGGGCAGGGCGCTGCACCTCTCTGTGCAGCCCTAGCTTGTAAGCGCACAAGTTAAGTGCCTGGCATACAGCAAAGTGAACCAGCCATGACCAGCAGTGCCAACCCAGCCACCCTGGGAGACTGAGGCGGGTCTTGGGTCCCAGCGAGCGCGAGGTATGACTGGCTAGGGGGAACTGGCCCAAGGCGCAGCCGCCCCACCCCACATGCACGGGTCGGGATGGCGCGGACCAGGCGGCGCCGCTTCTGCCGCAAGCCCTGCTGGACTGCTTCTGAAAAACTGGCCATCCACCCGCCCTGCTCCCCTCGCCAGGGGCTAGGTCTCTGATGTCTGCTGCTTTCACCCCCTTCAGGCCCCAATGGCCGCCACCGCTGCCCACAGCTCACCACTCACCTTTCCCGCTGCCTCCTCCATGGCCGATATGGCCACGCAGTGAGATCTCACGAGACTTTGATCCTCCCCTCATTACTCCGCCCTCACTACTGCGCAAACCCAGCCTGGAAATAGCTTGGCCCCTCCTCTTTACACCGCCCACCGGGCCTGAAGGTCAGTACTAGCCATTCTTGCGAACTTCTCTTCATATCCCCGCCCCTGAATCCACTCCACCCACCCCCCTGACCCCAACGGATTAATTGGATTCATTTGGCCCGCCTGGTGTTTTTGCGCATGCGCCTGCCCAGGCCCTGGACCTCCCAGCCTCAGCCCCGATGGTAAAAATAGTAATCATAGCCCCTGAGAACTTTAATGACACCCCTTGGATCCTCACAACTGCCTTAAGAGGGTATTACCATCCTCCCTATTTCACAGAGGAAAAATTGGTGTGGCAAGATTAAGCAATGGGCTCCAAGTCACACAGCTAGGAAGTGACAAGAGCCCACATTGGAATCCAGGCTCCTCTGGTTCCCAGACCAGTCCCCTCCATGACAACCTCCAGGCCCTGTCCCTGCTTGCACCAAAGGCACTAACTTTTAGCCCCAATCTTCACTCCCCACCCTATCCCTGGCCCCAATGTTCACCAAGGTAAAAAGAGACACACCTAGGAGGTCATCTGCTACAATACCCCTGGTCTCCATGAAATTGATATCAATAAAATGTTTCAGCTTCATTGCATGAATTTCCTAAGGCCTCCCTGTGACGTTTCTTGGGCAGGACCCAGAATGTATTGAATTCTGTAGTCTCCTTGGTTGACATTTTGCTGAAACAATGTACAATGGAATGACATACAGGACATAGAATATACATGATGTTAGGGAAAAGACACATGACACTTTTTCCCAGGGGATATCGTAATAATTGTTTCTAAAGAAGAGGAGCTAACATTTGCTGAAGGCATATATTCTTCCAGTCCTGGAGATGAAGAAACTAGCATAAGTGTTCATAGTTAGTCAGAATTTGAACTTGAGTCTGAGTTTGATCCTGTTTCACAAGACAGCATTTTCTACTTCTGGGTCAGGTTCTGAAAAATCATGAGCCTTTAAGGTTCAGTTTACCCCGTTGTTGGAGTTTTCCTGGGCTACTGTAGGTTACATGATAGTTATGTCTGTTAGAAAATGCAGGTCCACTCACCCTCCAAGATTGTCCACTCTCCAGGAAATAATTCTGCTATATGAGCCAGAGAATATGAGTCCCCTTCTTCATATCAACCCAACCCAATCCACCAGCTGAAGGAGTGGGTAAGGAGGCAAAATCACATGAAAAGGATGGCTACAAGGTGCCTAGCACAGCTCCAAGTGCTGTCCACTCACTAACTAATTTAGTCTGATAATTCTGTTTCAGTTAGGATAAGCAGCACTGGGCTGACAGTAGCAGGAGTTGAACCAAGGATAGGCTCAAGCCTGCATGTGGTTTGGGGCATTTTCCTTTGAAGCTTAGCCTCATGTTCTTTGCTCCAGCCCTGGCAAATCCATTCATCAACTCTGTGACCACAGACCAGGTACCCAAGCTGTCAGTTTAACATGGAGACTAGGGCTGGGGATGTGGCTCAAGCGGTAGCGCACTCGCCTGGCATGTGTGCGGCCCGGGTTCGATCCTCAGCACCACATACCAACAAAGATGTTGTGTCTGCCGAGAACTAAAAAAAAAAAAAATATTAAAAATTCTCTCTCTCTCTCTCTCCTCTCTCACTCTCTCTTTAAAAAAAAAACATGGAGACTATTATCTGTCACTGTGCTTTTCAGTTATGTAAAACAAAGCTTAGAAAACCTCTAAAGATGTGGCCCAGGGTCAAAATAGTTAGCATATGGCTGAATTGGATTCCAGATCCAGGTTTTTATCTATCTAGGGTCCAAGGCCTTGGCTGATTCATTTAAGGCCCCCGCTTCTCTTCCAGATTTCTCTCTTGTTTCTCCCTTTACCTTGAACCATGTATTCTGACTGCATTAAACTGCCTGTCACTGCAGGCCCATACCATGTTGCAGTGCTTTGGCTTCTGCTATTGTGTCTGTCTGGCGTGCCTTCCCTCAATCCTCACCACCTTGTTTTTGAACCCCAGCCAGGTCATTGAATACTTGGTTGGGTGGCCCCATCCCTGATACTATGAATGCCCCCAGCAGCACATTCCTTTACTAGCTGACTGAGCACCTCCATCATTAGATTACATTGGGTCTCAGTTTCCTTTCTCTGAGTCATGTAACTAGCATTGGGGACACTGTGCTAAAGCACCAGCCATGACCCCATGAATGCTTAACTCAGCTAAATCACATTCCTACAACCCACAAGTCAGATCCTTCCAACAGGACCACACAGTGAAATATTTATGAAAGGCCTTTGTTTTCTGGTAATTTTGTGATCACTGTATAATTCTCCACCTTTGTGAATCTCAGTTGTCAGAAGTAAAATGAACTAATGGGAGTACTTGCCTCCTGGTTGTGAGAATTTATTAAGATGTAAACTTACGTGCCTTGCCTGGTTTATAAGGGAGACATGAACTAAATCCCAACCACCTTGGTTGTTATGAGTATCTTCTTTTTACAACACTGCTATTATCCCTATTCAGCATACTCCCATAAATGTCATCATTAATATTATCACTCATACTTCCCACCAAGTCTAAGTGACTGTGCTAACCATTCCTTCCTAGAATGCATAGTATTCTCAGAATCCTCAAAATGAGTTCTTCACAGTCTTGTAATGATTCAGTGTCCCAATCATAAATTATCTCCCTGGTACCTCCAGGAATCTGTCCAGTGCATCCTAAGGAATTCTGTGGCTGCCAGACAGTTCCATTCAGGCTTTTTGGATATAGCTAAGAAAACATAGGTCCTCTTTAGCCTCCCACTGTCACTGACATTCTTCTCACTATGGGTGTTTCCAATTCATTTATGGTTAGACCAGTCCACTGTGGAGGTGGCCCCCATCTCTCCCTATGGTAGGATCAGGATGGCAGTCAAACCTGCCTGTGGGCTTCTGGAATCATTGATAACTCTAAAATGAATAATACCTGCACAGAGCTTATTTTCTTTCTTACTAGAAGGAACTCAAATAATGGAGATTTTAGTTGGGAATAATAATGCCCTCAGAGTGATCTAACATTGTCCCCCTTCCTTCCTTATCTTTCACATATCTGAAGCACAGTAGGCAAAATTGAGGTTTTGGTGAGCATTTCCAGTTGAGATTGCGTATTGAATGAGTCTGAGCTATTATAAAAGGACAGGAGAACAGATCATTTTCCCACACCCCAAATGTCATCAGAACAGGCAACCTTTGAGGAAAACAAAAGCTCAAGCTACAAAATAAAGAAAAATGGAATCTTGACTTTTCTGATTGAAAATATTCTGAAGACCCAAGCTTTGAGGGGTGTTTGCTGAGACCCCACACTGAGATGAATACCCAGGGGGTCTGTGGAAAATAAAATAGATCCCTGTTTGTAGGAAGAAAAGTAAACAGCAGGTATGTTGGCATTGTTGGAATGAGAAGAGACCAGAAATCAATGCAGAGATAAAGAGGTAGGCCAAGAGGCAAGTTGCTTCCAGGGAGGCCAATGACCAAAGTGAGAGGGCCTCAGAATGGGAATTTTCCCCAGAGGGATGGAGTGAGAAATAGCCTTTTTTTTAGAACCATGTTGATGCACAACTGCTTAAATAAATGTTCATTCCCATCTCATCTGACTCATTTGGCTGGAAAAATGAGCTTACATTCCATAGCCTTGGCTGAACTTCCTGCACTCCACTACTGATAAAGCATAAAGGGTGTGATTAGTGCTTTTTGCATGAAGAAGGACCATGAAATCAGCTGGATTCTCATTTATGTAGCTTCTGACAGCAACATATAGCAACCTATCTTGTATTCTTGTGTCAGCCATTTCTAGGGGAGTAAAAAAATGGGGAGGTATGATCGATGAACATTTTTCATAATTTAACAATATGTAAGCAACAGCCTTTCATTTAAAAAAGAAAAAAAAAGAATGAATTTCACAGTTACAAGTAAGGAAAGAGAAAATTAGCTGGGTTCAGTAGTGCAGGTCTGTGATTCCAACAACTCAGGAAGCTGAGGTAGCAGGATCAAAAGTTTGAGACCAATCTCCACAATGTAGACAGAGTTGTTTCCTTAAAGACAATTACAGTTTATAAATAAAGAAAGGATGAGTGAAATAAAAGTAAAATAACATTTAGGAAACCATAATAATAATTGTTATGGGTAAGATCTATGAATGGATGCCAAAAATATAAGTGAGCAAAAACAATTTTTTTCTCTAGTACTGGGAATCTAATCTAGGGTCTCATGCGTGACAGGCCAGTGTTCTACCACTGAGCCACATCCCCTAAGTAAGTAAAAATTGAGGGAGAAATAAGATATTTTCAAGGTATCTTTCCCAAGATATTTATTAATCAGAAAGGGAGAAATAGTAAGTTTATAATAAGAAATCCAAGAAGCATCACATGATTGAAATTAATATAACTCCTAACCAGTCATGTTGATGTATCCCCCTTCCCACCAAATAATCCCATAAGGACCGTTCATCTCTGTGGCATCTCCCTACAAAACCCATAACCTGGCCAAGTCATAAGTAAACACCAAACCCAAGAGGAGAGACCTTGTGCAAAACATCTGACCAGCATCTTTTAAAAGGATAATGGTCATAAAAGACTAGGAGAGACTGAGGCATTGTCACAGACTTGAAGAGACTAAGGAGTCATTATGACTAAATGCAACTAAATGACTGAATCCACTGAGCCTACTATCTAATAACAGTAGATGGCATCAACTCCAGGAATGAATGAGGCCAGAATGAGTCAAGATAGGCATGTTTTTGTGTGCACTTACTTCATTTTTAAAAGGTGATTATAATTGCGTACAGATAGCAGCTTTTTTAAAAGGCAAGTTTATCCAAAAGTGTTGGAGTCTAGCCTGGCAATAGCATATTTACATTAAGCCTTTTATATAGGATACTATCAATATATGAATTAAATGCATACATATTGCTAATTACTGAAAAACTATATAATGGGCAATTTTTTTTATTAAAGTCTCTTGATCTAATTTCTAAAAAGACAGTTAGAGCTCTCAACTGGGAAGCACTCCCCTAATCTCCAACTACAAATAATGTTAGGCACAGGTGTAGATTTAACTTTTTTAGTATATAAAATTTAAAAAAAAAGACATAGTTGAAATTTATTTTAATCAAAAAACTGAATATATGTATGGTACAAATATTTCCATGACTAATTTTATGTGACATGTTAATATAAATTCCATCTATTTTCCTGAAAATGAGATGTTTCATTCTCCTTTATGACAAAAATATAGGTCCATCCTGTGTATATGCCACAATTTTTTTCTACATTCATCTTTTGAAAGACATCTATGTTGATTCTATATCTAATTATGGATAGTACCAAATAAACATGATTATTTTGTATGCTGACTTTATTTCCCAAAGATCAATACCCAGGAGTATATATTCTTCTGCATATGTATATTAATACACATTGATGCCAAGGAGTATATATTCTAATACAAATATATGTGTGTGTATATATATATATATATTTTTCTCCATACTGACTAAAATAATTTATATATCCACCAACATTGTTGAAGCATTTCATTTTTTCCAAATTTTCACCAATTTGCATAATACCGTTTCTTTTTGGGGTGAGATAAAATCCTAATAAAATTTTGATGTGCATTTACATAATTGAAGATTATGTTAAGCCTTCCTACCACACCTAATTCTTTGGGGCACCATAACATATACTTTCCTGCCCCACACCCCACTCCACCCTGTGGCCTAGTAAGTGGATATGACAATGGCCTTCTCAGGTAAACGACAGACCCTCTACTGGCATACCATGGCAAGAACCATGCTGTTAAGACCCTGTTCTGAGCTCCCAGGATCCCTGGGTCTATTCAGGACTGGTTTTCACCTCCTGGTGCTCACCTTCTACCACTTTCAGCATTACACAGAGGTCTGGTTAACTCCAAGGAAGCTGAAACACGCATTGGCTCCCAGCTGAGCCCAGAGCACAACCATCCATGTGAAACCTGCCATTCCCCATCTCCTGCTGAAGTATGGAGGTGATTTACCTTCCATTGCCATGAGACAAGAGCCACTAGGGTTGTGCCACCATCAATTTCTGCCACACATAACACAGTATAACCAACCAAAAATTCCTGTTGGCAATCATATGGCTCCTTTTGTGTGAAGACATATGGAGAAGGGCAGCGAGGAGGCAGACATCTGCCCCCACACCAGGCCAAGGCATGAACCAAGCAGTCCATGAGACAGAACCAGCTTTTCTCCTAGGGGAGCTTAGGCAAGGCATCCTGGAACCTGGGGGAAAATGCCTACAAAATTAAAATACAAAAGTTTTACAGAATTAAAATTTCTATCACTCTTCTTTTCACCCAGTTCCTACAATCCTCATGCATATACATCACTTATAAGCAATGCATTTTAACATACACATACCTCAATGGGGACAATCCACAAAAATCTCCTACACAAACCAATTACATAATCAAACCATATTATTCTGAGGCAAAATTCCATCATTACAATATTCAGCATTTATGTTCACATGTCCTGAGGACGTATGAAAATTCATTCCAGGGAATTATAATGAAAACACCACGTTATGGTGTGCCATAGATTTTCCTAACCTCCCATACTATGGCAAATTTTACTTAGTACGTGGGACATCAGATTTTAAGATAGATAATGACTCATTTCCAACAGCTGAGACATGGTCAGACATATTACCATTAAGTACACGAACATATAAATTTTCTACAATTATTGCAGATTCCATATCTCATCATTATAAAATGGTGAAACAAATTTGGCCATCTCCAAAATAGGGATTCCTACATTGAAAATACCAAAACAATGTTCATTGACAAGTACACTGCACAGTTTCTATGCCCAGGCACCCCAAGTGTACAACCTTATACAAGAGGAACCTCACAAGAATTCTTAGGATACTCTTGCTTTAATTACCCTCATAAAAATTTAACTATGTATAGGAACATAGAAACAAACAACGTTGGAGATGTGCTTGAAGCTATTGACACCAAATATGAATTCTCAAGAAAAAATAGCAGAAAATACTACCTTCACACATTTCAATAATTTCACACATTATGCTAATAAATCATATCTTGCAAGGATAAGATGGGAAACTATACACTAGAATCAGCATGAATAAACTCAATTTAATAAACCATACAACAGGAGAACACTTATAATGTTTAATGGAATTGGACACACACACATGGACACACAATGGTACACATTGGAACTCAACTAAGCCACATTTCTTGCTTCTAGAAAAGAGTCTAGTGGCATTATTTGACTATACAGCACTTCCTAATGCATCATTCATAACATCATATAGCCCACAATATGATCCCCAAATAGAAACCTAGACATATAACAAAATGTTGGTCATGTCTCTATAAGAAATAATGAAAGTAACAAGATTTATGAATACATCTCATAGTATAGATAACAACAAATTGACATCCATATTATCTGTATTCTTTATGGGTGACCAAATAGGTGCAATACACATGGACAACACATTAGACTTTGAAATTTCCTTAGATATAAAAACAGACAATGAAACATACATAATACCATACCCAGACAAATGATAAGACCATAAACTTAACATAAGTCGAGCTGTGTAGATAGATGATTATGTGAAACCAGACATACTTATGGGATTGCTACAATGGGGTGAACGTAAAATTCAATTCACCTACTTCTACCCCAGGTATAAGAAAAAAGCAGCAGATAAAAGGCTTTAATCATGGTGGAACAGAGCAGGAATTAATTTTGGTAGAGTATCACAATATAGAGTAGATCATAATATGCTGTACCATTTCTACATGCTACTATGGTAATGGAACAAGCCATGGGAATTAAGTCAATATGATTTTGTGGCTCATACCCTCTGTTTAAAAGACCGTTAATTGCCAATAGATCATGGCAGAAACAGGAACATGTATTTATTTGTATTACTCATGTCCTTTGAAAGTTACATCAGGGACCAACACCAACCATGTATAATTGATAGAGGAGGTATTAATGCTACACATAAACTATTTACAGCACATTACCCATCAGGAGTGAAATTATATAGAGAAAGTCCAAGACTAACCACAATCACCTTATGTAATAACAAATATACAAATTCCTCTACAAATAATTGTAAGACCCATTACTCAGAGGATAACATTAATTACTGACACATCACTATATGCTAAGGAGCTATATAGGAGATGCCATCAGAAAACAGCATTGCACATTCCAACAATACAAAGACAACACATTAGGGAAACAAAGGAGATTTTAGAATGGATAGCTATAGCTGGACTAGCATTAGGAGAAATTGTTAGTGCAAAACATAGAGGACTTCGATGTTAGAATTACAGCCCTGAAACACATTAGATACAAAGAAATTCATGGACTAAAAATAATTTCTAAATCTTTATATACAATCACAGATATCACACACCAAGCTGAACTACAGAGGCAAACTATAGTTCAGACACTAACAGCCCAAAAAGAATATTATGATGCTTTTATACAAAACATAGATAAGAGAATGAACTAAATAAACATATAAAACCATTAAGATCAGAAATTATCCTCAATGGATCAATTTTACCGGAAGTGTCAGTGATACCAATTGACACATTAACTCACCTATACATAGGACATATAAACCATCATGAGTTACATACATCTAGGGTCACTATAATTGACCCACAGGAAGAAGTAATACAATTGGGAAATAACCTTTTTGCTGTCTGTTCACCTAATACCTTTAGCATAACTTATCCATGTAAACACATATGCCCTAAACACAAACAATGACAACCACACAAGACATATGTGACAACAGCTCCCATAGTGAGAATTATTATTATTATTACTCTGAATATCCTGACACCAATATATGTTTTGGTAAATGTAAAAAAAACCCATGAAGCACATGGAAGTTGACATTACACACTAAATCAGGTAAATATATAACAGCTTTCTCAAATCAACAGACACAGATGAAACACACATTACAAACTAATATGGTATTTGATGAAGATGAGGATAAATGAGACATACAATTGGAATGTATTAAGCAATTTCAAAACCAGATTGAACATAATATAGAACAACTACAAAGACGGGATGCCGAAATAACATTGTATAGAGCACACCTTAAAAAAACAAATCTCATTGTCTCACCAGTAGTACATGTAATGAAAACAGATTCTTTATCATGAAAACATAATGTAGTCAATAGATGATGATGCTCTTGGGAAGATACACTCTATAAGTTCCTCAAGTTTGACAACATATGCTGGCACATTCCAAATTTGTTCCAGGACATAAAAGAAATTCTCGACTATGCACTGCTAATATGCATATTCATGATAGCCTTAAAATTTTAGTCTGCATGCTACATGGAATAAAAAAATTAAAACAAGACACAAAGAACTTAAGACACATGTAGATAATATTAGATGGCTATGTGACCCCTGTACAGTCACCTCTGATTAAGGAGAAGTGGATGTAACATATATGGATATTACCTGAACTTTGCAGCTCACTTGGATACTATTGGATACACTTATCTGTGTTGACACCCCCCTGGACATCCTAAGAAACAGATTGGGGAATTGAGAATACCTTTTTATGACATTGATTGAAAATCACTTCTGCCTTCTGTTTGATGCTAACATTTTAATATATATTGATTGTAACAACCTAATTATTCATGCAAAATTGTTATAAGTAATCTTAAATTTAGGGTTAAGACTTTGCTTTGTGCTACCAGATATGAAGTACTATATAGACACACCTTAGTTGAGCTGCTATGGCAGATAGTTCATAACATATTCACTAGAAAATTAATATATTTAAGATTTAAGAGAAACTGGAAACAATGGAAAGTGAGACCATCTATCAGAATTTGACAGATGTTTTAATGAAAAATGTAAAGAAAGGTTATGTCACTGTATCTCAAATACAACTCTGTAGTTTTTTGGTGTGTACTTCAGAGTTATGTTTGTATTTCACATAAAGATTATGCTGGGTGATGGATATACCCATAAAAACTACCATTCATTTGGGATGCTTTTAAAAGTCAAGTAACCCATCTATTCATTTCAAATTTTCATTACTCCCACTTTAATATAGAATCTTGTCAGAATATAAAAAATATAGATAATATAGTGATATTAGATTTGTCACTGCTGATATTGCTCCACAAAATCTTAAGATTGTGCCTTATTTCTTTTATAATCTTACCCTCAATTTAGCTGTCCTGCTGCTCTCTAACCCAACTAATAACAAAGACTCATCCCTTCTCACTAGATACAAGATTCCAAAATGCAAGTTTTTCAGATACGTACTTTTTATGAATAAAGCATATTATCCAGAAGAAATACTACAGGGCATAATACATAAACAGGCTTCAACACTGATTGAATAGCAGGACCAAAGCCCATATCACCATACCCAGGTTAATTTCCACATCTTACAGACAAGTTTAAAAAGGACATAATATTGGAACAAACCAGAAAAAAATAAAATTAGAATCCAATCCTCTAAGGATTCTTTCCCTTACTCCAAAATACATGAATGTTCAAACCTGTGGCAATACATTGACCAAGATCTCAGAAAGCTTCATAAGGATTTTGATCTAAAAGAATGAGGAGAACCAAGATGGATTCAGGAAAAGCCAGGATCTGTTTTTCAAGATGGAAGTTTTCATTTTTATAAAATAGAAAGATGGAAGCTGGAATTGCAATGCCTATGCATGTACAACCAGAGGAACCACTCTCATTCTTGTATTTTAGTCAATATTTGGATTCAATATGTCTCAGAGCATTTGACAGCCTTATAGTGACAATTAGAATCAATTGGGACAATGTAACAGAACTAGTCCATTGGGACTTACATGAAAGACAAATTTATAAATGTCTGAACCCTACCATACAACCTGATTTTGTTTTTTTTTTTAAAGAGAGAGTGAGAGAGGAGAGAGAGTGAGAGAGAGAGAGAGAGAGAGAGAGAGAGAGAGAGAGAGAGAGAGAGAATTTTTAATATTTATTTTTTAGTTCTCGGCGGACACAACATCTTTGTTGGTATGTGGTGCTGAGGATCGAACCCTGGCCGCATGCATGCCAGGCGAGCGCACTACCACTTGAGCCACATCCCCAGCCCCAATACCACCTGATTTTGATTTGATTTTCTGTCTGTACGAGTTTCCACTCTCAATTTCACCTTGTACATTAAAGTCTTACAGCATTGGATAATTCATGACGGATAAGTCACTTGCAATAAGTTTTGAAAGGTTTGTGAATTACTCCTGAACCATTTTTTGTTGATGTTCCAACCTGAAGAATATCCCATGGTATGCTCATGCCGTATTTTTCTTATAATTTCGTGTGTTTTTGGACATTGAGGTTTTTCTATCAGGGGATATTGTTAAAAATGCTACTATGAGAACTGGTGTACATATGAAAACTTGAGTCCCTATATTAATATTTTTGAAATTATTTTTAAATACATGAAAGCAGAATGCATTACACTTATTATTGCATATATAGAGCACGATTTTTATATCTCTGTATATACATAAAGTATGTTCACACCAATTCATGTCTTCATACATGTTCTTTTTTTTATTTTTTATTTTACCAATTTATATTTTTATTTACATATGACAGCAAAATGCATTATATTTCTTATTACACATATAGAGCACAATTTTTCATATCCTTGGTTGTATACATAGTATATTCACACCAATTCATATCTTCATATATGTACCTTGGATAATAATGATCATCACATTCCACCATCATTAATAACCCCATGCCCCCTCCCTTCCCCTCCCACCCCTCTACTCAATTAGAGTTTGTCTATTTCTCCCATGCTCCCGCTCCCCATTCCACTATGAATCAGCCTCCTCATATCAAAGAAAACATTCAGCATTTGTTCATACATGTTCTTTGGATAATGACGTCCATCAAATTCCACCATAATTGATTACCACCTGCCCCCTCTTTTCCCTTCTCACCCCTCTGCCCTATATAGAGTTTGTCTATTTATCCCATGCTCTCCATCAACACCCAACTATAAGTCATTCACCTTTTATCATAGGAAATATCTGACATTTGTCTTTTTGGAATTGGATAACTTTACTTAACATTATCTTCTCCATTCTCCATCTCCATCCATTTACCTGGAAATGCCATGATTTTATTCTCTTTTACTGCTGAGTAATATTATATATATATATATATATATATATATATATATATATATATATATACCAAATTTTTGATCCATTTCTCTACTGAAGGGCATCTAGATTGGTTCCACAGTTTAGGTATTGTGAATTGTGCTGCTATAAACATTGATGTGGCTGTGTCCCTGTAATATGCTGTTTTCAAGTCATTTGGTTATAAACCCAAAAGAGGGATTGCTGGGTCAGGTGGTGGTTCCATTCTCAGTTTTCAAAGGAATCTCCACACTGCTTTCCATACCAGCTACACCAACTTGCAGTCCCACAGCATCCTATGAGTGTACCTTTTTCCCTAAATCCTCACCAAACTTACTGTTTTTTTGTCTTCATAATAGTGAGATGATATCTTTGAATAGTTTTGATTTGCATTTCTATAATTTCTAGAGATAATGTACATTTTTTTCATGTATTTGTTGATTAATTTTATATCTTTTTCTGAGAAGTGTCTGTTCAGTTCCTTGGACCATTGATTGATTCAATTATGTGGTTTGTTTTTGGTGCTTAGCTTGTTGAGTTATTATATACTCGAGAGATTAATGCTTTTTCTGATGTGTGAGGGGTAAAAATTTGCTTCCAAGATGTAGGCTCTTTATTTACCTCATAGATTGTTTCTTTTGCTGAAAAGAAACTTTTTAGTTTGATATTTTTTTATTTATCGATTCTTGATTTTAATTCTTGTGCCACAGGAGTCTTATTAAGGAAGTTGGAGCCTAACCCCACATGATGAAGATTAGGGCCTACTTTTTCTTCTATTAAATGCAGAGTCTTGGTTTAATTTCTATGTCCTTGATCTATATTGAGTTGAATTTTGTGCATGGTGAGAGATAGAGGTTTAATTTTATTTTGTTGCATATAGATTTCCAGTTTTCCCAGCACCATTTGTTGAAGAGGCTATCTTTTCTCCAGTGCATGTTTTTTGTCACCTTTGTATAATATAAGATAATTATAGTTTTGTGGGTTAGTCTCTGTGTTCTCTATTCAATACCATTGGTCTACTAGTCTGTTTTGGTGCCAATATCTTGCTGTTTTTGTTACTATTGCTCTGTTGTATTGTTTAAGGTCTGGTATAGTGATGCCACCTGCTTCACTCTTCCTGCTAAAGATTGCTTTAGCTATTCTGGGTCTCTTATTATTTCAGATAAGTTTTATGACTGCTTTTTCTATTACTTTGAGGAGTGCCATTGGGATTTTGATCGGAATTGCATTAAATTTGTGTAGTTCTTTTTGTAGTGTAGTCATTTTGATAATATTAATTCTGCCTATCCAAGGGCAATGCAGATCTTTCCATCTTCTAAGGTCTTCTTTAATTTTTTTCTTTAGGGTTTTGTGGTTTTCATTGTATAGATCTTTTACCTCTTTCATTATGTTGATTTCCATTCATTTTATTTTTTAATTATATTTTTTGAGGCTATTGTTAATGGAGTAGTTTTCCTCATTTCCCTCTCAGAGGATTTGTCACTGATTTACAGAAATGCCTTTGACTTATTTGTGTTGATTTTATATCCTGCTACTATGCTAAATTCATTTTCTAGTTCTAGAATTTTTTTTCTGGTGGAGCTTCCTGGTTATTTTATATATAGAATTACATCATCAGCAAATAGAGTTTGTCTTTTCCCATACATATCACTTTAATTTCTTTAGTCTGCCTAATTGCTCTGGCCAGTGTTTCAAAGCTATGTTAAATAGAAGTAGTGAAATAGGACATCCCTGTCTTTTTCCATTTTTTAGAGGGAATGCCTTCAATTTTTCTCCATTTAGAATGATGCTGACCTGGAGCTTAGCATAGATAGCATTTATGATTTTTAGATATGTTCCTGTTATTCCTAGGTTTTCTAGTGTCTGGAACATAAAGGGATTCTGTATTTTGTCAAATGCTTTTTCTGCATCTATTGAGATAATCATATGATTCTTATCTTTTAGTCTATTGATGTGATGAATTACATTTATTGATTTTCATATGTTGAACCAGCCTTGCATCCCACTTGATCATGGTGCACAATATTTTTTGATATTTTTGTATTTGATTTACCAGAATTTTATTGAGAATTTATGCATCTATGTTCATTAGAAATATTAGTCTGCAGTTTTCCTTTCTTCTTTTTGGTGTGTTTTTGCCTGGTTTTGGAATCAGGGTGATATTGGTCTCATAGAATGAGTTTGGAAGTGCTCCCTCTTTATTTTATTTCCTGGAATAAATTGAATAGTATTGATAATAGTTCTCCTTTAAAGGTCTTGGCAAACTTGGCTGTGTATTCATCTGGCTATGAGCTTTTCTTGGTTGGTAGGCTTCTGATAGCATCTTTTATTTCATTGTGTATATATTCCTGATTCCATCTGGGTAAATTGTATGAGTTAAGAAATTTGCCGATGTCTTCAATATCTTCTATTTTATTGAATTATAAGTTTTCAAAAAAAACTTTTAATTATTTTCTGTATTTCTGTAGTGTCTGTTTTGACATTACCTTTTTCATGACATATGCTGGTAATTTGAGTTTTTTTTTTCCTTCTCTTCTTTAGTGTAGATAAGGGTCTGTCAATTTTAATTATTTTTTCAAAGTACCAACTTTTCGTTTTGTCAATTGTTTTCAATTGTTTCTTTTATTTTGATTTCATTGATTTCAGCTCTAATTTTAATTACTTCTTGCCTTCTACTGCTTTTGCTGTGGATTTGTTTTTCTTTTTCTAGAGCTTTAAGATGTAAGGTGGGGAAATTTATTTGATGACTTTTTCTTCTTTTAAAGAATGAATTCTATGCAATGAACTTTCCTCTTATTACTGCTTTCATAGTGTCCCAAATATTTTGATATGTTGTGTCTATTTTCCTCATTTACCTCTAAGAATTTTTTTAAATCTCCTCTTGATTACTCTGCAACCAATTGCTCATTAAGTAGCATATTGTTTTGGTACCAGTACCATGCTGTTTTTGTGACTATTGCTCTGTAGTATAGTTTGAAGTCTGGTATCGCTATACCGCCTGATTCACACTTCCTGCTTAGCATTGTTTTTGCTATTCTGGGTCTTTTATTATTCCATGTGAATTTCCTGATTGTTTTATCTTTTTCTACAAGAAATGCTGTTGGGATTTTGATTGGGATAGCATTGAACTTATAGAGAACTTTTGGTAATATCGCCATTTTGATGATGTTAGTTCTGCCTATCCATGAACAGGGTATATTTTTCCATCTTCTGAGGTCTTCTTCTATATCTCTCTTTAGGGTTCTGTAGTTTTCATTGTATAGGTCTTTCACCTCTTTTGTTAGGTTGACTCCCAGGTATTTTATTTTTGGGGGGGATATTGTGAATGGAGTAGTTGTCCTTATTTCATGGTACAGAATAGAAGACACAGTAACCAATCCACAAAACTAAAACTATCGTATATTTGATAAAGGGGCTAAAAGCATGCAATGTAGGAAGGATAGCATCTTCAACAAATGGTGCTGGGAAAACTGGAAATCCATTTGCATCAAAATGAAACTGAATCCCTTTCTCTCGCCATGCACAAAAGTTAACTCAAAATGGATTAAGGAGCTCAATATTAAATCAGAGACACGGTGTCTGATAGAAGAGAAAGTTGGCTATGATCTACATACTGTGGGGTCAGGCTCCAAATTCCTCAATAGGACACCCATAGCGCAAGAGTTAACAACCAGAATCAACAAATGGGACTTACTCAAACTAAAAAGTTTTCTCTCAACAAAAGAAACAATAAGAGAGATAAACAGGGAGCCTACATCCTGGGAACAAATCTTTACCCCACACACTTCAGATAGAGCCCTAATATCCAGAGTATACAAAGAACTCAAAAAATTAGATAATAAGATAACAAATAACCCAATCAACAAATGGGCCAAGGACCTGAACAGACACTTCTCAGAGGAGGACATACAATCAATCAACAAGTACATGAAAAAATGCTCACCATCTCTAGCAGTCAGAGAAATGCAAATCAAAACCACCCTAAGATACCATCTCACTCCAGTAAGATTGGCAGCCATTAAGAACTCCAACAACAACAAGTGCTGGTGAGGATGCGGGGAAATGGGTACACTTGTTCATTGTTGGTGGGACTGCAAAAGGGTGCAGCCAATTTGGAAAGCAGTGTGGAGATTTCTTGGAAAGCTGGGAATGGAACCACCATTTGACCCAGCTATGCCCCTTCTCGGTCTATTCCCTAAAGACCTAACAAGAGCATGCTACAGGGACACTGCTACATCGATGTTCATAGCAGCACAATTCACGATAGCAAGATTGTGGAACCAACCTAGAAGCCCTTCAATAGATGAATGGATTAAAAAAAATGTGGCATCTATACACAATGGAGTATTACTCTGCATTAAGAAATGACAAAATCATAGAATTTGGAGGGAAATGGATGGCATTAGAGCAGATTATGCTAAGTGAAGCTAGCCAATCCTTAAAAAACAAATGCCAAATGTCTTCTTTGATATAAGGGGAGTAACCAAGGACAGGGTAGAGACGAAGAGCTGGAGAAGAAAATTAACATTAAACAGGGATGATAGGTGGGAGGGAAAGGGAGAGTTAAGGGAAATTGCATGGAATTGGAAGGTGAGCCTCAGGATTATACACAATTACATATAAGAGGAAAGGAGGAGTAGGATAAAAATTATATAAGTGGAAGAAACGATTTATAGTAGAGGGGGTGGAGAGAGAGAAGGGGAGGGGAGGGGAGGGGAGGGGAGGGGGGATAGTGGAGAATGGGATAGACAGCAGAATACATCAGTCACTAGAAAGGCAACTTATAAATCAATGGAAATGTAACTGATGTGACACAGCAATCTGTATACGGGGTAAAAATGGGAGTTCATAACCCACTTAAATCAATCTGTGAAATATGGTATATTAAGATCTATGTAATGTTTTGAACAACCAACAATAAAATATTATTAAAAAAAGTAGCATATTGTTTAGTCTCCAGGTGTTGGATTAATTTTTATTTTTTATTTAGTCATTGATTTCCAATTTCATTCCATTATGATCTAATAAAGTGCATGATAGTATCTCTACTTTTTTTTGTATTTGGTAAATGTTGCTTTGTGGGCATACTATACAGTTTATTTTAGAGAAGGATCCATGTGCTGCTGTGAAGAAAGCATATTTGCTTAAAGCAGGTTGAAATATTCTATATATGTCAGTTAAGTCTAAGTTATTGATTGTATTATTTTAACTTCTATAGGTTTTTTATTTTACTTTTTTGGGAAGATCTCTTCAGTGGTGAGAGAGGTGTGTTAAAAGCATTCAATTCTTTATGAAAGAACAGTAAAAGAACAAATAATATGACAGTAAATCTTGAAATATTTAGTTTGGTAAAAAGCAACAAAATTAGATAGGGAGAAGTAAAACTATCTCTGTTTGCAAACAACATCATCCCATATATAAAAGATGCCAAATAATGTAGGTTAAAAATATCACTGCCACTGCCAATATAATGAATTCAACAAAGTTACAGATTACAAGATAAATACTGAAAAGATCATCTGATTTATATAACAGTAATGAACAATTTAATGTAAAAATCTAAAAATATTTATTTTTGCATAAAAATAAAATGCATAGAAAAAATAACCAAAACAAAAAAAAGCTTATACATAAAAAATATAAAAAATTCTTCAAGTAAAATAGTTCAATATATATATAAGAAGATATTCCATGTTCACAGATAATGTAGTTAGTTTAACAGTAGGGAAATGCTGAACAAAATAATCAACAGCTCTAAAATGATCTCTGTCAAACTACCAAATACATTTTTTTTTTATTTTGCAGAAATAGGAGAGCTGGTCATCAAATTAAGACTAAACAGAAAATGGACACAATAGCAAAAATGAACTATTTTTGAAAGAAATATAACTCGGACTTTGTAATTTCAAAACTTACTATAAACATATACAAATCACAACAATGTGGTACTGGCATAAGGACACACACAGATTGATGAATAGAAAAAGTAGATAACCCAGAATTAAACCCATGTGTCTTTCACCTATGAATATTTTATAAGAATACACAATGGTTAGAGGACAGTCATATCACTGATGGTGCTTGGACAAATGGATATATAGATGCAAAAAAATGTCATTGAAAGGCTGTGAATGTGGCTTAGTGATAGTGCATTTTCCTTGCATGTGTGAGGCATTGGGTTCAATTCTCAGCACTACATATAAATAAATAAATAAATATCAATAATTTTAAAAAGGTTATTGGAGTCACCCTTGAGTTGTGTAGAGGAAAATAAGGAAAAGAGAGGTGGATATGGAAATGGAAAATATGGTGAAATGAGATTGACCTTATTACTCTATACATGTGAATGATTGCACTACTAGTGTGACCCTACACTATTGAAAGACAGAGGAAGAAGAAATTTTTGTACAATGTGTCAAAATGCATTCTACTGTTCTGTATAACTACTTAGGACAAATAAAAAATAAATCTTATAACCATACATAAATATGAGTCCTATTTAAAAGACATACAAAATTTTTACACCATGTGCCCTTGGATAAGCTAGAATCTCCACTAAATGTAGAACTTCATTTCCAGCTCTAGGATGGGATATGTCATTTCCATGCACCATTGTATTGAATATAGATCCCCATAAAATTCAAGTCTGATTTGAGAGAGTGAGGTGTAGAATAAAATGGAGGACAATTAGGGTAATGACAGTTATTTATGAAAGAAATAAATCCCACAATGAAGAGAAGAGTGGCTCACTCAGGAAAGTCATCTTTAACCTACCTTAAAGTCCAAGGGAATTTATTCCTTTAGTCCATGGATTCCTTCCTCTCTTATCTTTCTTTTTTTCTGACAACCCTCACTAACTTCTGCCTTTACCTCCTTCTTTTCTTTGCAGCATGAGATGTCTGAGTTCACTCTATACATTTTTAATAAGTTTTTTTTGATACGTGGGATTAAATACAAAGATTTTTTACCCATGAGGCCTTTTTTTGCATCTTCTTTAGAGAGAGGACCTCAGTGAGATGCTTAGGGCCTCATTATATTCTTGAAGCTGGCTTTCTACAATAGCTACTCATAAAAAAAGTTTTCCTTCAGAGGGGGCTTGTCTACTATTTTCTGAGAATGGAATAATTTTTTTTTCTTTGAGGACATCCTCTCTAACTATGGCAATACAGGTATTGTCAGACTTGACATAAAAAACCAAGATTACCAGTCTACTGAGAGATAAACCAAAGCTCTCTGTCTCATATAACATCATTTTGGAAGCCCCAGCTCCAAATCTGAATGATAGTGGAGACAGAGGAGTCTCTTATGTAGGCCTTAGGAAGGCACTTTGAAGTCTCACCTTTCTCTCTCAAAACCAACAAATAGGTATGCTTTGAATTGTTATTTACCTGAATTTTAAATTTTTTTTTTAGTTGTAGTTGGACACAATACCTTTATTTTATTTATTTTTTATGTGGTGCTGAGGATTAAACCCAGCTTCTCTCACATGCTAGGCAAGCACTGCCACTTAGCAACAATTTCAGTCCTTACTTGAAACTTTATAGAATTACTTTTATCTTATAGTATAATTTATAATATTAAAAGTATATTGTACATGGAAATTTTTTAAAGTATAAATATGCACTGGAATAAGAATTTATGCACAAAAAAATAAGAATTTAAGAGACTGACAGTTCTATCTTTACACTAATTTGTAGTACTTGACATATTTCAACTCTTCTTATAGCAATTCATAAACTCAGGAACACACATACTAGCTAACATAATATTAGCAGTAGTAGTTATTTCAAATAAAATATGTAGTTTGTGTTTATAAAAACTAATAACATTCTGTTCATTGAAATGGTTACAGTTTTATTACAAGTAATGACTTATTATGTTTTTCACTACCACATAGATATTATACTAAATTTGAACAATCTAAATGCCTTTTGAGTCTATCATACAAAAAAAAGAGAGGAAATTTAATCAAAATTGAAAAAAAAAATCAGAAGGGCAGATGAAGTGTATTAAAGGGAAGGAAGAAGAGACAGAAAAAGGGAATAACAGTTGAATGAATCTGCCAAAATCTTATATGTGAATATACCACAATGAGTCAAAACATCAAGTATACTCACCACACAATAATTTTCAAATAAAATTAGTGCATATATGTTGGGACAAGTGCATGGAGTACTGCATACGTGGAATACATCAAGGGCATCTGAGTAGCAGGCCACTCCCCTCTTGCAAGGTGGGTGAGTGGCAGATGGATTAACTCATAGCAAAGCCCTGGGCTTGAGGCCATGTGTTGCAGACCCTACACTTTGTTCATGGCCTGCTTCTCAATTGTTCCCTGCAAGGACAGTAAACATAAAATTATATTTGTGGTTGCCTAAAATTTGCTTAGCTTCTGCTGAGTATATATACATGGTATTTTTGCAGTAAAATCAGACCTGCTTCCACCTTAGTTTCTGGAGTATTTGATTAGTGACTCTGCAGCCACACTCTCCTCTATCCTGTTTCATGGATCTCCTCACTGGATGAGAGAGTCCATTCAGCTGCCATGTGAGTAGGGACCTGCCTAT
This sequence comes from Spermophilus citellus, assembly GCF_964194105.1. NCBI lineage: Eukaryota > Metazoa > Chordata > Mammalia > Rodentia > Sciuridae > Spermophilus > Spermophilus citellus. The sequence continues at coordinate 4,621,849 of NW_027673039.1, read as the reverse complement.
AAGACAGGGTGTGGTCCCTCACAGAGTGGTGAGGAAGGGGAAAGGGGAACCTTCAGAGTTCCACCAAAGACCCACAGCTGCAAGTGCTGTGTACTCTCATAGATACAAAAGGTTTATCCCTGAGTAAGAGAGAAGTCCAAAAGTTCTGGGATTTAATAATATACACTAACCCGTGCATCAATGTTGCTGATTTTTTTTATCTTATGATATAGGACAAGATAATGGTGAATGCAAACTGTAGTGAGACAGGGGTATACTTTACCAATCCATTTTTTCCATATTTTGACAAGTTTAGGGGCCCTACAACAAGCCCTTTTCATATAATGATGGCTCTGAGAGAAGATGAAGCTTTGAGTGACAGACAAGGGGAAAAAAGTGGCGGCAAAATCTACCTTGAAGCAAGAAACCACAGTAGGCACAGGAAAGCAGGGGCAAATATCTACTTCAAAGCAAGAAACCACAAAAGGTGCAAGAGGGAGAGAGACAAAAATGATACCACTAGCCTTCATGGGGCTGGAAGACATGACCATAAATAGCACAAGTGCACTTTCTACTGACAGACAAATATTATATTCTTTTTTGAGTCAATGAAAACTGCCTTTTTATAAGGTAATAGCAAGGCCAGCCAAGGGTTATGACAGCTTAAAATGACAAGGACGTTGGACAGGCCAAAGACATGATCTCCCAGGAACCCATTTCAAGAGGCCAGAGATCCTTTTGAAGATCTATGTAAGATAAGAGATAAAAAGTGGAGTAAGAGAGTAAAAGCCTTTTCAGTCAAAATGGCCCCTGCACCCCTGCATCCTGCCACTTGGTATACACACACATTGGGTACCCTGAAGGAGTTAGAAACAGTAAAAGAGGATGGGCCCTGGGGCCATTTGCAGAGCAAATGCTTGAATCACTCAGTCTTCAACTTAATTGCCCTCAAGTCTGGAAAGAACCAGCTAGAGATGCTCTTGAGTCCGCAACATTTTTGAAGTGGAAGGCATTTTTCTATGATAAATGTGAACCACAAATGTTAACCTCCCAGGTGAGCACATGAAGGCAGAAGAAATCTACACTTTCCCTGCAGTACAATCTATATGCTCACCAAATTATTTTGATAACATGCGACTCTGTCTTCTCAGAGCCTGAAGGAAGTTACCAGCTGAGGGAGGTACAGTTTTGATACAGGGTTTAAGGCAAAAAGCCACTGAAGAGTTGCCATAGTTTATTGACAAAATAAACAATTTAGTAGAAGAGAATGTGTCTCATGAAGGACCTAGGGCTGCCTTAACCAATTAATTAATCTGGGATGGACTAAATACGAAATACAGAGCAGCAATGGCACCAGTATAAAATGACACACTGAATGTCTGGATTTTGGCCACTCAGGATATAAGGAAACAAGCAGCAGTCCCCTTTGTTTTGCTCTTGACAAAGAAACTAATGTAGATAACTATATAAGTCATGTTGTGCTGACCTTGAGTTTTATGTAATGCTACCTATAACCATAGACTTCCCCTTGGCAAACAAGAGTAGATTAAAAAAATGGGGAGATGAAGGGATGAAGGAAGTGCTGGCGAAAAATATTTGTCAAATTATATGGTTATACTGTATGCATGTAAGAACATATAATGACATTCCACCATTATATGCAAATATATGCACCAAACAACAAAAAAAGAAAGAAAAAGAAAGAAAGGACCCTATTGTAATAAGTGAGTCATTGTCTGGTTTGCTCAGTTTTATAGATGATGAAACCAAAGACAAGAGGGGAAAAAGTGGATTCTTGGGCACTCTGGATACCTATTGACAGGTTCAAAATAAATTTGTAAAAACTGCATTTTGACAGACAGATTAATGAAACATTATATAAGCCAACCACGGTGTTTCATGCCTGTAATCCAGCTGCTTGAGAGGTTTAGACAGACGATTGTCAAGTTCAAAGTCAATTTCAGCAAAAGTGAAGTGCTAAGCAACTCAATGAGACCCTCTCCCTAAACAAAATACAAAATAAGGATGGGGATGTGGCTCAGTGGTCGAGTGCTACTGAGTTCAATCTCCTGTACAAAAAAAAAAAAATCTGAGTACTAGATTCCCTATGATGAAGCTGTATCTTCAATGTGGGCTTGGTCCTTATGTTGTGAACCATGCAGCTTATGTGACATGTGATTTTAGTACTCCCAGTTCTTTCTCCTATTAATCAGGGAAATACACTTCTCTGAGTCATACTATTGTCTTCGGTGATATGCAGTGATTAGCTGGCATATGACAAAGGCTAGTTTGGTGCTTAGTATGCATTGATTACTATCACTTGTTCATTTCCAAAGTGGAGCAGAGTATAATAATAAGACATTTTTACTAGACATGGATTATCTGGGATCTGATTTTATCTTTGTCATTTAGTAGCTGTAAAACCTTGAGTGAATTATTTTATCAGCCTGGACCTCAAATGTTTTCTTCATAAAATGATAATCATAATTCTACCACTTAATAAGAAAAATGTGAGGGAAATGAGATTTAAATTATTTACTCACCAAAAACAATGTTTGGCATATAAATAGTCAATAAGTTTTAGCTGCTATGATGAACATCACTACAAGCAATCAAAAATAAAAGGAAAAAAAGGCATGTATGTACAGACAACAAATAATCATAGGAAAATATGCTTAACATTCTATGTCATAGGATGTCAAGTTGCATGGTTCACACCATGAGGACCAAGGCCACAACAGCCTCTTCATGGGGAACCTAGGACTCAGATAATGCTTTTTTTTTTTTTTTTTTTTAACAGGAGATTGAACTCAGGAGCCCTCAATCACCAAGCCATATCCCTATCTGTGTTTTGTAATTTGTTTAGAGACAGGGTCTCACTGAGTTGCTTAGCACCTCACTTTTGCTGAGACTGGTTTTGAACATGCCATCCTCTTGTCTTATCCTCTTGAGCAGCTGGATTACTATAACTACAAATTGCTCACATCTACAAGCATGGGTAAATCCAAAAATCTGATAATACCAACTGCTTTGTGTAAGTGGATGTTCACAAGGAACACTCATTCATTGCTAGCAGGATAACAAAATTTTATCACCACTTTGGAAGAGTTGGGCATTTTCTTACAATGCTAAACACAGTCTTAACCACAATTGTTGCAACCAAAATTTGATATTTATGTAATGGAGTTGAGATCTAATGCCTACATGAAAACCTGCATGCACATTTTTATAATGACTTAAATTGTGGATACAGATAGGTGGAACTTCCCTTGCCTAGTGTGCATGAGTTCCTGAGATTCATTGCATGATTACACAAAAATAAACATATTCATACTTTTTATTCATATATGCCCAGAACAGGAAGCAAAGAAGATATCCTTCAGTAAGCACTTACATATTTTTTAAATTAAAAAGTGTCATTTCCATCAAATGGTATGTTGTTCAGAATACAAAATCAATGGGCTAACAAATATGAGAGGACACGGAGGCACATTTAATGCATACTGCTTAGAGAAGAGCTGATTTTAAATGCCATATCTGTGTGACTTCAACTATGTGACACTCTGAAAAATGCTAAAGAATAGACAATAAATTATTAATGTTCCAGAGATTAAGGGGCAATAGAAGACAGTGAAGAGATGAAGAACAGAGAACTTTTACATTCTGACACTGTTAATAATATAGCATAATGGTGAACACTCAACAGTATATTTTATCAATTTATTCAGAAATAAAAAAAAAAAACAAGAAGTCCAATTAGTAATAATGTCTTGGTTGCCATTATATTGATTCTCTAATGATAATGAATCTAACATGAATATGCAAGATGTAAATAATAGGAAATTCTATGTGTAAAGCAGGCATATGGGAACTCTTCACTATATGCTAAATTGCCCTGTAAATTTAACCATATTTGAGAAAAGCAATGCCTGTCTACTAAAACAAATAGAACACACTGGGGGTTAGCATACCTCAGCTACGAGATATGCCTGGATGGCCCTCACTCAGTGACACAGTTTCCTTCATTTTAAAAATTAATGACCCACCACAACTCTGTCTTTATTTCCCTGTATTTCCATATGAGCTTTTGATAATATTTTTGTGAGAAATAGAAAGTCCAGTGATCCATTTTCAAAATAAAGTATTTCAGTTTTAATTGTCAACTCACTGAGGATACACAAATATCAGAAAAGAGGAAACAGAACAAAGGGTCATCAGCAGGTAACACCTGAGTATGACAGACAGAAAGTGAGTGGAAATGGTCTTGCCTGACAAACACTGATCACCAGTGAAGGCCTCTGCTCGACAACAGAATAAGGGAAAGAGGACAACTAAAGGGACATTTATTTACAGAACCCAATAGAGACAGTTAAAATTAGGCAAAGTTCAGGAAGACTGTACATCCCACATACTCACCAATGAGTAACAAGGGGAAAGACCTTGTGAACTGGAGAAGGAAATTCTGATTGTTTCTGCCTGTTCAACTAGACACTGGATCTTACAATATTATCAATAAAAGCCTCATATAATGTTATACATCTTGTTTCTTATGAGTACTTGAGCTTGTTTCTCACACTCTCCTACCAAAAACATTGTCAAAATTTTCAATCTCTTTATACAGAATGGTAAACCAAAGACCTTATAGGGAAAACCAGTATCTTACCTACTCAAAAATATTGACTCAATCTTAACTCAAACATGAATGAAAAGTTATCTTCCTATACAATAGCTAGTACTTCCTTAAATACTGAGAACATTTGCTCCAATGTCATTTTAATACAATCATACTGAAGAGAAAATTATCTGAAATGGCTTTTTAGAAATTCCATATCAAAGTGAGGAAGAGTGATGCATGTCTGTAATTCTGGTGTCTTGAGAGGCTGAGGCAGGAGAATCATGACATTAAAGCCAGCTTCAGCAACTTAGCAAATTAGTCAAACATTCTATCTATATTAAAACTGGCTGAGGATGTTACTCACCAATTAATACCTCTGGGTTCAATTGCTGGAACAAAAAAAAAAAATTCCACCATGTAGTTTATAAAATGATAATGATGGGCTGGGGTTGTAGCTCAGTGGTAGAGTGTTGTGTCTTATGAATAAACACTCAAGATCACTCCAGGTAAACTGTACTGCACGAAATAACCACACAGAAACAGAGAAATACCTTTTGGGGGGGGGGTCCTATGATGACTCCTTTGACCTAAGGTAGTCTGTGGAAATAAAGAAAGGAGCATATGCTGAACCCTTTTACTTGAAAGAAGCCATTGAAATGAGGGAAGGAGTAGGATTACAAAGGAACAGGTGAGTGTAACTCAACCCCATTGGTTATGACTACACACATAGACCTGCCTTGCTATCTGAGCTGAGAGAACTCCCAAGTCACCAAGAAATGTAGTGAATGGTCAGAGCCTTGTGCTTCAGGGATGGAATGTGTGGTCACTCAGAGTGGCTATCCACTAATTTACCCTTTCTTAATATAAATTAAAAAGTCAACTCAGGATTTTTGATCCAAGATTATCATGACCTACTGTTGAAACATGGAAGGAATTAGTAGCAAACATATCATTTCAACAACATAATCAACTTAGAAGATCTAGGTTATTATTATTACTATGCCAAACACACATCAGAAGGTTTTTAATTTTTTCCCAAATTTTATTGTGAAGCACTGCATTTGGCTTTGTAAAATGGACATTTTTATTGAGCATGCCATACTTTCCTCAAGCCATAGAGCAAAGAGCTCATTCACATTATGTATCACAGTGGCTTCTAGAGCATTTTAACTTAATTTCAATCCTTCCATCAGCACTATCTGACTATGAAGAATCTTGGAAGTAATTTGAGTCAAATATTAAGAAAATTAATTTTCATAAGTCTTAAAACATAGCCACAAAAGCTGTATTGTAGTGACAAGGAATAGTACTTATAAATAGTCACTTCAAGGATTATGACATCAGATTCAGAATTTGCCTAAGTCTTGTTTATTGGCATGCATGTCTTTCAAAGCCTGAACATTAACTTCAGCATATTAAAGCTCTGAAATATTAGCTGGCAATAACTACTGGTAAAATGAGGTAAGTTGTATTCTTACAGGCTACAGGATATCCATCATCCTTTCTCTTAATTCTCACATTTAAGAAATTTATTTGATCTGCCAGTAATGTAAATGTTCTGAAGGTAGAAGTCAAACAACAAAACATCTTTTTTGGTGCCATCTTGTTTTGGGTTAGAGTATTACCAATAAAACTCTGGCATCATGGCATCAGTTTATAATCATCTTTTTCAATTCCGGGAGACCAGTCTAAAATATACTCAGTATTTCTAGACACCTTATGTCATACTGGCAAGACATTTGCAAAATCTATTCACTTAGGAATGGTGCCAATTGTAGAGTGATTAGTGCAACAATACATTCCTGAATATTTTATGAAAATAATTGGCTTGTATAAGAACATTCTATTTCAATAATTTTCTATTTTGACCATTTTTTTTTCAGATACTTAGTCTTAATTTCTAAGAACCAGTATAATTGGCTGTCTTAGATTTCTTATATGTTGTCTTTTTTCAAAAGATTCTCCTAGACATCCTGTTGGTAATAGGATCAATATATACAAATAATTGACCATTAGAGTCAGAACAATGAATCTTGTTATGTGGGAATTCACTCTGCAATGCACATTAAAAGTGAACCTGAGAAATAAGTCCATAGAACTTGTTCATAATTTTTACTTTCCTGAACAACCCATGAAGATGCATGTCTATAAACTCTGCATTTGAGAGATTCAATTTTCTGTGTCAGTCTTTTCAGTCACTTTCACAAGTACTGGGTCAAACTCTACCTTTTGAAATCTGATTAATGTTCAGTACAGTAAGACTCTCAGTATCACAATTAAGAAAATTTTTGTAATATTTGTAAGATTTAGTATGTCCTATGGGGCTCTGTTTTTCCCCTTTTCCTCACTTAATATAATTGACAAAAGGCCTGTTGTCAGCCATAGTATCATAAGTTTAGGTTATAGATAATAGTACATGTATTTAAATAATAAGAAAAGATTTATCATCTGTAGTTGGTCTTGAAATCTGAAAAAAGTTATTTAAATAGACCATGACAAATAGATATTTAGGTTTTACTAAATGTATAACTTTATTTTGACTTTAACAGAATTATCAAAAGTAAAGATTAAAATAAGTTGTATATAAAAATGTGTATTTTGAAATTAGCTCTAGATTAACTCAAATAATTATCTTAATTTGGAATGTTGTTTATGACAGAGTTTTTAACTTAGAAGCAGTGGTCTTTATTAGGAGCATGAGAAATTATATAAACATCTATCCAAAATAAGAAGTACATATGTTATGTTTATTTATTTCTACGTGGTGCTGAGGATCAAACTCAGGACCTTGCACGTGCTAGGCGAGTGCTCCACCACTGAGCCACAACCCCAGCCCCATGAAGTACATATATATATATATATATATATATATATATATATATATATATATTCTCTAGTTTTATTTTATTTACTTTATTTTATTTACTTGTATATATCTTATATAAATATATATATAAAAGATATATACAAGAATATGAGATATGTATTTACTATTTATATATAAGCAATATATATTGTATATGCAATAATACATATATAATAAATATTATTAAAATAAATAAATACAATTAATAAAAACTGATTTAGAAAAATGAATAATTTTTTGTCTACCAATCCATGAAAAACTGTCATTATTATTATGAAACTTAGTAAGGAGGGGGTGTTAGTATCTCAAATATCAATGGGTAAAAATAAGGCAATAGTATTGTTTTAGACAATGATTTAATTAGAATTTTACGGCATTGAAATAGCTATTACATTGAGGTATCCTTGTTAAAGCAATTTTGTTTATAAACATTTATATGAGCATGTTAAATAACTATAGTTAATGTAGCAAAATTAGCTTCAATAATTATGTATAATTTGTGGCCTTACCAGTTTTAAAAATATCAAGTATTCAGCATATTATATCATACTATAAGGTTGAGAAAATATTCACCATGTTAGATTTTTTTAATGAGATTAGCTATCAGCTGTTGAGCTGATTTATTATTGGCTGTCTGTTTAATATTTTAGGGGTAACTATTTTTAGGGCTATTTTTTTTTCAGTAAAAATACTGTTGACGGGTTTTTGAAATAAGGCCCTGTTTCAATGTTTAGAGGTCTCTAAATTTTTTTCTACCTTAGACGAGGAGTAAAATTTTTAACTAGGAAGCTGATTTTTTTGGCATAAGATTAGTATTTTAATTCTTTTGTCTGAAAGTTTGCTTTTTTTTTCTTTCTTAGGATTCATTTAATTATGGAGTAATGTTGAAAATTGACTAGAATTATGTTAACTTGTTTAAATGTCTTGGAATGTCTAGGCTAACTGGATGGTAAACTCATCTTTTGAAAGTGGGTGATGCCTTATAAGGTAAATGTGTGTATTGTCTCTTTAAGTCTCTCTATGAAAACAGTAATTTTTTTCTAAAGGGTTAATAAATTATTATTTTTTTAGGCATTTTCTTTTTCTATTTAATACCAATATGTCCCAGGGAACTCTCAGTTACCCAGACTGTCAGATTTGTTCCTCTTGTGTGTTACTGGGACATGGTTAAGATAAATCTTTTTAAAACTGTTTTTGAGATGACTTTTTAAAGTTTATCTAAGAAATTGAATAATATCTCTTTAGATAATGTTAGACATCTGACATAAATTTTGAAAGATACAATTTATGAGCTTGGGTTTTTTGAAAGTCTCTTCAAATTTCTTTTGGTCTATATTAAGTTTGAGAAGTTTCCTTCAATTTTAGTCTCCAGTAGGCAATTTTCTAAGGCCTTCTCTGTTAATAGTAATTGAGGCTAGTTATGAAAATGAGACATCTTTTATTAATCACTGTAATTTTTTCATATATAGAATAGATTATTTATTTTGATATTATGTTTAATTTGACAATTTAAGAGGAACTCTCAATCCCTTTTTGAGAGAAGTTTTCAAAATATCTTTATCTCTTATAATATTATCATTGAATAGGTGTCTCTTAATTGTCTTCTAGAAAATATGATTAAGATAACTTCCCAGTGTAGGAAGTAGTATATACATATTACCATATTTTTATGGATAATAGGTCCTGTCAGAGAACTTATAGAATATTAATGAATTTCCAACACAGTTTGTAATTTTTATTGATTAAAAATAACATAAGACTTTAATCTGGAGAGCATCATTCCTAATAAAATGTTCTCCCATTTCTTACAATATCCAACAAACAGAGATAATATGCAAGAATCAGCAGTGTCTTGAATTAATCAAACTAATCTTCAAGGAGAATTGTCAAAATTGGAATCTAAGTCAGTCATTTATTATATTTAGTATTTAATCAAGGATGTGAATTTATTTATTAAAGATAACCTCTGTCTTAAACAGTAAGAATCATTAGGCAATAAAGATCTTCCTTAAAGAAAATAAACTTATCATTTTAATAGGTCTTTATCATGTCAAAATATGGAAAAAAATCTTATCTTATATCAGCATAATAAAATCAGGGAAATAATCTAAAATATCACAGAATTAATCAGTTTACATTTTTAAAATCAGCCCAGTTATATACAAATCTGTTTTTCAATTGTTTTAACTTTCTATATAATCTGCAGAGATAATGATATAGATTTTTCTAATTAGGAAAATAATTTTATTATTAAATTTTAGAATAAAAATATCTTGTTTTCATCAAAGATGATTTCTTCTTAGGACCTCCAATGTTTGTTTCCTCTCTGTGGAAGTATCTTATTTTTCTTTTAGAATTCTTACAGGTTATATTGTGGAATGATTTCTGAAAATCTTAGAATTTAAACAAATTATTGTACATTGATAAAGAGAAATAAAATATAGTTAAATTTTAATTAAATATAGTTAAATAGACATTTTGTAGGCATAATTACATTTGTTTTTCATCTTATAAAGTTTGTACAATAATTTGAGAATTAAAAATCATTTGATTATCTTTTGAAAGTAAGTTTATAGTAAAATACATTTATCTTAAATATTTCTAATTATTGAAGAGAACATCAGACATATATATAGACTCATATGTATGTGTATATATATATATATATATATATATATATATATATATATATATATATATACACATATATATTTATGTATATTTACATGTTTCCTATTGAAGAAAAATGATTACATAAATATATATTAACTGAATAATTAGACCTGTATGCAAATTATTTTCTGGATTAGCAATTATTGGTTATCCAAATACCTAGAAAAATATGTATTGAGAATAAGGGCATTACTTATAGTTGTATTAACTTTTATTAACCATGTGTTTCTTAAGACGTTTGAGTCCATTTCAATTTTTCTTGAGTTAGTAGTGCACTTTATTTATATTTGTGGGGTCACATAATAAGATCATTGTGTATACATTTGCTTATTGCTTCTAATTATATAGTCAGTGATGAGAATAGAATTTTTTGCTCATTTCAGGGCCATGGCTGGCTTTGTTTCTTGTGGTGAACAAATGCTTTTTTTAACCTGCAAAATTGAAAGCAAAATACAAAGAGGTATATGTTTAATACCTCTCATCAATAGAAAAATATTTAGTAGCACAACTGCACCGAGAAAAATGAAAGATCCTAAAGGAAGCTGTTGAGGGATAAAAAACAATCAAGTTATTTAGTCTTGAGGGAAAGTCAGGATTAGGGCTGCAATGTAGAAATCTGTGGAATTAGATTTTGCCCAAAAAAGATAATTGTTAGCACTTACTGGTGGGAGTTCATAAAAATGTAAGCTCTATGTAGTTTCAGTAGCAGGTGTGTGTGAATCTGAAAGTACAGGTTAGTAACTGGAGGCAAGATCAGATGTCCTCGTTGAGTGACAGGGGAAGGACCAATGGAAAGCCCCCAAAAATGTGGAAGGAGGGACTAGGAAGACTAATTGGCTAGCCTCACTTTCTTCTGTTACCTTGGAGATGGAAACAGTTGGTTGCCCATTGTCTGGGGAAGAGGCTTCCAGAGAGGGTTTCATTCCATTTGATTTGTTTGTATTTATCTGACCAGTGTGCAGTGGCTTGCTTTGTCTTTACCACATGTGCTTGCAGTGTGCTCTCTTGTTCTTGTATTTTTTCTTGCAGCACATGGGCACTTTAAAAGTGAGTTTTAATGGCAGATTCCAGTGTAACTATCAGATCATAGGGCATGTTGCATTTGGCATTCAGGCCAGGTTGTTTAATACTTAAAAGCAAGGCTTGTGGTGGGTCTACTTACAGACCCCATAGAAAAAGCAGCTAAAGGCTTTTGTCCACAGTGACTGAGTTAAAGCCATTCTGATAGGGTAGGACAAGAATGTGGTAAAAAAGTTTAATATAAATTGTTAGAGCACCTTTATAAAACTGCAAAAATATAACTAAAAAAATAAAAATAAATTCCCTCGCTAGTAGTAGAAAATCTTTCTTATCAAGTCTCACCATAAATAATAATAATAATAATAATAATAATAATAATAATTCCTTTTTTCCTCTTACACTCTTTAAGCACAGATTACTAGCATATAACACCCCAAAGTCTTTGTGTATTTTTTTAAAAATATAAAGATTCACAAAAACAATCCAAAGAAGTCCATAAAAGCAAATTTTTTTCATGGGAGAGGACTGAACTTAACAACATATCACATGAATAATCTTAATAATTCTTTATATTTATTTAGGGTCTCTAAAATTGAAATTGTTGTTACCTTTCTAAAGATAAAATATTCCCAGATATTAAAAAAAGTTGAACATCACAGATTTTTCTTCTAATTCACTTACTTTCTACAATTGTGTCCAAAATACTTTGAAACCTTAAGTGCACTTAACTTATTAAGAGATTCCAAACTCATTAAATTTCTAAAATATACCCTAGAGACCCAGTATGGGCCACCAATTGTCAGGTCTAAGGACTAAACACTCAAGGTGACTCTAGGTGAACTGGGCTGCGTGAAATAACCACACAGAGACAGATAAATACATTTTCTTTGCATCCTGTGCTGGCTTCTCTGATCTATGGGGGTCCATGGATAGAGAGAAAGGAGTATGTGCTTAATCCTTTTATTGGGAAGAAGCCATTCAAATGAGGGAATGGATAGGGTTACAAAGGAATAGGTGAGTGTAGCTCAATGCCCTTCGTTATGACTATACCTGAAGACCAGCCTTGCTATCAGAGCTGGGAGAATGCCCAAGTCAACAAGAATTGTATTGACTGGCCAGAGCCTTGTGCTTCAGTAATGGAAGGTGTGGTCATTCAGAGAATTTCTTCACAGTAGAATGCTTGTTTCACATGTATGGGGCACTGGGTTCAATCCTCAGCACCACATAAACAAACAAAATAAAGGTAGTGCATCCATTTACAAATAAAAATATTTTAAAAATAATTTTCTTCTAGCTACCTGATAAGATTTGATGGGTATTCAGCAGGATAATTTGTGTAAGTAAAAGTGCTGGGACACATTAAATACAGTTTTGTCTGATGTTATAAACAGAGCTGTTGATGAAAAGAGTAATTGATATTTGGCATTGGGGAAGCTCCACATTTTTTTCTCCATTTTTTAAATAACATAACCCTTGCACCTGTGGGAGATCAATTTCTGAACTTTAGTAGTAACTGAAACTATCAACCAGAATCAGGGCCTGTGAATCAATTATGTCCCAATAGGTGGACACACCCATGGCTAGTTATGAGCTTGCACTATATTAGTTAGCCAAAGTTAACAGCAATAATGTTTCTTTTACAGAGACTAAAGTGAGAAGGAGAGAGTATTCTTGGACTGAAATCCAAGGTTCTTACATCACCTGCTCTTGGCTAAGCTACAATCTATAAAAGCTACAGAAATTACCTCCAAGAAGAGCAATGGCCTGTGTAGCTTATGTGATGTATTTGAGTACAACAAAGAGATCAAATCTGAAAATCCAAGCTTTACTTGAATGAGAGAAGTGAATTAATGAGCTAAAATGGTAGAATAACTGAGGACCCACAGTTATTGAGGGAAATTAGAATCACCTCAGTGCAGAGAAACCTGGCTCCCTCACAGGCAGGAGGCCTCTTTAACCTGTCTTTCTGCCCAATTATCAAAATCCCATTGGTCATGAATTCCTTCCTTTCTTCTTAATTTTCTTTCCTCTATCTGTTTTTTCTCCTACCTATCAACTCCTTTCGTTTCACTCTACAAGTAGTTGTTCCAATTCAGTCTCCATGTTTTCCTCTAACAACCAAAGCATTTAGAATTTAAATCTCACTGTGAGGTATATAAATTGATAATGGGTTTCTTACTTTTTTTAGGAGACACATGTGATGTCATCAATTGGTTTGTTATGATTAGTACCCACATAAAATACCTGGGGTCACTTTCCTTAGAAAATGAGAAATGCAATCAAAATTTTTATCCAGATGGTGCTTGTTTATAACTGAGAATGAAAAAAAAAATGTTTTCTGTGTTTCACTGTGGACTCTCTCTCTCTCTACAGTAAGACAGGTATTCTCAAACCAAGATTTCCAGTCTACTGAGATGAGCTAAATCTATTGGTCCCATATAACCCCATCCTGAAAGCCTCAGCTCCAAATCTGGATAGAGAGGAAACAGAGAAGGCTCCTGGGTAGGTGATAGAGGAAAGCATTTTCAAGTCTATTACTACATCTTACCCAGGACACAGGTATTTATTCCCAACATGCTACAAAATTTATTTGAATTAAAACTTATTCCATGTTTTATAGAATTGCTTTTTTATTACTATAATTTATAACATAAAAATATTATCTTATATAATTAAATTATCTTACAGAATTGTTTCATCAGAATGACTCACAGGTAATAAAAATTCAAATGGCCAGTATACCTAGACTTATATAATTATCTAGAACTTGAGATGTTTAGGGCTGAGGTTGTATCTCAGTGGCAGAGTGCTTGCCTAGCACCTGTGAGGTACTGGGTTTGATCCTCAGCACCATGTAAAAATAAATAAATAAAATAAAGGCATTCTGTCCATCAAAAAGATCTTCAAAGTACTTATTCATATTGAAATGGTGAATTCAATAACAAAACATATGAGGGCAGATTCAGAAAATATTCTTATTTTATAAACTGAATTGTACAGAAACTCTGTGTAGAAAAATTGTGTGGTCCATATGAAGTGTGTTGTGTATAGAAAAGAAAATGACATGCATGCAGTGCACCACTGAAGTTTCAATGCACTAGCAGCACATTGGACCATCAGATCAAGATAAAATCCAGCATGTAGTATGTTTTAGCAAATCAGGTGCTTCCATTGCTGTTTTATTATGAAGTGTTGATATTTGACCTCAGGCTTTATACATGCTGGGCAAGTATGCTACCAATGAGCTACACCCCCTTCTCCTGAAAAATATAGTTTTATTGAAATGCCATCATGCATTAAGTTACTATATATTGCAGATTTTAGGCTATGACTGCAGTGAACTTCTGGTCCACACAGCCTAAAATCTTATGATGTGGTCCTCTGAAGAAATATTTTAGAAAATCCATTGATATAATTTTAATACCACCAAATATATTGACAGGTTTTTGGAACATGGATCTCTATGTGCAACCCCCAACAGCATTCTACTTAATTTTGGAGTCAAATATTTCAGCATTTATCTGCTGGTAATAAAAATTTAAATCTAATTATGAGTAAAATTGAGGTAACCAGATAGAGTGTGAGTGTGGCAGGAAGTTTCTTTCTGCATCTTGGCAAGTTTTTAGAAATATTAGAATAAAATAAACTTAAGATGTGTTATCACACTCAGTGTTTTGTTTTATTTTATTTTAATATTATGAGTTAATTTAATCATTTCAACAAAATCTAGAATTGAGCAGAATTCATTCCCATGAAGCTAAGCAATTTGCCAAATGCAAGTCCAAGTATATTGCCCGAATTGGACCTACATTTCCAGATATTTCTGGAGTTTTAAAAAAATCTTGGGCCTGGAGTTGTAGCTCAGTAGATCATATAGGTAGTATGCACAAGGATATCCAGCACCAGGGGAAAAAGAGAAATTCAGCCCTGTCCTAGACCAGCTGAAAGAGTACTGATAATTCACTAATGTTCCTTGCTGGTAAAGTATGGGTCACTGCAGGTGGCCACTGAGGCCTATATGAAGGATAGACAAAAAAGTTGAAGTGTCTCTCTTTTTTTCTTTTAGTTGTAGACCTTTGTTTTCTTTATGTTGCTGAGGATCGAACCCAGTGTGTCACACAAGTGCTCTACACCCACTGTCTTACACAAGTGCTCTACCACTGAGCCACAACCCTAGCTAGTCTTGTACATCTTGAAGAGCCCTCTATTCAGTCCCCATGTGTAGGCTTGCTTCAGTTAGGTTAACATTTGTTAAGCACTTAGAAAAGTGTCAGGAACATGTATTGTCTCATTAACTTCAATAAGGCCCACTTAAGACAGGTCCTTTAACTATGATGTAAAAGTTAATTTAACTTGACAGCTAGATGGAAAGTAATATTTTGCATTAAGTTCTTGGTAGTGTCTGTAACCAGAAAGTACTAAATAAATGGCAGTTGTCAGCAGGAGCCTGGCTTGATGATACAACTCAGAAGGCAGAGGATCACAGTTCAAGGCCAGCCTCAGCAACTGAGACCCCTCTGAATTAAAAAAAAATAAGGTTGGGGGTGTAGCTTATTCACGGAGTGTTCCTGGGTTCAATCCCCAAACCAGAGGCTTGGGGCTGGGTCTTGCTTATGACTTAGCATTCAATTTTTGGTGAGTAAAGAACTGGGGATTCCAGCCTTATTCTGCACCTTTCCCATTTAACCACCAGGAGGCAGCAACAGGTCTCTTCCAATGCCTGTTGTGGTTCCCCCTGGTGCCCACCAGATGGTGACACATCAGGGCAGCTGATCTTGGGGTCATAGTGGCAGCATTGCTTCTCTCAGTAGTCCTTTGCATTGTTAGCCCCAACCTCCCAGGGCCTTAACTAACTCGGAGGAGACAGGCCAGAACCAAGTTAATAAATACAATTCAGAATTTACTAAAAATCAGAGCTCCCATTTTGTGCCTTCCTGATGCTAAGGAAATAAATAACCAGAAGGGACACAGCTGGGGAAAGAAAATCAATCTCAAGACAGATTTTTTAAACTACATCTCTCTTCCCAATCCCTCCCCCTATGACTCTTGGGACATAGCACATGAGCAGGTACCTCAGTCCAGGTAGAATTTGGCCAGCACCAAGGCATACCTGCCCTGCCCAGGAGGGGAGACAGGTCCTGGGATCACTTGTTTCCAGCCCTTGAATCCCATAGACCTACTTCCAGCAGGGGCCAGGGCTGAAGCATCAATTGGAGGCACCTGTGGGTGGTGGTGGTAGGGGGAAACAGGGTAACAACCCAGGTGGCATAAGCAGCTGAAAGGGGTCCAGCCCCCTCTCCAGGTTCAACCAGTAGCCTGATAAGTCATATCCCATCCATACCCCCTTCTCCCCTTGAGCCTGCAACCTCTGCACTCAGCTGAGGATCTTCCTGGGCAGTTCAACAGAGGCACCAATGAAAACTGCATCACATTGCACACAGTTTCCCTTTTGGATATCCTGGTGGGAGATGAACTTGAGATATCCAAAGCCCAGAGAACTCTCACCCAAAGAGCTTCACCACATGCCTGGCTTTTGGAAAATTTTCCAGTTTGAGTCAGAGTGGAAAGTCTCAATGAAAGGCTATGGCTTAGCAAGCCCTGGGTTGCTCTGATCTAGCAAGGAGAACGTGACATGATGGGCAAAATGCCACTCAAAGAGACTGTCAAAGGTGCCTGGTAGTACACGAATGTACAGAGAGAGATATGTGCCCTCACCACTTCCGTTGCCAATGAGGAGTGCAGACACCTGTAGTTTGTAACAATACTTATGTGTTTTGAAGGCTGGGCTGAAGCACTCAAGGTTGGGCTTGGCGTCTTGTAGCCTCTGCCCATAGCTGCCAATCTTCCAGATGAACACTCCATCACTGCCTACTGATAGTTCCTCCAGCTCTCCATGCAGCTCCTGCAGCTCCTGCCACTGCTGGCTCACCAGGGCACACATCGTAGCCAGAGGTGGCTTCACACTCTCCTCCACATGCCGTACCATTGCCAGCTTAGGGCACTGTTGGAAAAGCCCCAGACATTGAGGGAAGGGAGGACTGTTCCCAAAAGGGGAAGACACAGGGGTAGCAGGCATTCAAATCTGCATGAGGAAGACAGGGTGCTAGGAAGCACCTGCAGCTGGACAGCAGGGGGGAGGACCTCAAAGAACTAAACTGCCAGGAACCCTAGCCTTCATTTAGGACTTCATGGGCTAAAGAGGGGTTGACAGGAAGAAGGGGCATCTGACCCTGTGCATGCAACCGGAGTCTTTGAACGGGTATAGCACCAAGGCAGTCCTACCGCTGTCCTTCAGATGATTTGGCACATCCTCCTGAGCCACAGTGCCCATGCCACACTGGTTAGGGCAGGGCACAGGCAGCCTTGGGCACTGGTACTGGTGACTCTGTACCTATTAATTTCCTTTGTGCAATAGGTACAAGGCTGGGTGCACTTGGGGCACTCAGAAGTTGCCTGCTGGGCCAGTAGTCACCGCATCATGCAGGCACCACGCTTGTTCTCACAGTACACACTCTCTTGCCGGCACATACCCTCATGGCTCTCAAAGGCTTCCCCACTGAAGTCAAAGACACAGAACTCGCACTTGAGGAGCTGCTTGGGGCAGTCGTGTTGCAAGTTTGCAGGCAGATCAAGGTGACTCAGCTTGGCAGGACAGCAATTGGGGCAGGGAACTACATTGAAGCTGCAGGTATTCAGGTGTCTCTGTAAATGACGAAGTGGCCCACTCCAGCAGCAGCCCTCCTCACTGTGGATGCAGCGGATGGGCAGGCCTAGCATCTGGACCTCCAGCTCTGGGTCTGGATACATCTTGGCATAGTCCAGTGGAAGTTGGTCCTCAGGGCATTTGAAGACTCCTTCACTGAGGAACTCCTGCAGGCAGGTGTCACAGAAGCTGTGGCCCTAGGTAGAAACCTGCAGGGGCTCGTGCGTGGGTTTCCTGCACATAGGGCACAGCAGCCGGCGCTTGGGCTTCTCCAAGAACTTGTAGTGGAAGCTGCGCATGATGGGAGAGTGGCGGGCACGGGCAAGCGGGGCTAGGCACGTGGCGGCCCCTGGCGGCATGGACTGGCAACCCTGCCCAAATCCACTAATTGTTTTAAATATGCTTTATATTTGAAATACTATATACTCTATAAATCTCTCTTCACTTAAAAATGATAGCATACTACATTAGTTTACTGATATAAAAACAGAATTCTTAAAGAATATTTGGACTATTTCTAATTCATAAGAAAATGCTAGACTGAATATTTTTTTACATATGCATATGTAGTATATCAGTATAAATCTTTTTTATATGAATATATACATGCAAAAGCAGGATATATACAAAAGATTCTTGCATGTTTTCTATATGAAATATGCACATTTGGGGCTGGGGTTGTGGTTCAGTGGCAGAGCACTTGCCTAGCATGTGTGAGGCACTGGGTTTTATTCTCAGTACCATACATCAATAAAGGACCATTATCAACTAAAAAAGTATTAAAAAGAATAAATATACATACATACATATATAACTGTCCTTAACATGAAAACTCCAAATGCAATAATGACAACCATCACAAATACTGGTCAGACATTCCTCCTCTAACAGAGAACAGACCTTATAGTATAAATGGCTAATTACAGGTCTGGAACAAAAAAATAAGTGATGTGCTTGAAACACCTTGTTTTGTGAGAAACTGAAAAGTACTCCAGGATAAATGGGAACACATCAAAAGATGTATAATCAGCTTTAAATAGCAGCAGCTGTTTATATATAGGCATGTGAGTACCAACATTATAAGCTTTATCTTCTTGCCCACTTATGGTTGGTTTTTCTATATTTGCTTTTGTAGAATCAAATTTAAAAAATTATAATTTGGCCACCGCATAGTAATAATTTGACACAAGGAGGAATCATTTATAAAATATTAATTCTAGTGGATGAAAATCTAAGGACCAAACCGATATTTATAAAGTCACAAAGTGTCACCACCCAAAATATTTATGAAATACAAAGGGTGTATAAATACTTGGTTTATCATGGACCAACCTGAAAACAATATTTAAAAATAAACATAAAATATTATTTTGTATTTTAAGGTAATTTTAATGCTCATAGCCTGAAGTCATAAGGCATAGCATAATTACCTCATATTTTTCTAATGTAATCTGAAGACAAAGTAGTTGGAATATATTTTTCATGAAAACAAAATTGTTGGATTCCAACATGGCGGCGGGCACGGAGAGATCAAGTCTCTGACCTCTTCAGCTGTGTAGGCATAGGGAGTCGTAAACAACCTAAATCTGTTTGCTCAGGATCACTAGGCAATGCTGAGCTGACGTGGATCTGGGGCGAACAGCTTGGGCCTCTCAGAACACACTCTGAGCCCGGATCGGCTGAATTCAAGCTCCTGTTCGCCTGCTTCCCGCAGACAAACAGCTGTGACTCAGCACTAATCCATCCCGCTGAAACAACTGGTCAGCCCTTCTGATCCTATGGATGTAAATGCCTACCAAGCCTTCATAGGTAGTGGCCACAGGTTTGAAACGGGGCTTGGGAGAGCCAGTAAAGACCCACCCGTTGCATTGGTTGCCCAGCAAAGGGAAACGAACTGTCGCCATTTGCAAGAGACACCACCATGGCAAAGAACTGACGTCATCAGACTGCGGCAGAGGAGATAACTTCATTGAAACCTGCGGCTACATGTGTTTAATTCCATAGCCTTCACTCTCCACACATCGGGGAAACCTTAAGGGCCCCTCCCAGCTCTCCCGTAAGGGCCCCTCTCGGCTCTCCCATGAGCGCGATAGCCAGACGGAGGGAATCAGAGGTGGTACGGGACCCGCGGCGCAGAACAACCGCTCCCACCAGTGCTGACAGCTGAGGTCTCTTGCACCAGCTACATGGGGCGTGGCTACCGGAGGGCAACTAAAATTCACGGAGGATTCTCAGCCCCTAGCTCTACAAACTTAGGGTCTGAGGGAATGGCAAACTGGAAGAGTGTGCCCAGTCGTTCATGAAAACAGGGCTCCCGGGAGCAGCAGACCTGGCGTGTAGCCAGTATTGTGGTGAGTGGCACCCGTGAGAGGGGCCTGGCTACAGGAAAAGTGGGAAGTGACTAGACACAAGAGGAGGCCATAGGCACTCAGGATCGGAGACTCGCCCAGTCTGGGAGGAGCTGCTGCACAGTGATTGGTTCCCGCATATTGACAGGAGAAACTTGGCCTGGTGGGCACAGCACCACCTACTGGAAGAGAAGTTAATCAAACTCTAAGACTGCATTTATTAGTTTTTTTTGTTTGTTTTTCTTTTTTCTTTTCTCTTTTTTTTTGATTTGGGTTTTTCTTTCATTTTCATTTTTCTTTCTTGTTATTTCTTTAAATTTTTTTTAAAAAAATTTTTTAAATTTTTTCTTCTAATTTTAATTTTAATTTTTTAATTATTTTTTTTAAATTTTTTTTCTTTTTTTATTTCCTATTTTTTTTCTTCTTTTATATTTTCATTTCTTTTCAATTATCTTATTGCCCCTTCCTTGAATTCTACCTGCTTACTCTCATTCTCTTTAGTTACTTCTTCCTTTCCCTTCTAATACCTTTCCTCCCAAGCATCAAATAAATTTATAGAAGTAAACAGTAATTCAGCAGTCAAACAGAACAAGAAGTAACATGAGCAGCTTCAAAAAGCAAGGAAAAAAAAGAGTACAAATAATGCAGGACAGCCTAAATATTCAGGAGGACCTAGAGTTATCAGAAAAATGGTCATATAAAGAACTCAAGGAACACCTTAGACAGATGGAATGGAACCTTAAAGAGGATACAAGAGGGCTGGGGATGTGGCTCAAGTGGTAGCACGCTTGCTTGGCATGCGTGCGGCCCGGGTTCGATCCTCAGCACCACATACCAACAAAGATGTTGTGTCCGCCGAGAACTAAAAAATAAATATTAAAAATTCTCTCTCTCTCTCTCTCTCTCTCTCTCTCTCTCTCTCTCTTTCTCCTCTCTCACTCTCTCTTTAAAAAAAAAGAGGATACAAGACAGCAAATTCAAGCAGCGAAAGAACACATTGAGAATGAATTACATAAACAGATAAAAGAAGAAGTTAAGCATCTTTATCAGGAGAGATTATAAAAAATAATCAAACAATAATTCTAGAAATGAAGGAAACGATAAACCAAATTAAAAACTCAATTGAGAGTATCACTAACAGAGTGGAGCAAGTAGAAACCAGAACGTCAGATAATGAAGACAAATATATCATCTTGAAAAGAGTCTAGCCAACTCAGAAAGGCTGGTAAAAAATCACGAGAAAAACATCCAAGAGTTATGGGATAACATAAAAAATCAAACTTACGAGTCATCGGGATAGAAGAAGGTACAGAGATTCAAACCAAGGGAATGAGTAACCTGCTGAATGAAATAATTACAGAAAACTTTCCAGAAATAAAAAAGGAAACGGATATACAAATTGAAGATGCATACAGGACACCAAGCACACAAAATCACAGTAGACCAAGGCCAAGACACATTGTTATGAAGATGTCCAATATACAGAACAAAGAGAAAATATTAAAAGCTACAAGAGAAAAAAGACAGATTACATTCAGGGGTAAACCAATAAGGTTAACAATAGATTTTTCATCACAGAAACTGAAAGCAAGAAGGTCATGGAACAATGTATTTCGAACACTGAAAGACAATGGATGCCAACCAAAAATTCTGTATCCAGCAAAATTAAGCTTCAGGTATGACAACGAAATAAAAATCTTTCATGATAAACAAAAGTTAAAAGTATTTGCAGCCAGAAAACCAGCATTGCAAAGCATTTTGAGTAAAACACTACACGAGGAAGAAATGAAAAACAATAACCAAAACCATCAGTGGGTAGTGCCTCGGTAAAGACAGAGGGCGAGGGGAAAGATAATCATGGAGAAACAAACTAAATTTTTTAAAAAATGGATAAATAATCAAACATGGATGGAAGTACAAACCATATATCAATAGTAACTCTGAATGTTAATGGCTTAAACTCTCCAATAAAGCGACATAGGCTGGTATCATGGATTAAAAAAACAAATCCAACAATATGCTGCCTCCAGGAGACACATCTTATTGGAAAAGACATACACAGGCTGAAGGTGAAAGGATGGGAAAAAATATACCACACACATGGTCCTCGTAAGCAAGCAGGGGTGGCCATCCTCATATTGAATAAAATCGACTTCAAGACTAAGTTAATCAAAAGGGATAAAGAAGGACATTATATACTGTTAAAAGGAACCATTCACCAATAAGACATAACAATTATCAATATTTATGCACCAAATAATGGTGCTGCAACATTCATAAAACAAATTCTCCTCAAGTTCAAGAATCAAATAGACCACAACACAATAATTATGGGTGACTTCAACACACCTCTCTCACCATTGGACAGATCCTCCAAACAAAAGTTGAATAAAGAAACTATAGAACTCAATAGCACAATCAATAACCTAGACTTAACTGACATATATAGAATATATCAAGCATCATCAAATGGATATACTTTTTTCTCAGCAGCACATGGATCCTTCTCAAAAATAGACCATATATTATGCCATAGGGCAACCCTCAGTAAATATAAAGGGGTGGAGATAATACCATGCATTTTATCTGATCATAATGGAATGAAACTGGAAATCAATGATAAAAGAAGGAAGGAAAAATCCTACATCACATGGAAAATGAACAATATGTTACTGAATGATCAATGGGTTACAGAAGACATAAAGGAGGAAATCAAAAAAATTCTTAGAGATAAATGAAAATACAGACACAACATATCGGAATCTATGGGACACAATGAAAGCAGTTTTAAGAGGAAAATTCATCGCCTGGTGGTCATTCCTCAAAAAAAGAAAAAACCAACGAATAAATGAGCTCACACTTCATCTAAAAGCCCTAGAAAAGGAAGAGCAAAACAACAGGAAATGTAGCAGAAGGCAAGAAATAATTAAAATCAGAGCGGAAATCAATGAAATTGAAACAAAAGAAACTATTGAAAAAATTAACAAAACTAAAAGTTGGTTCTTCGAAAAAATAAATAAGATCGACAGACCTTTAGCCATGCTAACGAAGAGAAGAAGAGAGAGAACTCAAGTTACTAACATACGGGATGAAAAAGGCAATATCACAACAGATGCTACAGAAATACAGAAGACAATTAGAAATTATCTTGAAAACCTATATTCCAATAAAATAGAAGATAGTGAAGACATCGATAAATTTCTTAAGTCATATGATTTGCCCAGACTGAGTCAGGAGGATACACACAATTTGAACAGACCAATATCAATGGATGAAATTGAAGAAGCCATCAAAAGACTACCAACCAAGAAAAGCCCAGGACCGGATGGGTATACAGCGGAGTTTTACAAAACCTTTAAAGAAGAATTAATACCAATACTTTTCAAGTTATTTCAGGAAATAGAAAAAGAGGGAGCTCTTCCAAATTCATTCCATGAGGCCAACATCACCCTGATTCCGAAACCAGGCAAAGACACCTCAAAAAAAAAAAAAAAAAAAACTACAGACCAATATCTCTAATGAACCTAGATGCAAAAATCCTCAATAAAATTCTGGCGAATCGAATACAAAAACAAATAAAAAAAATTGTGCACCATGATCAAGTAGGATTCATCCCTGGGATGCAAGGATGGTTCAATATATGGAAATCAATAAATGTTATTCACCACATCAATAGACTTAAGGATAAGAACCATATGATCATCTCGATAGATGCAGAGAAAGCATTTGACAAAGTACAGCATCCCTTTATGTTCAAAACATTAGAAAAACTAGGGATAACAGGAACTTACCTCGACACTGTAAAAGCTATCTATGCTAAGCCTCAGGCTAGCATCATTCTGAATGGACAAAAGTTAAAGGCATTCCCTCTAAAATCTGGAACAAGACAGGGATGCCCTCTGTCACCACTTCTATTCAATATAGTTCTCGAAACACTGGCCAGATCAATTAGACAGATGAAAGAAATTAAAGGCATAAAAATAGGAAAAGAAGAACTTAAATTATCACTATTTGCAGATGACATGATTCTATACCTAGAAGACCCAAAAAGGTCTACAAAGAAACTACTAGAACTAATAAATGAATTCAGCAAAGTGGCAGGATATAAAATCAACACGCATAAATCAAAGGCATTTCTGTATATCAGGGACAAAACTTCTGAAACGGAAATGAGGAAAAACACTCCATTCACAATATCCTCCAAAAAAATAAAATACTTGGGAATCAACCTAACAAAAGAGGTGAAAGATTTATACAATGAAAACTACAGAACCCTAAAGAGAGAAGTAGAAAAACATCTTAGAAGATGGAAAAATATACCCTGTTCATGGATAGGCAGAACTAACATTATCAAAATGGCGATATTACCAAAAGTTCTCTATAGGTTTAATGCAATGCCAATCAAAATCCCAATGGCATTTCTTGTAGAAATAGATAAAGCAATCATGAAATTCTTATGGAAAAATAAAAGACCCAGAATAGCAAAAGCAATTCTAAGCAAGAAGTGTGAATCAGGCGGTATAGTGATACCAGATTTCAAACTATATTACAGAGCAATAGTGACAAAAACAGCGTGGTACTGGTACCAAAACAGGCGGGTGGACCAATGGTATAGAATAGAGGACACAGAGACTAATCCACAAAGTTACAACTACCTTATATTTGATAAAGGGGCTGAAAGCATGCAATGGAGGAAGGATAGCATCTTTAACAAATGGTGTTGGGAAAACTGGAAATCCATATGCAACAAAATGAAACAGAATCCCTTTCTCTCGCCATGCACAAAAGTTAACTCAAAATGGATCAAGGAGCTTGATATCAAATCAGAGACTCTGCGTCTGATAGAAGAAAAAGTTGGCTCCGATCTACATATTGTGGGGTCGGGCTGCAAATTCCTTAATAGGACACCCATAGCACACGAGTTAATAACAAGAATCAACAGATGGGACTTACTTAAACTAAAAAGTTTTTTCTCAGCAAGAGAAACAATAAGAGAGGTAAATAGGGAGCCTACATCCTGGGGACAAATTTTTACTCCTCACACTTCAGATAGAGCCCTAATATCCAGAGTATACAAAGAAACCAAATTTTAAACAATAAGATAACAAATAACCCAATCAACAAATGGGCCAAGGACCTGAACAGACACTTCTCAGAGGAGGACACACAATCAATCAACAAGTAAATGAAAAAATGCTCACCATCTCTAGCAGTCAGAGAAATGCAAATCAAAACCACCCTAAGATACCATCTCACTCCAGTAAGATTGGCAGCCACTATGAAGTCTAACAACAACAAGTGCTAGAGAGGATGTGGAGAAAAGGGTACACTTGTACATTGCTGGTGGGACTGCAAATTGGTGTGGCCAATTTGGAAAGCAATCTGGAGATTCCTGGGAAAGTGGGGAATGGAACCACCATTTGACCCTGCTATTGCCCTTCTCAGACTATTCCCTGAAGAACTTAAAAGAGCATGCTACAGGGATACTGCCACATCGATGTTCATAGCAGCACAATTCACAATAGCTAGACTGTGGAACCAACCCAGATGTCCTTCAATAGATGAATGGATAAAAAAAAAAAAATGTGGCATCTATACACAATGGAGTACTATGCAGCAATAAAAAATGACAAAATCTTAGAATTTGCAGAGAAATGGATGGCACTAGAGCAGATTATGCTTAGTGAAGCTAGCCAATCCCTAAAAAACAAATACCAAATGTCTTCTTTGATATAATGAGAGCAACTATGAACAGAGCAGGGTTGAAAAGCAGGAAGAATAGATTAACTTTTAACAGAGACATGAGATGGGAGGGAAAGGGAGAGAAAAGGAATATTGCATGGTAATGAAGGGAGACCCTCATTGCTATACAAAATTACATATAAGAGGTTGTGAGGGGAATGGGAAAATAAACAAGGAGAGAAATGAATTACAGTAGATGGGGTAGAGAGAGAAGATGGGAGGGGAGGGAGGATAGTAGGGGATAGGAAAGGTAGCAGAATACAACAATTAGGAATAGGGCATTATGTAAAATTGTGGATGTGTAACTGACGTGATTCTGCAATCTGCATTTGGGGTAAAATTGGGGGTTCATTACCCACTTCGATCTAATGTATGAAATATGATACGTCAAGAGCTTTGTAATGTTGTCAACAACCAATTAAAAAAAAATGCTTTTACTAAGTAAAACTGTGTAGTTCCATGTATCATACTTTTCTCTGCAGTATATGTTTGGCACTAAAATTAATAAAATTGAATGCTTTCATGGGTCTGCCAACAGGTTTATATTATCTTGTTCTGTTGAATATTGTAGCAGAATATATGGAGGATGAACCAGAAGATTTCTAAAATTCTGTATTTTGTGGCTGGAAACTGTTGAAAGGTACATCATTGTTATTTATGAAAAAGACTGATGAAAACAGTAATGTTCTTTAAGCTGTACATTAGTGAACAAATACTTTGTAAAGCAAAAATGACCTCTGCAACCAGGGACGGCTGAAATACAGTATACGGAGACTCTGGAAGTCTTAGTTCTATTTTTTTACCTCTAACTACTAACTTTTTCTAGCTCAATAAATCTCTCTCTATTTTTTTTCTTGCTTTTAAAACCAGAGAAGCAATACTTGCCTTTTTTAACTTTCTGGATTGTTTCCCAATTTGATATAAAACATGCAAAAGTCTTTTTGAATATATTACAAAACATAGAAGTGAAGTGAATAATCTTTGCTAACTTTGTGACTCTTTTTCTTTCAAATGCTGTTCTAGCTCAAAGTGGGTAACTGTTCTTTCTTCAGTTACCTCTGATTATATGTCCATTTTCCCCACAGCATTTGGAAGCCACACTTCATCCACTATTGGTCTCTTGCTTAAGTCTTTATAAGTTTTTATTTGAGTATTGTTGTGTGTTGACCCAATTGATTTTTCTTCTGATTTAGTGTAGATTAATGTATAATTAAATTGGTATAAATATGTCTATATTGCAGAGTGTACAGTGTCCCCAGACCTTGTTCTTATCTATGTTATTGTAAACTCAGTTCTTCATGAATTATATGTAATATCAATAAAATTGTGAATGATATTAATATGATTTTTGTAAGATTCCATGTATAAGAAGCCTTTGCTCTATTGTAGCTCACAAGCCAAAATTTTATGATGAGAAACTTAATCTTTACATGCAACCTTCTCAGTTTACCTCTCAGTACTTGATTCACAGAAAATAAGACTATGAAAAATAGTTCATCAATTATTTTGTCATAAGTATAACGCCTCACTCAACCTTGACTCCACATCCACTTCTCTGATCCCTGCCCTGAAATAACAGTACCTATAAAATAACAGTGATGTCAGAATTTACTAATGTATATGAAAACACTGATAATTGACCTCATTCACATAAAAATGAAATGTTTCCAATGAGGCTGAAGTTTAGAAGGCCCTTATGCACACACAAGAAAGATAAAGCTCTTCTTTCCTGCAAGAGCTACATTTAAGTTTGCAGAAATTCAGTCTATTCAAATCATTATGAAATGTTAAAATTTTAAAAAGTTAAAATGTTAAAGTTATAAATTCAAGATATGAAAATCTGGGGCTTATTTTCCTATATCTATGTCCTTCTTATAACTCATAATTTCACCATGGAAACAAAGATAAAAAAAATATAATGATCTGATTATGCAAATCGTATTCCACATTAAGTTTGATTAAAATGTGTAAAATTATTAAGAGATGCTAGAGTATTATTTACTCAATAGAAGGTTTTACTGTTGCATAAAACATTTAGTCAAGTAGAACACTGTGATATCTGTCATTTAATGACACTATGCAATTAATGAGTGTTAACATATACACAAATATTCAGTTATAAAGACATAGTGCATACATATATAGGTAAAAAATACACTGTAAACTGGGCATGATGGTCTATGCTTGTAATCCAAGCAAATTTGGAAGCTGAGTAATTTCAGAAGTTTAAATATAGCCTCATCAAATTAGTGTGGTTTCAAGCAACTTGGCAAGACCAGTCTCAAAATTTGAAAAAGCGGGAAAAGGACATAGGAATGTGGCACAGTGTTTAAAAATCCCTAAATTTAAACTGCAATACAAAAAAATAAAGTTTAAAATATTACAATTCAGTGTTACACATCAAAAAATAGATTCCTTATAATTGTTCTCTCCAGTATTCAAAAGAGAAAATAGTAATATTTGATTTAGAAAAAAATTATATGCTTTCAAACATGAGGTTTCTGCACTACACATGTATGATATTTATGACTGATATTTCTACGAAATAACTTGAAAATGCTTAATAATATTAATCAAAGTTAAAGACAAGTACAAATATTCTATATTTAAGTGAGTTATGTCTTTTACTGATCCCCATATACATCAAGGTGTAATGTATAGATAATGACTTCACTATACTCTCACATTTTTCAGGGTGTTTATTACAAATATTTCATTGTTATATACGGCACACATTTTGTACAAAATCTGATCAATATTCACTACTGAGTTTTCAGATGTTCAATGAATTTAAAGCTTGAATAAGTTTTGGAAACATTATTTAACTTTTTAGGGTTTCTGGGCACAATGAATTCTCCAAAAATAAGTAGTGTTTAAGAAACATGTGGCTATGAATTTTTTTTCCCATTTGGATTCTCTCCAACCAGTATGTATCAACAAGTGCTGAGTATTGGTGAATAAATTTTGAAGGCATTGTCACATTGTCAATTTTCACATTTCAAACCTTTCTCTCTGCTATGGTTTTTGTGGCGAGGATTAAATATTTACTCTTTCTTGGAGGAATTGTTCAATCATCTCATTTATAAAGCTTCTCTCCAGTGTGTTTTCTATGATGTCTAGTAATGTATGATATATAAATTGTTTCTACATTCTCTACATTTATATGACTTCTTTCCAGAATAAATAGCACTGTGGTGAAAAAGAATTGATTTTTTATTAAAAGCTTTGCTGCATTGTTTTCATTTGTAGAGGTTCTTTTCTGTATAAATTCTCTTGTTAATAAGGTTTAGTTTTTCTTTAAAAGTATTATAACTTTATTCACATTTCACATTCACCAGGGTTTCTTTTATTTTATTTTATTAAAAGTTTTGCCACATTATTCACATTTGTAGGGCTATTCTCCAGTGTGAGTTCTTCTGTGGTAGATAAGGCCTGTTTTATTGCTAAAAGCTTTTGTCAATTTCCTTACGTTTGTAGGGCTTCTCTTGAATGTGAGTTTTTCTGTGGCAAATAAGGTGTGGTTTTTGACACAAAGCTTAGTCACATTCTTTACATTTGTAGGGTTTCTCTCCAGTATGAGATTTGCTGTGGCAAGTAAGGTTTGATTTTTGACTGAAAGCTTTGCCACATTCTTTACATTTGTAGGGTCTCTCTCCAGTGTGAGTTCTGTTGTGGCGAATAAGGTCTGCTTTTTGTCTAAAAGCTTTGCCACATTCTTTACAGTTGTAGGGCTTCTCTCCAGTGTGAGATCTGCTGTGGTAAATAAGGCCTACTTTTTGACTGAAAGCTTTGCTACATTCTTTACATCTGTAGGGCTTCTCTCCAGTGTGGGTTCTGATGTGGCAAATAAGGTGTGATTTTCTACTGAAAGTTTTGCCACATTCTTTACATTTGTAGGGTTTCTCTCCAGTGTGGGTTCTGATGTGGCAAATAAGGTCTGCTTTTTGAATAAAAGCTTTGCCACATTCTTTACATTTGTAGGGCTTCTCGCCATTGTGAGTTCTGCTGTGGTAAATAAGGCCTACTTTTGAACTGAAAACTTTGCCACATTCTTTACATTTGTAGGGCTTCTCTCCAGTGTGAGATCTGCTGTGGGAAATAACGCTTACTTTTTGACTAAAAGCTTTGCCACATTCTTTGCATTTATAGGGCTTCTCTCCACTGTGAGTTCTGCTGTGGTAAATAAGGCCTACTTTTGAACTGAAAACTTTGCCACATTCTTTACATTTGTAGGGCTTCTCTCCAGTGTGAGATCTGCTGTGGGAAATAAGGCTTACTTTTTGACTAAAAGCTTTGCCACATTCTTTGCATTTATAGGGCTTCTCTCCAGTGTGAGTTCTTCTGTGACAAATAAGTGTTGATATTCGACTGAAAGCTTTACCACATTCCTCACAATTGTAGGGCTTCTCTCCAGTGTGAGTTCTGTTGTGGTAAATAAGGCCTGTTTTTTGACTAAAAGCTTTGCCACATTCTTTACATTTGTAGGGCTTTTCTCCAGTGTCAATTCTTTGGTAAATAAGGTTTAATTTTTTACTAAAAACATTACCATATTCTTCACATTTGTAGGGCTTCTCTTCAGTGTGAATTATGCTTTGCTTAATGAAGTTTGGTTTTTCTTTAAAAACTTTATCACATTCTGCCAATTGGTAGGGCATCTGTCCAGTGTGGGTTACTCTGTTGTAAAAAAGACCATTTATTTTACTAAAAGCTTTGCCCCATTGTTTATATTTGTAGAACTTCTCTCCTGTATAAATTCTCTGATGGTGAACAAGGCTCGATTTTTTATATGATTCCTGGTGTTCACTCTCACTTGTAGTTTTCCATATTTTATTTTGTTGTAAATAGTCAAAACTACAACTTCTATATTTTCCACTTATCACTTTGTGAAATATATGTTTTATGCCTTTTTCTGGTGAGTATTCTTGAGTATCTTGAAGAGTCATGGCTGAAATAAACAAAAATTTTAAAAGATACCTTCTAGAGTGGAATAAATATATTTTGCATACATAACATGAAATTAATGTAAAATAAGTACTTAAGGAGTACAGCAGTTTAGTAAGTTCAACATTATCATAAATCCAAAAACATATCAGTTCAATAAAAATGTACAGACAAAATTACCTTGAGAATATTACCTGAATTCTTGTAGGGACCACAGTATCCAAGAGGAGTACATCATTAAAAAAATGTAATATTAAAAAAAGAATGAAAGTATGTTACTTTTATCATCCACAGCCTTTTTTTCTTCCATAAGATAGCATTGTATATTTAGGAAATATCTATCAGCTACCTTCACTCTCAGTAGAATAAAAAAAATGTAAAACTTATACAAACATTTGTGGCTTTTTCAAAGGGCATCCAAAAACTGTTTTTTTTTCCTACCATAACATAGAGACATAAAAATATCTAGTAGATTTTGAGTGATAATACCACAAATATTCATCATGGGTAAAGAGGCTATGGACTCTTAAAAAGAAATATGAACAAAAAAATTTACTAGGAAATATACACATATATGCCTATAAAATTTTCCATTAAAACATTTTAAAAGACTATAAAAACCTTATACAGCCTATAGCCATAATACTTGGATGAACTCAACACATGACAATCAAGAATAATCAATTGATTGTTATATTTTTATATTGGTGTGATATGACGATTTCTTTCATTGACAAATACAACTTTGTTTATTTACTAAATATACCATGGTATTTTATACTGTATATACAAGGTAAAATGAATAAATAGAATGAATTAACACAATCATATTTCATAAAATTATCAGTTTTTTCTTAAAAGTATTGTATTCATTTCTCTAGTATTAATGAAGAACATAATACACTCACCAGGTGGTAAAACAAAAATCTTGACCATTTTATGCTCAATAAAATAAAAATATGGAGATTTTGACTATAATATGAACACTACACAAAATGCAGTATCTGGTGAGCAGAATTTTACTCACAAAATATCTGACTTCCACATGTGAATCAAATGCTCCTGCAACTTAATCTCTGCCTGCCACATTTCACTTAAGGCAAATTCCTGCATATATTTCTTATAATATTTTAAGAGACAAAATATTTTATAACTAAATAATAATAGGGTAAAAGTAAAATATTTTTACTGATTTAATTATTGATGGGCACATAAATTGAGTCCCAACCTTTAATACTGAGAACAATGTTTGCACTAAACACAAAAGCACAGGTATCTGTTCAACTTTCTGATTTAAGTGTTCATGGATACATATTTAGTACTGGCATTTCTGGATCTTTATGTCATCCAACTTTAATTTTTCATGTGTGGAGCTTGAGATTAACCCCCAAAATTCTATATCACTGAACTACAACACAAGTCTTTTAAAAAATTGTTTGAGCCATGCTGTTTCAAAATTTCTGTGACTTCTCTGAAACATACTTTTGCATGGCCTGCCAATTAGCAAATATTAAAAGGATGCAGCACAGTTCTTTCCTATTTTTATGTATTTAAATGTTTTTATACTTTTTCCCCAAAATGGTCCTTATAATCTACTTTTGGCTCCTTTAATGAACAAATAAAAAAAGTACAGCAAATATAAATGAAGAGAAACATGGCTTAGTCTAGGTGACAAAAAAAGAAAAACAAATATTAAGAACTAAATATTAGGATACTGACAGTTATGAATTACTCAAAGAACACTAAATAACTATTTAAAGAAAGTTTAGAGAGTGAAATTCAGACAAAAATATTAATACAAATATGTAAAAATTGTATATGTGAATAATTTTTTAAGAAAAAATTAGAAGGGTATTTGTAGTGTGCAAAGCTAAAATTCTACCAATATGGGAGAGGCTTATCAAGCAGGACCAAGTTGAAGAGAAGTCTAAGCAACTTGTGAAATACTGTAAAAAATAAAAACCTCTAGCATATATAAAGGAAAGTGTGTAAAGAATCCAAGCATGCCACAATAAAAAGCAATGATCCAGAAATTAAATCATTAATCAAAATAGAAAAAAAATAAAAAATATAGAAAACAACTTACAAAGTAGAAGTATAATGAGTTATTCACTTAAAAATATTTATAATTATTAATGCATTATTGCAAAACACAAAAAAAGAAAAATTGAATTGAATCTAAAAACGGAACTGCCAAGTCAGTTCCAGAAGAGAGCATGGAAAGAAACAAATCATGATCTGCTCCTAGAGATCTTATTTGTTTAAAGATGGATAAGGCCCCTGCCTTTACATCTCATCCTGTTGCACAATTTTTAGTCAATGAAATATAGTTTTAAATCATGAAATTTCTCATAATCCTTTTGGATTATCTTTTGTTGAGTGAGCAAATTGTATCCTAATTCTTGCCTTTTAAAACAGAAACAAACAAACAAAAATCTATCCTCTCTCATGTAAATATGCATTAAATATTGTTTTATTTAAAATTAATGTGCTCAATATACAACATAAGGTTAATACTCAAAATTGGTCATCTGCATTGAATAGACATTTTATTCTCAAACAGCCATTACCAGAAATATTATGTAATATGGTAAGACTCCACCTGACCAGCATGACCAGATCCTATGCCTTTGATCACATGGGGAAAAGCATAGACTGCTACACTTATGACAACATGTCTTATTTGGACTCTAGCTTGATGCATGAAATATAGCAATTATAATTGTACATCAGGGACTTGACAAGCTGATTCGTAAATTTCATTTAACCCTGGAAGAGAACAGTCCCTCTAAACAAGAAAACAATCATTCTCCTCAAAAGAGGAGAAACATTAAAAGAAGAACCCAAGATACTATAATTCCAGTTACTTGGGGGGATATAAAACCATTAACAGCCTCAGCTAAATAGGTGTTGGCTCAAAAGGGGTTAGAATGTACTCTAGATAATTTTGTTACACTTTGATTGCTAAACTCACACAAAACTCTGTAAATGTTTTGGTCTTAATAACAATGTTGCTCTGTTTTTGTACACCAGCTGTGGGAAATTCATTACTGTCAGATCCTGGACTTCTACAACCCATTACAATATCTTGACTCACTTGGATGAAATTGTTATATACCTGCAAAAATGTCTCATGGTATTCATTGTTGTCTTAGCAGAATAACTGTTCCCTTACTATCCACATAGTATTTAATAGGTCATCCTGCTGCACAATTTATTCATGAAAGGTCTATTCTTCTTGATAAAAAAAAAAAACTGTGATGATTCAGTGAACCTTCCATCTAAGGCAGAATTTGATGCTTTGACATTCTCCTTAGTGGGTTTCCCTGGACTAGCTTTATGGGTTTACAAAACTACTGTAAAATTCACCTATGCTATCATAAAAAGTATTAGTCATGCCTCCATGGCTTTTAATCTGCTTCATGAAGAACAAGAACAACATTGTCAAGCCATACTTGACAATCATGCTACAACTAATTGTCTGTTATTGTTACATCATATTCCATATTTAATAAGAAGTTTAATAACACGTGTTCCCTTCAATTTAAGTGATAATAGTAATTTCATTTCAAGAGTTAGATTACCTTAAAGATATCATTAATGAAGTCCAACAAAATGATAGATGTTTAGACTTGTTGGATTGGCTAACTTCATGTTTACTCAATTTCATCTGGGTAAAAAAAAATATTCATAGGTGGATGTTTACTGATGTTGGAACTTGCTGTTGTCTGTTCCTGCCCTATTTTTTGCTCCCACCAGCATTAAGGAGATAAGTAATATTACTTAGTCAAAAGGCCTTAAAAAATAGGGGGGCTGTATAAATTCTTACCTTGGAAATAGACAGGAAAGTGTGGGAGTGATGGTAACTGGCACCCTGAGTCCCACAATTATAATGCCTAGCAGTTTCTCCCTGAAGCTATTAAGACAACTATAGAGGTGCACTATCTATTTTCTGTGGTAATGTCCTTAGGGAGAAGGGGCTCTATGTTTGTTTTAACTCTACCTTATCTTGGTTAGCTAGAACTTGGGGTTTAAATAATACTAGTTTAGAATGTATTCATGGTAATAGAAGCTATGTAATTTGGGGGGTACGCTATGTGCAGACGTGAAGTGGAGTGCCCAGTTTTTTTTCTATTTTCCTTTTCACTGTGCGTGTCTCTCTTCTGTTTGCTTCTTTACAGGTTTCCTCACAAGAAAATTTGTAACAGATCATGCTGGCCCTCACAACCAAAGGTAAGTTTGAGTGATTAATCTGAATAAACTGGGACATCACTAAAGAAGAAAACAGAGGACTACAAAAAATTTGAAAATGTGATAAATGTAGGGCAGTATGTGTTTAATGATTATAATAAAAAGAAATAAACCTAAGCTTCTGAAAAGTTTTTTTCTGTTGAATAACTACTATGGCAACCGTTTTTTTAGTTTGGTTTTCTTCATTTGAATGTCTCAACTGTGTCCCCTACTATGTGTAGGTTACAAAAGTTTACATCACTAAATTCTGCTAGATAATACTTATCTATAGTGAAGGATGTAAAACACACCAAGAAAGAGAGATATTAAAGAGTAAAATAATATATTAAAGAGTCAAATATCTGTACTAAAAATGTCTTTTTTCTTTGAAACACAAATATGAAACTCATAGAGAAGTTTCCAGAAGATACTGTGCAATAGAAGTAAATTAAATAATAATTATTAATTAAAATTTTTAAAGGGAAATTAAACTTACCCAGGAAGGCAAAGTTTCTATAGTTCTCTAACATCACATCTTTATATAAGTTTTTCTGAGCAGGCTGAAGGCATTCCCACTCCTTTTCAGTAAAATCAATGGCTATATCCCTGAATGTTAACAGTTCCTAAAATAAGAATAGGTAAATAAATAACACATTGACCACATGAACATTTGCAGGGTCTGTAATGTAATTGAGTTGAAATGAGAGTTAGTAGACTATCATGTAGGTGGTGTTTTGGAACACTGAAAAAGTGATTTAAGTTTTAAAAAGTATATATACTCCACATTTATAAAACACAGTATAGAACTAAGGCATTACCACAAAAATAAACATTTTGCAATTTTTTATATCATTATATAATTATACATATTGTTCAGATGAGAAAATTATGGTAATTAGGAAAAGGAATCCTCAAATTTTAATTTTATAACCACTAACCGGAGATTTACTAAAGTGTAGAATTTTATTTGTTATTTCTCTGATGGAGCTGGCTGTTTTAAATATGTAGTGAGATCTCTAGTAATTCCAATACCAATGATATAAGAGAAATTTTGAAATGTAACAAGGTAGACAGACCAGTTAATAGAAATAATTAATAGTGAATTTAAGTTCAAATATTTTATGGTATTTATGTAGGTAATTAATATAAAAAATTGTAACAACAATCCTGTTTGTATTTTCTTTTTTTTTTTTAAAGATAGAGTGAGAGAGAGAGAGAGAGAGAGAGAGAGAGAGAGAGAGAGAGGAATTTTAATATTTATTTTTTAGTTTTCGGCAGACACAACATCTTTGTTGGTATGTGGTGCTGAGGATCGAACCCGGGCTGCACACATGCCAGGCGAGCGCACTACCGCTTGAGCCACATCTCCAGCCCCTGGATTTTCCTTTTTATAATTTTAACAATTTTTAACATATAAAACAATATATACATATATATGAACTTTTATTGATGTATATATTGTATGATGATTATAATAGAATATACATATAGCTTTTTAAACAAAAATAATTTGTTTTTTTATTTTATTGGTTGTTTCTAGTTCTACCTGATAGTAATATCAATTTTTATGGTATTATGCAAGCATGGGATATATCTTATCCTAATTAGAATCCTGTTCTTGTTGGTGACTATGATGGTAGGACCATTATATATCTTTAATATTTCTATCTCCTTTGCTTATATTTAGTTATTTATTTTTTCTTTACCACTGTGCCATCTACTGTTCTTGTTTTCTTACCCTTCCCCACTTTATGAACTTTAGATTTCACATATCAGCAAAAAATTTTAACATTTAGTTTTATAGAAATCGTTTGTTTTACTTATCATAACATCTCCAGATCCATCCTTTTATTGGCAAATGTCATAAAGTTATTCTTCTTTATGGCCAATTAATAGTTTATTGTGTACATAAGAAACAATTTTTTATCTTGTCATCATTGGATGGACCTTTTCCTCATTGACTGTTTGGTTTTGTAGCTAAGCTATTGTGAATTGTGCTGCTATAAACATTAATGTGGCTGAGTCAATGTAGTATTCTGATTTTATGTCCTTCAGGTATATACAGTACAGTAAAAAAACTGGGTTAAATTGTCTTTCCATTTTTTTAACAATATCCATACAGGTTATTGTGTTTCACTTAGATCTCTATATAGCTGCAAAAATTAAAATTCAACTAAATCTGAGGTTGAAAATAAAACATACAGAAAAAAATTAATAAGCCATAAAATGATTAAAAATGTATTATCAAATACTCCATCCCAATAAAAAGTGAATTTTATAAACTAAAAGTAAAGAAAGTCTTTATCAAAAGAGAAAAATTAGAAGCTATTAAAGATGAACATAACACAGAAAAAGTTACCAATATCAATGCTGGTGCTTTTAAAAAGCAAATGAGCAAGGTTTAGTGATGGACAACTGTAGTTCCAGTGACTGAGGAGGATGAGGAAAAAGGATCATAAATTCAAAGACAATATTATATATAATATTGTCTTATATATATTGTATTAAGCAACTTAGTGAGGCACTTAGCAACTAAGCAAGACTGATAAAATAAAATATAGAAAAGACTAAGGATGTGGTTCAATTTACAGTACAAAAAAAAAAAAAAAAAAAAAAACCTAGCAGATACAATTAAAAAAGCACTAGCAAATTTGAAAATTCAACAAATAATAATTATTTCAATTATATAGTAAATAATTGCAAATATATGAATATATAATGATTTCTCACTTGATGGAAATACACTCTGATGGAAATTTTATCCTAAGAATATTTTGCAGTTTTTCAATTCTCTGAGAATAATGACTAGAATCTACATGGTTTAGACTAGTTCATGGCTAAGATATTTTTTATATCCAGTGTTGTACATAAAGCCTACTGCTAACAAAAATATGATGCCACATGATTGATGCTATGAAGTTAAATAACTCAGGGTAAACCTCATAATAAAATAAATGGTGGAACTACAGAAAACAACAACAAAAACAAAACTCTTAATAAGCCTCGTTATTTAGGCAGTGATACATAATGAAGATTACAGTGCAGGGAAGAGGAAAAATGGCATTCATTCCAAAGAAAGATGCTAGGATATTGGGAAAACAGTGTGATAATAAAATGCTATTTTTATCCCTTTACTCATAAAACATAACAACATATTTTGACACATTAAATGCTGAATATGTTATTAATAAATAATAATGAAATATATAAAAAAGTATAAAGCTTAAAAATTTACATACAAAAGATAGGGTACATATAGTGGTGAAGAAAACTACTCCATTTACAATAACTTCAAAAAAAATAAGATACTTGGGAATCAACTTAATGAAAGAGGTGAAAGATCTATACAAGAAAAACTACAGAACCCTAAAGAAAAAAATCAGAAAAAAACCTTAGAAGATGGAAAGATCGACCTTGCTCATGAATAGGCAGAATTAATATTACCAAATTGACTATGCTATCAAAAGCACTATACAGGGCTGGGGATGTGGCTCAAGCGGTAGCACGCTCGCCTGGCATGCGTGCGGCCCGGGTTTGATCCTCAGCACCACATACCAACAAAGATGTTGTGTCCGCCAAGAACTAAAAAATAAATATTAAAAATTCTCTCTCTCTCTCTCCTCTCTCACTCTCTCTTTAAAAAAAAAAAAAAGCACTATACAGATTTACTGCAATTCTGATCAAAATCCCAATGGCATTCCCCATAGAAATAGAAAAGCAACCATGAAATTTATCTGGAAAAATAAGAGACCCTGAATAGCTAAAGCAATCCTTAGCAGGAAGAGTGAAGCAGGTGGCATCACTATACCAGACCTTAAACTATACTACAGAGCAATGGTAACAAAAACAGCATGGCATTGGCAACATACAGACTGATAGACAAATGGTACAGAGGACACAGAGACTAACCCACAAAATTACAATTATTATATATTAAACAAAGGTGCCCAAAACATGCACTGGAGAAAATATAGCCTCTTCAACAAACCCTATCTCTCACCATGCATAAAACTCAACCCAAAGTGTATCAAGAATCTAGGAATTAAACCAGAGACTCTACATCTAATAGAACAAAATGTAGGCTCTAATCTTCATCATGCAGGATTAGGCCCCAATTTCCTTTACAAAAAACCTATAGCACAAGAATTAAAAAAAAATAAAAAATAAATTGGATGGAATCAAACTAAAAGTTTATTCTCAGCAAAAGAAACAATATGTGAGGTGAAGAGAAAGACTACATCCTAGGAGGAATTTTTTTACCCCTCACACATCAGATAGAGTACTAATCTCTAGGGTACATAAAGAATTTAAAAAGGTAAGCAAATAATAATAACAACAACAACAACAACAACCCAGTCAACAAATGGGCCAAGGATCTGAACAGACAATTTTTAGAAGAGAATATACATTCAATCAACATTTTTTTTTATATATCTAATTGGTCATGATTCTCCCTTTTCAGGACCAAGCATAGTTCTGGTTCAGTTTCTAAGGAAGGAAGACATGAACCAGAAGTGTTCTCAACTCTCCTTTATAAATTATCAAATACAATTTTCTATGTCATTTTCAAAACATAGGTGGACATAGGAAATAGAGACTTGGAGCAGAGAACACTTTTATTAGAAACACAGTATAAAAGAAAGACAAAAAAACATAATTATTTGCACCACTTTGAAGCACAAGAGAAATGGACCCTTTAATTCAGAAAAGAAAGATTCATACTTTTATACTCAGGAATGTGGATTACATGGATGCCTAAAGTGAAAAGGTTATTACAAGCTTTTGAAATAAATTTTATGTGAGTGGCAGATAATTGTTAACCAATTAGTATCTGCACAGTGTCTTCCAGGGGCTTTGTCAGCTGTGCACTACAGAACGTACAGGTATTCATAGCCTCCATGAAGAGCATAAATCATCTGTGTCCTCTAAAATTATTCCCACAGTACAGATTAAAAAAAAAAAAAAAAAACATTAAATGTCAATTCAGCAGCCCACACAAAACTACCCAGAGACAGAACTGTATGAAATTTCTTCAAAGACCATCAATGTATTGTTAGCTCCTAACACAGGGATGTCAGTCTGGGGAAATATTATTTTCTTTACATTTTGAAGAGAGTGCATTGAGAATACATTTCAGGGGCAACACAAATACTTCTTTTTCCATGTTAAGAAACTCTTTAGAAACAGAGCTCCCAAGACAGATTTCTCAGAAGGGTAAATGCCTGGAGATTACAAAATGAAAAAAAAAAAACACCACCTCAGTGGCCCTGAGTGACTCAGTAAGGAAATAAATCTAAAAGGCTTATTAGAATCTGAAAAGCAAAAAAAAAAAAAAAATAAAAACTATTTCTAAAAATAAACATGTTCATTAGTTGCTATCTCCACAACATATCATTAAGTAAACACCAAATTATTTATGAATATTTCTAGGATTTGCCAAATTTTATTCCATATGATTTTATATTAAACCCCAAAATCCAGATAATAGAATTCATGATTCACTGCCAAA
This sequence comes from Spermophilus citellus, assembly GCF_964194105.1. Taxonomy (NCBI): domain Eukaryota; kingdom Metazoa; phylum Chordata; class Mammalia; order Rodentia; family Sciuridae; genus Spermophilus; species Spermophilus citellus. The sequence continues at coordinate 4,581,223 of NW_027673039.1, read as the reverse complement.
AATACTCAAGAAATAAATTCTTTAAGGAGTGGATGTTTAGTAAATATGTCACTTAACAATTTAATTACCATATGATTTTGAGGAAATTTACTCATTTTCCTGCAGCCATAGTGTTGAGATATTTCTTATTTATTTTTCCTGTAGTAGCTTCCAAAGATAAGCCCTAGAATCCACTTTAAATAACCTACACTTACAATCACACAAGAAACCTATAATAAATGATGAGGATAAAAAAGGCAATTAAAAAAATTAAATCTTTTTCTTTTTGTTGAAATCAAACTCTAGCTGCATTTTTTGATCCATTTTCTCATCTTTTAAGCCAGAAATCATAAAAGATATAAAGGTCAGAAATTAATAAACTAATTAATAAATTAATAAACTAATAAACATAACTCATGTATAAATTTGAATTGCAAATTTATACATGAGTTATGTGTATTAGTTTTAAAAATTCAAAATTTTTAGAAATTAAAGAAATGCAAAATAAAATCCCATTATGGGAAAAATTAAGTAATATTGATGAACATTTGAAACAAATAAATGATCATTAACTCAAAAGGAGTTTAAATTAGTATCTATTTGTGGAAAATATTTTGCTATTGAATATACATGATACTCCCCATCATGGAGACTTAGTGAAATTAGAGCATATGTGACCAAGTTCACAATGGTACTCATCCAAACACTTGAAGTCCAAGGACATGGCTCAATACAATACACATCTTGGAAGAGATAAATAATAATCTGTAGGAAATATGATCACTAGGCCAGTCACATTTCATAACATATCCAGTTTAAAAAAGAGCATAAAATACTATGTATAAATTTTACATAGGTGCCTTATGAAAGTGGTATTTCACATGTGTAAATTTTTAGAAACAAAATATGTAAAACTTATGAGAAAATAAAAATTATGAGAAGCACATAAAAGACTGAATTATACATCCCATGTATAGATGATAAAACTCATCATTATAAAGGTGATAATTTTCCTCCAAATTAACCCCTAATACATCTCACCATAATTGCTGTGTACAAATATGAATATATCAAAGTGAAGTCTACTTTTATGTGTATTGTATAATGCAATAATTAAAAAAAACTATAAATAAATATACAATAGAAGAAAGTGGGAAAATAGGGAAAGGGGAACTAAAGGATACTGACGGGTAGCAAATTATATTCCATGTTTTATGGTTATGTCAAAATAATCATAACTATTAAATTCAACAATAATACAATAATAAAAAACAAAAAGATTTACTTTAAATGAAATAAGAAACCAAACCATAAATTTTTAAAATTCATCTACAAAATTTTATGTAACTTTAACCAAAAACCTTTTCAATTATAAGAGCAAAAAAAAGAACTTATCATGGCCTATTATTCATATATATTGAGAAATCATAATATTACAATAATCATCAAAGTATCACAATATAAATAAAATCCCCATATGAATACATTTGTAAGTAAAACCTGTATGCTTTATTGTGATAGCAAAATCTAGATAAATCAACCATAACAAAAATAATCTCAGCAATCTAGCTAGGACCTTTCTCGAAATAAATTTAAACCTATTATTAGGGCTGTTTACTGGTGACAAGTCCTTGCCTCCCCAGTGCTGAAGTATAATATCAGAGAAGCATGCCAAGGCAAGTTTAGAGTGGAAAGTTGAAGCTTTATTAAAAGACAGTAGAAAAGACTTCTCTCCAGAGGAAGAAGGGGACCCAAGAGGAGGAATCCATGGAAGGGCGAGATCTTCTCTTTTTTATAACTAAGTTCTTCTTTCAGCTTTCCTGCAATCCTGTCGCATTTCTGTCCTTTAATCTGTTATCTTGCAATGATGAAATGTATGTGGGAAGGCCCAAAGGGTGGGGGAACAGGTGGGTGAAGCAGTAATCTGGGCAGGAATGGCTTTTGTATTAGCATCTCCCCATTTGCTGGGAGCTGCTTCATTAACATTTCCTGGGATGGGCTCTGGGACTTGGGGACATTTTCAATTCCTTTTTTCCTGGACTCCATTCTCAATAAAATGTTCATTCTTGATTTTACTTAATATTAGACACAATTTACCTAATGACACTAACTACCTATATAATAATAATAATAATAATAATAATAATAATAATAAAAGTAAAAATAAAAGAAAGTCAAAAATATTAGCTAGTTCAAGAGGAAATTAGGCGCCCCAAAACAACAGCTGCTGTCCTTTAAGAAAGTGGCCTGTGGAGATTTGATTTTGATAATTATTCCACCTGCCACATAGTATTTTAGGCAGACACTGAGGATGCTCTTGAAGCATAAGGAAGGCAGCAAAGAGTCTCTTCCACTAACATGTTCCCCACCTGGTTGGCCAGTAGGATTAAGGAAATAGTGGCCCAGTGGAGGACTTAAGCCTGTAGAGACTCCCCAGAGTCCCAATCTGCTAGCTCCTGTTTTCACCACAGTCAGTCTTGTGGTTCCAATAAATAGTCTTTCTCCCCCAGCCTCCCTCACTATACCAATGCACACTCACCATTGTCTGGTTCTCCGGAGTTGGGCCTGCTTGGGATCCTCAGTTTCTGCACAGCAGAGGAACCCATGACTCTGAAGTATGAGATTAAAGTCCAGCCAAATGGCAAAAAATAAGATGAATTAGGAGATAAGAAGTAACAGTGAAAGCCCAACCTCCTCCTCCCTGATAACACACAGGATTGGACAGTTCCCACAAAATGCTCTTGATTGGAAGGGGCTTCAGATAATACACATTGAATCTGAGACTAGTGAGCCCCCCCCCTTTTTTTTTTTTGAGGGACAGGGAATATTATCCAATATAGGCATGAATAAGGGCTAGAATCTCAGATTTTTGAGCCCTGCTTTTTTTTTTTTTTTTTAAATCTGGGAAATATACCCCAGAGCCTCAGGCTGCTGTTATTTTAAAGCAAGGTATTTTTTTCCAGAAGTGAGATCCTAGCTCAACCAACAGATCATTTTAATTTAAACTTACATATAAAGTTATATCAGTTTATGGATTATATATGCTTGTATATTATTCAGGAATTGATATAAAATAATGACAACCACTATCAAATTTTATTTAAATTTTTTTTAATCTCTGTTATTTTTATGTGACAGATTGAACTTTGAACTGTGAAGAAACTGCCTAAAGTAAAAATGCCCAATAAAAACAACACATAAGATGCTGGGGTTTGGGCTCAGGGGTAGAGCACTCACCTCGCATGTCCAAGACCCTGGGTTCGATCCTCAGCACCACATAAAAATAAATAAGTGAAATAAAAGTATTGTTTCCAGCTACAGCTAAAAAAATACATAAAAAACATAAGATACAAGGTGAGAAACCAGCCTGTACCTTAGAGCAAAGCCTGTCCAAGGAAGGGGGCATGACCCTTGTCCTTGGAAAGACCCACAGGGCACTTCTAGGAATATACCCACCCTGCTGAGTTGTTTATCTACAAATAACAGGAGAGATCTGCTGAGCCAGGTGTCCCTGACTCAGTCAGGCTAGGTGGGGACACATAGCAACCCCCTAGCAACCACCAATCAGCATGAGATATGGAAAATACCTGGGATACCAGATGACTCTCCCAGTAGTTTAAGGTGGTTGAAAACATGTTAGAAGACCACATAGTTCAGCAGGTACATCCCTCCTGGCCTAAACAATCAGTTCAAATGAATCCCCCTCTTTTACTAACCAATCACACTTACCCAACTTGTTCCTGCTTGTGAATGTGCTAATCATGTTTTAGACTCATTTTATGATTTTTCCACGGTGTGTGATGATTTGCTAAGAGATGCTATGATGTATGTGGGGTTCCTGGCTTCCCCAGAGAGTGTATAAAACTGCTGCAAACCCTGTGCTCAGGGCCTCTCAGTGTCACCAGTAGATATGTGTGTGGAAGACTGACCTAGCTCACAATAAATGCATCTTTGCTGCTTACATCAATCTTGGTCTCTGGTGGTCTTTTGGGGGTCCCAAATTTGAGGATAACAGTCTTTCCTGAAACCCATGGGAATAGAAGACAGCACTCCAGCTCTTTAAGACTGAAGTTTTATAGCACAAAAGTTTCAAAAGGGGGGTGTCTTGAGAACTTAAATGGATAACAGGATTTTGACAAACATAATACAAAGGCAGGTAGGAGGTTAATGGTCTAAATGGTTCAGCACTTAGGGAGTCAGTTTAGATCACAACAGCAGAATTTATGAGACACCACTAAGGTTTCAGAGAGGGTTGTTACTAGTCAGGGAAATCCAGCCAAATGGCAAAAATTGAGGACTTAGGAGATAAGAAGTAACAGTGAAATCCCACCCTCCACCTCCCTGATGACACACAGGATTGGATAGTTTCCGCAAAATGCTCTTGATTGGAAGGGGCTTCAGATCATGTATATTGAATCTGAGACCAGAGAACCCTTTATGAGTCATCACTAAAGTTTCAGGCAGGGTTGTTATCAGGGAAAACAACCCTGATCTTGACAAGCAAAATACAAAGAGAGGTACAAGGTTAATGGTTTAAAATTGTTCATCACTTAGGGAGTAAGTTTAGATCACAACATCAGAATTTATGAGGCACCACTAAGGTTTCAGAGAGGGTTGTCATTTGGTCAGGGAAAGCCAGAATTTCTGAGTCATCACTAAAGTTTCAGGGAGAGTTGTTATCTCATCAGGGAAAACCAGACATGGGTGAATTCAAGGCACTGGCAGGCATTTCAAGCAAGTTTAGAAATCACAGTAATTTATAATGAAGCAGAAATTAACTTTTCATGCCTGTGTGATGAGATGGCTCCCAATCTTAAGAGAAATTTAGGCTGGATCTTTCACGTGCTATAGCCATAGCTTTTAAAGTATATATTTCATACTTTAACAAGTATTAGCATTAAATTATTAATATAATTTACTACTAAGTTTTTCTAAAAAAATAATTAAAATAGATACTAAGATATTTGTTATTAAGTGGGTAAAAATTTTGATTAATATATTGATGATATAAACATGGAAAATTGTGACAATGATAAAAATACATTTAATATAATGGCTCCAATATTATACATCCCTATGATTAATGTTCAGTGGGTCAGTTCTTCAATTTTATTTTTTTAGGTCATTTTGAATTACAGTTTTATAAATGTTTGTTAAGTCTACAAATTTCAGATTTTGTAATTTGTAAAGTAGAAAAATGGCACATATGAGCCCCTGTCAGGATTTTAAAACTTATAAGCCATGTGGGGCATCTTAGCATATTTTTTTTTCATATTTGCACACAGTACAATTCTAGAGAGGAATGAGTTGGAGATATAGTCTACTGTCCTGAGAAAAAGAGAAAATTTGCCTTAGGCTATTTCTAAAGCTTTTAACTTTTCTAACTTTTAAGAATTTTTGGTAATTTGAAAAAAAAACATATTTTAAGAATGAATTGTTTGAAATTAATTATTTATCTTTCCTCCATTCTTTTTCACTTTCATTTAAATGTTTAGAAGAACTAACAGAACAGAATTCCAAAAATGTTCCATGTGAATATAAAGGTATGTTTATAATGATCAAGATAGAAAGCAGGGGCTGGGGATGTGGCTCAAGCAGTAGCGCGCTCGCCTGGGATGCCTGCGGCCCGGGTTCGATCCTCAGCACCACATACCAACAAAGATGTTGTGTCCGCCGAGAACTAAAAAAAATAAATATTAAAAATCTCTCTCTCTCTCTCTCTCTCTCTCTCTCTCTCCCCCCCCTCTCTCACTCTCTCTTTAAAAAAAAAGATAGAAAGCAGAAGCAAAACATCATCTAGTTTGATAAGTCTGTCTCAAACTAGAGAGTTACATATCAATTTCTGCCATTCTTCACTAGGCTCCTGAGGTTGCAAAAATCACCAGCCAACAAAGGGAAATGTCTTTTTAGTTTGTTTGTTTCTCATAAATAATTCAAGCTAAAATACACTACTATCACTGTAGTTTCAGACCAAAGTGTGTTTTTAAATAATAAAAAATAATATGTATACATAAATATATAAATAAGTATAAAACAAAATATAATGTTAGATAGATTTTTTTTTTTTGCCTGGATAATCATCTTGTACATATTTTCCTTTAGACACAGTTTTGGGAACAAAGTGTCACAAATAAGACATGGATCCTACATTGCTACACAGAGTAATTAAGGCACATACTAAGAGCTTGGTATAAAACTTGACATGGAGACATAAATAAGTAGAGAACACTATAGAAAATTATATCTAAATGCTAAGCAGCAAATTCATAGTCTATAAGTACATGAAGACACAAGTTATCATAGCATATTTTATGACTCAGTTGCTGCTAATATACAGAGATAGAGATATTTATTAAGAGATGGTTTTATGCAGATTTTTCGTTGAAAAGGGGAAAGATCAAATAATGTAGGTGATTTAAACATGAGCAATCAATATTTTGATGTGTTCAGTATCATTTTTAGCAGATATATAAATTGTAATTAATTCCAACCAGTAAAATGGAGAAATGGTATAAAGATTATTCACTATGAGTAAAACTACTTAAAAATAGTACCAAAACTTCCATTCATGTCAAAATGTTTATTCCTGACAAAAAAAAAAACCTGCTTCTTTTGAACCATTTCTGTAGATAAGATTTTTTTATAATAAATATTTTTGTGATTTTTTTTTGCACATTACTTGATATATTTATGCTTCACATTTTCTCTTCTGTGCAAAATATAGACCTGAGAAAGACTCAAATCTTTGCTGCCTCCTCTGCAAAGACTTTTGATTTCTCCCAGCACGTTTCACCTACCTATTTTACCACCTATAATCTGAAAGAAAAAAAAATTTCTAACTTCTAAACTCCCTTGATATTTGAGCTATCTTTTAATTTTTAAGCTTATATCATTTCTATAATGAATACAGTGATTTCAGTAAAGAATGGCTATTATTATGCACCTGGCTCATTTACAGGAGTTTTTTTTTCCTTTATTTTATTTACAGTGAAGTTAAAAAAAGGGTTATTGTTGAAACAGAACACAAAGAAAAGACCACCAACTCCAATTTGAAATCAAATTAAATCAAGATTGTATTGTGTACACAAAAGCTGGCCAGAACTGTCTCTTACAAAACACCATGCTAGAGATCACCTCCTGATCTTCAGGAAAAAGTTTTTACAGCACAAAATATTACAAAGGTGGGTGTCTTGGGTACTATACAGCTAACAAGATTTTGACAAACATAAAAAAAAGGCAGATAGAAGGTTAAGGATCTACATGTCTCAACATTTCAAGGTAGGGAATAAATTCAACTCCAGACATTAGAATTTATGAGCTGCCACTGAGATTTAGAGAGAGTTGTTATTTGGTCAGCAGGAGCCATGATTTATGAGGCACCAGTAAGGTTTTATAGAGGGTTGTTATCTGGTCAGGGATACTCAGGCATAGGTGAATTCAAAACACAGGTAGAAATTCCGAACAAGTTTAAAACATCAAAATATTGTCAGGCCAAAGAGAAAATTAGTTTTCTTACAGAAAACAAAAATAAGCTTTTTATGGCTTTTTGACAAGATGGCTCCCAATCTTATACTGGAATTAGGCTAGGTTCATGATTAATACTGTTCAGAGTCAAAAGATTGGTTTAAAATCCCAGGCCTTTTAAATATTTTTAATATTATGTCATTGAAATATTCATACCAATGGTTACCACACCAGGTGAAAAGATTAATAATTGGAAAATAATTTTCTATACAATAGTAAATATAAAATTGTTTCTTTTTTCTCTTTAAAAGTTCTTTAGCACATTTCATGTTACCAATATTTGTTGTACATTTTCCATCCAGTTTTCATATTAAGGGTTACATTTACCTTTTTTTTGATAGGAAAACTATGTTAAATTTGATTTCTTCAAATGGCCAATGTCAAGATTTGATTAGATGTTCCAGCAGAGGTTGGCATGAAGCACTTGTGATATGTTTAAGGCAGACAGACCTCTATAAGACTACAGCTACTTGTTCATGTGATTGCTTTTGTTTTCCTAAAATAAGTGATGTTTTGTATGGTAAAACAATAAAATTATCAAAAAAGTAAGATATAAATTGAATTTTGAAGTGGAAATATATAGCTCACAGTCATACTTTGTTTGACTCACCTACAGACAATATGTTACACAGCAAATATTTTGCAAAGTTCTGGTAAATGATATATAAAAACATTTTTAAAATTCAATGATAAAGAGGCATAACCCATTTCCAAGAGGTGCACAAAAGATTAGAAAATGGTTCATAAAAGAAGATTTAAAAACTATCAGTAAGAACAAAAGAGAGGGCTGGGGATGTGGCTCAAGCGGTGGCGCGCTCGCCTGGCATGCGTGCGGCCCGGGTTCGATCCTCAGCACCACATACCAACAAAGATGTTGTGTCCGCCGAGAACTAAAAAATAAATATTAAAAATTCTCTCTCTCTCTCTCTCTCTCTCTCTCTCTCTCTCTCTCTCTCTCCTCTCTCACTCTCTCTTTAAAAAAAAAAAAAAAAAAAAAAAAAAGAACAAAAGAGAAACCAGTCTTCAGATAAATGCAAACTAAAATCTGAATGACATATTGTTACATATTTATTAGATTGGATAAAATACAAAAGGCTAATAGCCCCTCATGTGGGCAAGATTTCAGAGCAACTGGAAATCCTCTGTGATATTTCTGAGTATATATAATGGACACAATATTTTGAAAAACAAACTTGCATTTTCCATTCCTGTTTCTGAAATTGAACATAGACACCAAATGTGAGTCCCAAAACCTCCACTCTGAAGTTTTACACAAGAGAAGTGAAGACATACATCACAAAAGCAGCATTTAGTAACATTTTATTCATAATACCTAATATTTGTAGTGTGGAGTCTACAGATAGAAAATTAAATACACTCTGGCCAATTTACCTATGCATTGAATAGTATTTAGTAAAGTCCTTTAATGCCTTACTGTTAGATGTACTATGAATTAATAAAAAAAAAACAAGATAACTAAAGTTTATTTAAATAAAAATACATAAACTCTTGTATCTTATATAAAATTCTAGCACAGACTATTCATTTGAGAAAATATAAAGATAGTGATTGCTTCTGGAGTGATGGAGTTGAAATTGACTATTGTAAGAAATTTGGGGGTTTTGGATACTTATAAGGCATGAAAATACAATTATGGGAGAGGGTCTCAAAAAAAAAAAAACTATGTTTCACTGGGTGTGGTGGTTCAAGCCTGTAATTCTAGGAGCTTGGGGAGGCAGGAGGATCACCCATTTGAAACCAGACTCAGCAACTTAGTAAAGTTGTAAGCAACCTAGAGGGACCATGTTAAAAAACAAACAACAAAAGAAAAGCTGGGGATGTGGCTTAAAGGTTAAGCATGCCCTTGAGTTCAATTCCTCGTTAAAGAAAGAAAGAAGAAAGAAAGAAAGAAAGAAAGAAAGAAAGAAAGAAAGAAAGAAAGAAAGAAAGGGAAAAGAAAAGAAAAAATAACACTCCTCACAGCCCAAAACTCTCCAGGGAATTATGACAAAGAGCCATCATCCAAAAGATGAGAATTTCAAGTGACTTCATGGGGAAAAAGAGAGTCAGAGAAACTGTCTCTGGAAATTATTTGCCCAGGTGATATAGCTAGTAGTATGGCAGGGGTTATAAAAATCTGACGGGTGGTATCACCTTGGGGTCTCTTAACCACACTCTCTTTTAAAGGGACATTGGATGCTAGGTGCCCAAAGCAGGTGGGATGTGAATGGTGAGAATTTTTCTACTTTCATCTATATTTTTAAAATAATTAGGGGTAAATAAGTTTGGATTTGGCATTCATGAGCCTTTGAACTAATGGTATTCTGTCTGTAGTGAAGATGTAATTTAGGAGCAAACACATGGAGCAACCATGGAGTTATCTGATGCCACTCAAGAACAGGAAAAATTGAAAATCAGATCAAGGAAGAGACTTGCTAAGCAGGGTGACAAAGGCCTTCTGAAAGGCTGGCAGTTATTTTGCAAGATTTCAGGGTCCTTGGATGATAGGACATGACACACCACAGGGACATTTGGGACATGTGCCTCAAGTGAGAGAAGGTGCCCAGCGGGGACACACGGGACTGCACCCAGAGGCTGGGACATAGCAATCTGGGGTACTAGGTGCAGCTTATGTATGCACAGTAGAGTGGGATTCACTGAATGTGAAGGTCTCCCTGTGGATTGACATTTTGATCATCTTCTTGGGCTCTTGAATATGGATAAATACTGTCCAGGGCGGCAGGGTCTCTGGCCCTGGAAATCCCATGGAGCCCCTGTCTGGAGTTCCTGGCCTCCTCATCGATGAGTGTTCCCCCTGGTCAGCTTTCTATGTTATCCCCAGGGCCCTTGCCATTCCAATTCTCTCTCTAGAACTTTCCCATCCCCACTTATCACATGGACTACCCACTCACTCCCTCTGGATTTTTCTTGGACATGAGCTTTTCAACAGTCTGGAGGTTCCCCCTTCTCATCCCTGTCTTCAACAGACAATCTCTGTGCCCCCCACATTGTGCCCATTGCCTTTACCTTTCCTGATCTACTCTATTTACTTTTTTCTTTCTCCCCTCTCAAAATTATAAGCTCCAATTACATTCTATCCCCAAGGCCTAGAACAGAGATGCTCAATAAATGTTTGTACAGACAAATCCTGAATCAACATCTGCCACAGGAACTCAGCACACACCACCCAATTTCACAGACCCTTTCTCCACCTAAACCTGTTTCTGAAGAGCTGGGATATGAGGCCATGTTTCCAACAGAAACTGTGATGTGTAAGTGGAATCCCATCATGCCTCCCAAAGAATCCACTGTCCACTCTCCTCTCACTTGTGAAACAGATCACATGACCAAGTCTGAGGGCTACAGAATCTAGGCTGGACTCTAGCCAATGGGAAAGATAAAATAATCTAATTCATGTAAGCTTCTAACATTCATCATCGTCACATGGTCATCATCCTCTTCATGACATCATTCCCATCAACATTATGTCACTATCATTGTCATAACCATTGCTATCATCACCATCATAATCATTGTCATCATTATTGCCACTGCCATTATCATCATCATCACCACCACCATAATCACCACCACAACTACCATCACCATCATCACCATCACTGTTTTCACCATCATTGTCATCATCAGCATCACCAGAAACTCTCAGGAGAGACAACAATACATAGAGTCAGCCCCTTCCATCAAGCTCATAAGCAAAGGTGGCACAAGAAATTTTCATGGCTAAGAATCTAGTGATGATGTGGTTTTGTACATCCAGGAAAGATGGGTGTGAAGTTAATGTGTGAGCACATGAGGGCCTGATGAGCACATCATGATAAAGCCTGAGAGTGACCTGCTGTGCCCACTGAGTCAAGTATATTTCTCACATGAAAATCAATCAGCCTGAGGAAGATAAATACACATTATGGGTAAAATACAAATGTGAGATTGTGAAGAGCAGAGCAGTAACAAATTTAGTGCCAGGCAGTAAACTTCACTCTGTTATTCACTCCAGTTTGAAGAAAAACATAATTAACAAGATTGCATGTTTCCCAAGAATGTTTTTAACCTGATATCCTGGAATAATGACTGTCATCTCTATTTCAAAACTTACTGGGTAATCCACGTGAACTTTCATTGTTTCATGGGGAAAGAAATCCATCAGTTTGTTAAAGCTAACAAGGGCCATCAATTTTACTTATTATTTGTAGTTTCTTAACTAGTTTTTTGCTATGGTCTTTTTGGTGTCTCACATTTTCTCATGGGGATGAGTTATTGCCCCACAGGTAGCTGTCTTGGAGGAGATGCCCAATAGTGAGTCAAAGTGATGATCAGGAGAAAGAATAATGGGACATCAGATGTCTGTGGACCAAACACAGAATTAGACTCACTGTAAAAAACAGAGATGCTCCTCAAAGGTGCTGCCTGGAGAATCCCCTGAATGGGTCATGGTTTAGGGAAAGATCACTTTGTATTTTAAGTTTCTGTCCTTCATTTCTCTTTGGCCTCCAGTGGGCAGAGGCCCCTGCCAAGTGAGTGTGAAGTGCATCCTTTCCCTGGCTATTAGGAAGGTGTCTTTGCCCCACACCACCCAATTCTGCAGAAAGAGACATCACATGAAATGCTTTGTGAGACGGCCATATGTCACTCCACCCTCTTATACACTCTGCAATAAGTAGGCTAAAATCACAGCTGTGTTTTCACATGGCCTCTGCATTTTGTTTTAGTGTCCATGCTTAAATCTCCTCAAACTTAAAATTAGAAGAGGATCCATCAGCCAAGATGATGCGGTTGACACTGGCAAGGCAGTTTTTCCATGAAAATTACCTTGTGTGTTCAGATGTTCAAAGCTGGATATGACTGCCTAGGTGTGGCAGTGAGACACAGATCCTCATATGAAGTTGAGTGCAGTTTCACCCCATGGAGTTGGTCCAAGGATCCTCAGCATTGAGGCCCTGGGTCTCCAGCATGTGGTCAGCCAGAATGCCACCAGTGGCAGGTGGACTTAACCTTACTGCTTAACGACCTGAGCACAGGACCACAAAGCACCAGTCCCACCACCACCACACTGCCTGATCTCAGCAGCAGCTGTGAAGTCAGATTTGTTCTCTCCAGAAAGAAATGGAGACACGAGTCAAAGAGGTCAGGCCCCTCCTCCCACACGTAGCACTGTTTAAGGACCAAATCCAGATTGATAGTCACACTTCTTATCCACAATACATGGGACCTCAAAGATGCCCCCTTCATCTTTTCCAGGTAAATTCAGGCAAGAGCACTGGGCTTGTGATCCTCTCAGCAGGTCTTTAACCACTGAGTTCCCAAACAGAGCCTTCCTCCAGTCCAAGTGAACTTTGTCCAAGGCCATATTTTCATGAAATACCAACAGCATTCCTTCTTCTGACTCTGGGCAGACAGTGCCAGCCTCACAAGTACCAAAGGTCTCATGCCCAGAAGAGCCTCACAGTTGTTCTGCTGTGCTGTGTGCACCATCTTGAAATCCTCAACAATTTCATCCTTGAACCTGTGCAAGCACAGAGTGCCTGCATCAGGCATGGCCATCCTCCCTCACCTTCCCAGTCACCTGCAGAGCCTGCATCACACCAGGAGCACATGAGGCTGGGGCTGGCAGAATGCCTTGTCAGTCAGCAGGATGCATAGAGAGTACCACAGTTGCATCATGAGGAGGCCGGGAAGACAACCTGCCTCAACAAGTTGCTCAGCACCTAACCACAGCTTGCTTTGAATGCAAAAAAAAAAGAGCAGCAGCATTCTAAGAAATATGACTGACCAAAGAGCTGCCTAGTGGATTCCTGCCTCCTGTTACTCTCGAATATTAGCCAACTGTTCAGGCTACAGTGAGGCCCAAGGAGGAGACGGGGGAGAGGGCAGTGCCGAGGTGCTTCTCTTTCCAGCTCTCCTTGCTCATTGGCACACAAAAGGAATAAACTATTGATATCATCAGAAAGATATGAATTTCAAAATAATTACACTGAGTGAAAGAAGCCAAAAATAAAAGTTCATGTGATAGAATTCCATTTACATAAAACCTAGAATAAGCAAACTAACCTACATTGACAGTAGAGAGGGAGGTCAGTGGCTGCCTGAAAAAAGGGACAGAGAAGCATGAGGATAGAAGTACAAAGAAATTTGGGGTGGTGATGGATCTGCTCATTCTCCTTATTGTGATGATGGTTTCCTTGGTGTGCACATGTGCCAGAACTGATGAAATAATACACTTTAAACATGAAGTTTATTGGATGTCAATTAGACCTCAATAAAACTGTCTTTAAAAAGAGCTACCTGAATTTTATAATATCTAATTTAAATTGCCCCTTTTCCATCAGCATACTGAAAATCTTTTGCTGTAGCAAACTTAGTCATGTAACTGCTCCAAATACACCTTTTCCTTTGACTTTTACTCTATATAAACATGACTGTAAGGGCTGGGGATGTGGCTCAAGCGGTAGCGCACCCACCTGGCATGCGTGCGGCCCGGGTTCGATACTCAGCACCACATACAAACAAAGATGTTGTGTCCGCCGAAAACTGAAAAATAAATATTAAAAAAAATTAAAAAAATAAACATGACTGTAAAAGAAAATTACTATTGGATAGAAAATTGAAGAAATCGGTCTCCCTGGATTGCACAGTTGTCTGTTTACTGGCTTCAAATGAAGTCTGAATGTTTAGCTAAACTACCAGTACTGAAGGCTCAGTCACTGAATACTGAAAACATTACTTTTGCAAGCTGTCCTAAAGCTATTCTCTAATTCAAATAAATATTTACTGCACACGTGCTCTCTGTATGGCACTGTTGAAAGTGCTGGATTTCATGCAGAATAGACAGTACCAAATTACAAAGTTATTCCATGTCTTCTTTTGGAATAATTTGTAATGTTTAGCAACACTTAAATCACACGATGAAAGAATAGCAATGGAAACATGCCACAGCCTAGAACAGTGACTCTTCTAATTAAAGGTTAAAATGTTAAATTTCAATGATAACATGACTGAAGAACTTTATCCTAACAGCTTAGAATTCCAAAATGACAGGTATCTCTCAAATCATAAGTGAACTCAGAAAAAAAGATTAAAAATTATTCCACACACAGCAAGTATAGAGTCTACCAGCTCTAAGCGGTCATTCTGGCTTAGAAATATAAAAGGATGTGAAGACAGACCCCAAATGATTTTTTTAAATATCAATAACAGGAAATTTTAAGTGAATATTCTAACAGGTGGTATCAAATATAAAACTCTAACAGCATATTCTTCATTACTGAGGTCAGCTAACTGGACCAAGAATGGAAATTACTATATCTTATAGAAGATACAACCTTAATTATTCATCATAAATATAACTATCCATAGCTCTGCCACAATATTTGAGACATTAGCAAGGATATCCATTTGAAAACCATCCACTATCTTTTTCCCTTGCAATGATACTGCCCTTTAAGGTTGTTTCTCTAAAAGAATCCAACACCTGCTCCACATGTGTACAATAAATTGAAGCATTTTCTACTCTCATGTATAACTGATTAGAACTAGTGAATAATTAAAAAAAAAAGAACCCAACAAACTCATGCCATGTCCACCAAAATCTATAAAAATCACTTGTCAGCAATAACTGTGAATGGCATGTGCTTCGGATTCCCTTAGAAAGTTACTCTTCTTCTAATTTTTTTTAGGTTCTTCAGAACTGTCATATTTTGTGTTCTCAAAGGTACAATTTTGCTAAACCATAAGCTTTTAGTGAATTTTTACTGAGATGGTTACTCTGCACGTGTTCCAAAGACATCATACCCAAATTCATATCTACATTAAACACTACTAATCCTGAGTGTTCAGTAATCATGGAACCTAGATCATGAGCTCTGCAAGCACAATATCCAAGTATTGTCATCTTCACTGAGAAGCAGTATCCACTAAACAAAAGATGGAAAAAAAAACATAGTATTCAGTTTTTGCATCTTCTATTTATTGATTTCTAGAGTTTTACAAATAAAAATGGCTTGCTTTAGGTAAATTGGTGAAAAAAGCACAGAAATTTAACTGCTTATATTTAAAATTATGAAAATTTACACCTCACCTCTGATACTGATTTTAATTAAAATTGTGAAATAACACCTGCTACAGCTTGAGTTCCATTGAAGCTAAGAGTCAATTTGTGGTTCCTTGTGATACCTCTGCTGTCAATTATTGCCCTCCTGTTGCATTTTACTTTGAAGAAAAACACTGTTCTGTGGAGTAAGATCTACTTGTAATTTGAAATGTTCTTGGCACTCTGCTTACCAGTTGATATGCAGCAGCTCTGCTCATCCTCACAACAATGCTATGATGGAGAATATTATAGACAGATAGAGTGTCACTGACCTTAATATACTTGTCCAAGGTCACTGAGCTACTTCCCATTACTAACAGCACACAGTATATCTTGAATCTTTTATCAAGAGGGCCCCAAATGGGACCACACCTGCCACAGAATATGGATTCATCCCACCATGAGTACCTCCCATTTAATCTCAGCAAATTTAGTTTTCTCTAATTCACTTTAATCTGACCATCTGCCTTGGCATGGAGGAGAAAAAACATAGTGGCAGAGCTGGTGTGGGCAAGAATTTATCTCCCAAGTTTTGGCATTCAGCTAGCCTTCATTGTCATATCTTGCAAATCCAGGCAAGATCAATATCTCTTTAGTAAAATGACATCTATGGAATGGCCTTACCAGCAATGCTATTATCAATCCTGACCATGTTTAAAGTGACTTTAAATATTCAAAAAAAAATTCTGATCTTAAATGTAGCAGTGTTTATCACATAAGCAAATGATTTGTGTCATGTTATAACACATAAGATATATAAATGAGTAATTTATCCTTCATTCCTCCAAAAATGACTTTGGGGCTGGGGATGTAGCTCAAGTGGTAGCGCGCTCACCTGGCATGCTTGCTGCCCGGGTTCGATTCTCAGCACCACATACCAACAAAGATGTTGTGTCCGCCGAGAACTAAAAATAAAAATAAAAATATTTAAAAAAAATGACTTTGTATTTCATTAATTAAAACAGAACAATGAGTTGTTTGTGGAACTGAGCATCAAACCCAAGGCCTCACACATGTGAGGCAAGCCACATCCCCAGCCCAGAATGCTGGTGTTTGAATGATGCTGGTGGAGTAACAGTGTAGTGCCAGCCCAGCCTTCCACTATCCTCTGACCAAAATTCCTATTTAACTGCTACACACACTGATGTTTCATGGATTACATCCAGAAAAAAAGTTTACAGAAACCATATAACTTCCACCCTTTTAGAATTGCTGTACACTATGTTGTACTCTTTGAGATACAGAAAGAAATTTCAATTCAGACTTCACTAACATAAGAGCAAGAACCAGTTAAACAGCATCTACTGTTCTTTGTCCATTAAGAAGGACTGCTCAGCCAGGTTGGTGGCACACACCTATAATCCCAGTGGCTTGTAAACATGAAGCAGGAGGATTGCAAGTTCAAACCCAGCCTTGGCAATTAGTGAGGCTCTAAGCAACTTAACAGAACCCTGTCTCAAGAAAAAAGAAAAAAAATAGTTGAGGATGTGGCTCAGTGATTGAGCACCCTGAGCTCAATTCCTGGTACAAAAAAAAAAAAAAAATCAGAAAACATAAAAACAGAATAAGCTGCACTGTATAAAATGAATATTAATTAATTTATCTAAGAGCTAATAAAAGTACCTCTGAAAATCCATGCTAGTCTCTGGAAAGTCATAGCAAAGAAAATAACCAGTCGCTAGAGAGACTTCTATTAGTGAATGAAGTCAAGTGAATTGTCACAGAAACATAACATCTGGACAGTCACATCCCAAACTCAGCTGGTCTAAAAATGAACTCTGTTTACTTCCTGCATTCTAGTCTACTCACTTGTGAACCTTGTTCTTTCACAAAATGCTGTCATCATGGTCTACCCAGGCATTCCCAACCTTCCCCTTCAGATCTAAACATCTGCCCAAGTCAACTTGAATAACCAAAGAGGAACAGATGGCTCTGCTTCCCAATTCTTTCCCACTTCTGGGAATGCTAGTGATGAGGGCACAGAGCTCCCAGAAAAGCTTCTGCCTGAGCAGGGGGCACATAACCCAAGGCTAAGAGTGCTCTTGGGGGCTGGGATTGTGGCTCTGTGGTAAGCAATGGCCTAGCATGTGTGACGCACCAGGTTTGATTCTCAGCACCACATAAATATAAACAAAAAAAAGTTCGTCAACAACTAAAAAATAATATAAATTAAAAATAAAGAGTGCTCTTGGGATTTTAAAAACCACAGCTGGAAGGAGACCCTCTTTCCTCCCTCTTGTGGAAGAGCCTGAGTATGGCCCCTGCTCTGTCGCTTAGCCCCCAAAGGCCTAAAATCATGCTGGCTTCTGTGGTATTTCATCCCTTTGAAACTTTCTTCAGAAATCTTCTTTCTTCAGTAATCCTCCTTTTAACTTATGATGGTGGATTGCAGCCAAGCATCCTGACTTGCACCGTCTAAACATTTCCAGTCTGTGTGTCCACCTCTATCAGCAGTGCCCTAGCTCAGGTCCTCATTGGCTCTCATCTGGACTAGTCCCACAGCCCCACAAAACTCCTGTCTCTAGTCCTCACAAACAGCTTCTGTGGTACAGATAACAGGAGGGACCATGTTCCCCACACACACCCAAACTCATCAATAGCTCTCCATTATTAAACAAAGATCAAAATTCCTTAACAGGACTTGCACAAATTTCTATATACAATCTTCCCTCCAGTCAAACAGCTTTTCCTGCTTGACTCACACTTTAGCTCTGACTACCCAAAACTGCTTGGGTTTGGTCTGGAGCTCAGATACACACACCCACCACACCGAATTAATTAGTAAGTAGAAAGTTCCCATTCTTGAAAACCTGAAGAAATCAAAGAAATGTGGCTTTCTTCTAGCTTGCTTCTAGGTATCAAAGTCATCACATTGATGTCTACATTTCATTACATCAATATCCCTAAATATTTCTGTTACAAATAACTGGTGCCAATGTACATAACACACAGCAGCAGCAAATGTCTGAAAGGAAGAATCATAGCCTATAACAAAAGGTTCTGATCACCAATGAATCTCTGTAGACAGAGCACCAGCACTGACTCCCTGAGAGGCTTTCTCACCCAGACAGTGCCCCTCTTCCTCCACTGGTGCCACTACCCTCTGTAGAAATCTGTAGCCTGGCACATGACCTCTGGTTCCTTAAGAACAGGACCATGTTCCCAGCATCCCTGGATCTCCAAACCCAGTCAAGTCCTCAAAATACATGAGGCACCTATAAATGTCTACAGAATAATGTGTGCATTCTGAGCTAAGCAGAAAAATCAAAGACATTTTCTGATTTTATAAAAGTGCATTGGATATCAGGTTAGAAAACTTGGGCTTCTTTCATTAAATGTGATGAAAATATATGAAAACAAAAAAAAAATTTAATATCTCTAACCCATTTTGTAGTTAACTCAATGATCATTGTTTCTGTAGGAAAAAAAAAATTAATGGAAGATGTTGAGAAGTAAGGTCTGTTTTTTTTTTAACTTATAGAAAATTTCAGAGAAAACTGCATAAGCAGTCAAAAAACTGGTAAATTTGACTTGAACAAAAAACCAATTGGCCTTATAAGAATGAAAAGACTAGAATAAGAATAAAATTATACTTCATATATCTGATAAGTGTACATTTGTGTATATCCAGAATACAGAAGAACTATTACAACCAAACAAAAAAAGGACAGCTCAATTTTTAAAATAGGTAAAGAATCTGAATAGGCATTTGTCTAACAAAGATAAACAATGGCTAACAAGTACATGAAGATATTGAATATCACTAGTTATCAGGGAAATGCAAATAAAAAACACAATGCAATGCCACTTCATACCCATTAGAATGACTACAATGGAAAAATACCATGGCACAATGTTTGCAAAGATGTGGAGAAATGGAATCTTCAAACATTGCTAATGGGAATATAAAATGGATGAGTCACCTTATAAAACAGTCTGGCAGAGTTACTTATGGAACATAAATTTCAATCCTAAGTATCTACCCAAAAGAAAACAGAAGTCAACTCAAAAACACAAATATCCACAGCAGCATGATCATAAGAACCACAAAGTGAAAGTCACCCAAATATCCATCAACTGATAAATGGATAAACAAACTGCAGTGTATCTATATAACAGAACACTATTTAGCAAGAAAAGAAATGAAGTTCTGATATGTGCTACCTCAAAAACAGACTAAAAAAACCAATACAAAGAGCCATATATTGAATGATCACATTTATATATCATGTCCAGAACAAGTAAATCCACAAAGAGAGAAAGAAGATTCATGCCTACATGGAGCAAGAGTGAGTGGAGACTGACTGCTAAAGGGCATGGGTCTTCTTTGGGTATGACAAAGAAGATAAGTGAATAAGTATACTATAATCAACATGCCATTATTCACAAAAAAGAAAAACAAGTAACAATCTAAATGGTTATGAATGAGTAGCTAGATAAAGTATGATGTTTCTAAATAATAGAAAACTAGGCAGGCAGGGCTGGGTTGTAGTTCAGTGGTAGAGCACTTGCCTGGCATGTATGAAGAACAGGGTTTGATTCTCAACACTGCATATATAAAGATCTATTGACAACTAAAAAATAATAATTAAAAAAAAAAAAAAAAACTAGGCAGCCAGTAAAATGATCACCCACATTTATGCACATCAGGTTCAACTCACAAATATATATATATAAAACACAGTAAAAATGACCACATAGCTTCATATAGAGAGAATGCTGTGTATTTAAAGTTTTATATATACTTTCATATCCATCAATAAGTTTTCAAAAGTGAGTGAATGGTGGCCATTTCTTTGTGCAGGAGTTGAGGGCTTACTTTTGTCATTATGTTGATTTATATGGGTAAAATTTTTTCTAATTATTATAATAAAAAATCACAACAAACTTTTAAGAGAAAGAAGTGCCTCTATATCACCAAAATTACTTCAAATCTTTTCATCTTCCTTTTTAAGAGGAAAGAATTCATTGAATTTTGCAAGTAAATGTAATACAGGATCTCCTTCTCAAAACCACACTTTAAAATAACAAGATAATAGAAATTAAAATATTAGAGTCAAAGATATAGTTAAAGACAAACATCATTATTCAAACAGCTCACATAACTGGCACCCAACTTAACACCCAGAGGTTCTATGAACTCAAACACTCCTAAAACAATATCCCTTTTACACATTAAGGAAGCAGACTAAAATAATAATAATAATGATAATAATAATAATAATAATAATAATAATAATAATAATAATAAAAGAATTTTTAAAATGTAAAATGATAAAACACTTACCACAGTAGAAATATTTAATTGTTTTCCTTCTTACATTCTTTCATAGCACCTTTATTAAGATCCTGAAAAAAAAGTTTGGAGAAGTTAAATACATTTTAAATGTATACATTTAATCTGATGTTTATTTCCTTTAGATTTCTGTTTTTCTGGAACTAGACAAAACAGTTCAAAAGTACTCATGGGAAAATAAGAAAGCAAGAATTCCCAGGAATATGAAAAGCAACAAGGGGAACCTAGTTTTAAAAGATATTAAAACTTTTATAAAACCAATAATGTGATACTGGTATATGAAGAAAAAGACTAATAGAATACAAACCCAAGAGATACCCTAATACCTCCAAAAGTTAACAATACCATAAGAGATTCAAAGAAGGACTCTAAAAGCAACAGGTGAAAATAACAGGCACACAGAAAAAGATAAAGTTGAACCTATGCATCATTCTGAACACCAGAATAAATCCTAATTTCAACATTTAAATGTAAAAGTGATACCATAAAAGTAGTAAAAGAAACCATGGGCAAATTCTAAAAATCTTGTAGGCCTTTCAGTGACTTAAACTCCAGATTCCAGGGCTGGGGCTGTAGCTCAGTGGTAGAGTGCTTGCCTAGCACTTGTGACACATTGGGTTTGATCCTCAGCACCACATAGAAATAAAGAAAGATTAAAAAAAAATCAAGATACCATAATGATTGATATAAACTGTAATATTTAAAGAAAAAATGTAAGACTTTTGTATATCAAAATATGTGAAGGTAAATAAAAATAATTGAAAATCTGGGGAAAACTATAATTGATATCACACAGGGCTAATCTCTAGGAATAGATAATGGGAAAAAAGCAATCTCCCCAAAAAATGTGAAAAAAAAAAAACATTAACAGAGAATTCACAAGAAAAAAAATACAATTAGTTTTTAAGCATAATATGCTCAGCCTTATTAATAATGATAGCAATACTCTATATTGATAATTCTCATCTATCAAACTGTTAACAATTTCAAGGGTTGTACACAGTACATTGGAAAGGCCTCAGAAAAAATAGGAACTCTCTCATACACTGTGATCTGCCCTCTTGTATCTGTGGTATTTAGACTGAATTCAACAATCATAGGTGAAAATATTTTTTTTTTAAATTGTCATACTGAACACATATCAACTTTTTTGTTGTCACTAGTCCCTAAACAATACAGTGTAATGACTATTTACATGGCATTTATATTGTATAAGGTCTTCTAAACAATCTAAAGATGATTTAAGAGTATGTGGAGAAAGTGCATAGGTTATATGCAAATACTACGCTTTTTATGTAAGAGACTTAAGCATCCTTGTATTTCAGTATCCACAAAGGGGTCCTCAAACCAATCCTCTGTGGATAATGAGGAGCAACTGTACTTGTGGGAGTTTAAAACGGTGCAACACCTAAGAAAGGAAGCATTTAACTAAATTATAAATGCACTGCCAACTGGCGCAGTGATCTCACTTCTAGGAATGTATACATATCATTTTATGCACATGTATAAAATGATATGTATACAAGCTGTTTCACTATAGTATGGTCTGTGATAAACCTAGAAACAACCCAGACACCAACCAGGGGGGCTGGCTAAGTAAACAAGGCTTAATAGACACTGTTTAAACATAGCTTTTTTTTAATAAAGTGTTTTCTATAAACAAATATTATATTTTTTCTAAATAAATACCAATAGGAAAAAATCTCAAGAGCATATAAAGAAAAAACCATAGGATAGAAGTACTTACATAGTATACTGCATTTTATATAAAAAGAATAGAGTACACTGGCATTTCTCCTACTATAAAAGGAAACAATTGACATCTATGGTAAATAAATTAAAGGTGGTTATCTAAGAAAGAGGGGTGAAGGGAGGGCCAAAGCAGTTGGAAATCACATTTTCCCAAGCATCCCTTTGTCATTTTAACTTTTGAACCATAAGAACATGTTATCTACATTAAAAGAATTTTTAAACATTAAAAAGAATACTTAAAGAAAGAAGAGAAAGAGACACCCATAGATAAGACTTAAGACTAAGGTTTAAAGAGATTTTTTGCTCTGAAATTAGATGCTGAAAAGCAATCTTGGTGTGGTCATTGCAAAAAAAAAATGCTTTTTTCCCCTTCAATCAAGTTAAAGAATATGATAATCTGTTTTTAAAAAGCTATTTGAATGAGTAAGAAACTTGGAAAGGGGAGAAAAATGTACAATGAGGACACTCTAGTATAATGGTTCTCCAAGTATGATCCCTGTACCAGCAGCATCAGCAGCATGTGATAACTTGTTAAAATTAAAATTCTCAGGCTCCCACCCAGACTACTGAATCAGAAACTTTGTACTAGTCCAGCAATCCTGGTAACACCCTCAAGTCTGAAAGTCACATATCTTGTCTGGTTCTTCCCACAGGTTCAGGTACACCACCAGTGTGCATTTCAAACAAGCTCCAGGATGTAGGACCACACTTGGATAAGCAAAGCTGAAGTCCTCCTGGGGGAAAAAGCTATGTAACTAACGTTCATATGGTTGAGTTTCCCATGAAACCTGTTCTCAGTATCAGATGGAAAAAGTCCTTATACAGGCTTCCTAGCCAAGAGATATCATGAAGCTAGTTTCCTAAATAAACTGTGTACACAGAGAATAAATGTTTTCAAATACATTCTTATAAAAACAATAACAAATATGAATCATTGAAATTCAACTTAAGGATGTCTCACTTGAAAAAAAAATTATAAGTGGACCTACAAACTTTCAGAAACAGGGCAAAGAGACAAAAATAATCCATATTCCATAAATTCTGCCGGTGTTGTCTGAACAACTTAACTCAAATGCACTAATTACCCACCATGTGCTTTCATGGAAGAGCACCAAGAATTTTGTCTCCCTCAAACACTTTTCAAGAAACTTGTCCTCAAGTTGACGAACACTGGTCTTCCATTTGTTTTACACAAGGAGAAAGATCTGTATAGGAATCTTCTGAATAAAAACTTCTAGTTTAGCAGAGCGCAGCGCACATGCCAAGAAGGCAGGCGGCTTTGGAGCAGCAGCACTGCAGCGGTGCCACAGTAGCGGCGGGATTTGGACCGAGCTGGAGCCCTCCCTGAGACCCAGAGCTGCCCCAGACTCCCACCCCGCTGCCCGAATGTGTTCCTCCATCTGTCCCCAGCCCTGCCGCCCAGCCCCAGGACCCGCATCCCGAGCCCCCCCCCCCCCCACCTTCCTCTTCCCGGTGCAGCCTGCCACCAACCTGCTGGCCACCATGTTGGTGGAGGAGGCCCTGCTGCTCCCGGGTGCCGAGGGGGGTCATGGGGAGGGGGGGCGGCGATGCGTGGGGGGCAGCGACAAGGGTTGTGGTGGCCCCAAGCATAAGAGCAGCTGCAAGAAGAACCAGCCAGGCAAGTGCAGCCAGCTGGTGGTGGAGACTTATGCAGGCTGGGAGAGCAGCAGCTTGTCGCTGGAGGGAATCTATGCAGAGGCCAGGAAGGTGGCAGGGGTTTGACCAGCAGAACAGCCGCACCTACCTCAAGTACTTGGTGCACGCTGGTGCAGAATGACATGCTACAGGAGGTCAACAGCACAGGCGCCACCGGCTCCTTCAAGCTCCATTGCTAAAAGCTGGTGGCCAGCTAATGGTGGGCCCCTTTTCCGCGCCTGCCGTGCAAAAACCCAAGAAGCCGGCAGCCACACAGACACCTGACCCAGTGTTCCCAAGGTGCCCAAGGGCTGCAAGTGAGCGCCCCAGCCCCACACGTGACAACGTGGAGGGGGACGGTCCCCGCTTGGCCACGACCTCACCTACCCTCCCCCACACGCCGCTCTGGCCTCCCCTCCCCCATGCGCTGCAGGGAGATTTTTGAAACAGCCCGGGTGATGCCCTGATTGGCTCTGGCCCTTAGCAATGGCCGTCGCCATGGTTATCGCCCCACCTGGGAGCCAATGGGCAGGGCCCTGGTTGGCCAGAAGGCTGCAGCAGCCAAGCCTGGTCCCCTCCCACTAGCCACCTCTGGGCTCTCAACAATTGCTCAGGGTGCACGGCAGTGGCTTCGCTCCCCTCCCCCCCCAAACAACAAAAAAACATTGTTGACCTTTGCAAAATAATAATAATAATAATAATAATAATTTTAGTTTAGACAGAAGGATTTAGAAGTGGAACGTGGTGGCACATGCCTGTAATCTCAGCAGCTCTGGAGGCTGAAACAGAGTCTCTCAAATTCAAAGCCAGCCTCAAGGATGGTGGGACACTAAGCAACTCAGTGAGACCCTGTCTCTAAATAAAATATAAAATAGGGCTGGGGATGTGGCTCTGTGGCTGAGTGCCCTGATTTCAATCCCTGGTACTCACCCCGCTCCAAAAAAAAAGAAGGATATAGAAATCTGTAACTTCTTTTTGCAAGTCACCTTTGAATAGTTTTTGGTGCTAAAAATTAACCAACGTGCTGACATTTTTATATATTTCCTATTTCATCGTCTCTGAGATGCCATCACCTTTAAGACAATTAGAACATTCTTATTCTATGTACAACTCAGAAGAAAATTTGCCATATGGTTACAACATGCCAATTTTAAGATTCCACCAATCTCAGATGTGCATCTTAAAAATCAATGAAATGCCTTATAAACCACAGAATTGTATGGTAAATTATTTGTTTTCCTTCAAATTAACTGTTTTGTATCTCAAATGTAAAACTCCATAAAGGTATGCATGTTTGGTCCATTTGACTATATTTCCTCCATGCTTAGAAACTGGAACATTTTCAATATCTTTGTAACTCGTTTTTTTTTTTTTTTTTTTTTTAACTTAGGAATATGTGAATATGAAAAAAAAAGTAATGATTTTTAACAGTATTTTTAACAGTACTGACCTCTTTTACTCTGGGACATTGTACTTGCTCAAAATAAAAAAAAAAATATTTTCAATTTGGCTGACTTCTCAGGTCAAAGAGATTCAATACATTTCTACACAATTGAAAATATATTCTCTTCCAAGAAGTCTTTACTTACATGTTTGTTTCCACAGCACCTTTCAATAGTAATAAGCAACAAACACCTTACAAGATTTTTAAAAAGTCAAAATAAACATCCTTTTTAGAGTCAAACAAGTTGAAGAAATTTTTGTTACACTGTAGCTAGCTTGAGCTAAATGCTATTTTAATTTTTCTCTATCATAACTAGCAGTGTTTCAAACGCAAAGATAATTTGTAAGAAGTCATACCATGAGGACTGGTGTATGTACATCTATCTACATTTTCCAAATTTGCTAATATGAACACCAATAAGTAGAAAGGGTTATTTTAAAAGTGATTACAGCTGGGCATGGTGCTGCTTGCTTGTTAATCCCAACAATTTGGGAGGCTAAAGCAGGAGGATCCCAAGTTGAGACTGCCATTTCAAGAAGGGGAGAAAGGGCTGGAACTCAGTGGTAGAGTGCCTCTGGGTTCAACCCCTAGTAAGTAACTCACCACCCAAAGTGATGACATGAATGTATATTCTACTCAACTCAGAACTGCTATCGTACACACTGCTGTCACTTCCCAACTCTATTCTCACATCAAACTGCTAAAATAATATTAATGTTTAGATGTCAACATTTCTAATGTGAATTCCCTTTAAACACAGAAAAACACAACCTTGCCTTCCGAGATTCTAGAATAATTGGCAAAGGTGTCACTAACCAAGATCATGGCCTTTTTTATGTCAGACATATCAGAAAAAATAATTTTCCCAGAAAGAAGTTATTTGTCATCCCTTTCTTGTTAAAATAAAGTAGATAATGGATATGTTCTTTATAGTATTCTCAAAGAGGCAGAACAGTCCTTAAGGAAAATTTTTAGTTATCAAAGGTATTGAGGGACACCATTTTAGTGTTTGGGGGCATTTAGTGTTTGGGGACCAGGATCTAGGCTTCACACAATGCTTGGGTGGGATGGATCTGTATCATCAAGATTCAACCTGGTCACAAGAATTTTGATCTTAAAATGGTTTAATAAAACCCACTTTAAATGAAAGTTTTTATAGGAAACTCCACCCCTTGCCTCTAATTATGTAAGACAAAGTAGTAAGGGATGCTTCAGAAGAATAAGGAAACTGTCTGAAAATTAGTGCTCATTTTTTCACACTACACATTAACTCAACAATAATTTAAAATTATAGTGAGTATACATAGACTAGTATATATGCTAACAGTATGAGATGGCACATAAATCTCACCCCAATGAATCCAAAAATTTCAGTCTTTTTAATATTTTACTTGTTATTACTGGCAACTGAAGGGATTCATGGAAGGGTCATGGTACAACCTGTGGGTAGACTGAGGCAGCCTGTAATTGACCTTGGCGTGTCATCCCTAGTTCAATCTAGCCTCTCCTTTTGATTAGCTTAAATAAGGTTGTCCCTTAAGTTTGCATCTTCATCCCTACACTAGTTCCCGTCTTCATCTCCCTCTTGGATTTTCTTGTTTGAACTAGTTCCTAGTACTTTTTCTTTCTTTCTTTTTTTAACCAACTCAAACTTCTTCACTAGCAGCAGGTGCAAGCACTCGAATGCATGCTGTCTTTCACCACAGCTGAAGTTTCTGGTTATAAGTGAGACTGCAATGCATGTCATATATTGTCCTCCCCTTTTTTTTCTCTTCTACATGTAAGTGAAAGTATCACACCCTCTTTCACTTATGTGTGTAGGCAGGTTCTGTTGTGTACAAACCTCACTGCTCAGTAGCAAAGTGGGCTTGATAAACGTTCAATACCAAGGAGAGGAGCCTTGGTTCTGTGGTTGACAACCAACTGTTCAAGACTGGAATCCCCCCCCCTGCTTCAAGGGTATTCAAACTTTCCTTTGCCTGAGGCAAGGCTTGGGCTCCAGTATTTCATTTCCTTGGGTGAGTGACCCCACCCCTGAAGTACTAAAGTCACTCTAAGCCCACCTCTGCTCTCTCACACAGGACCAAATGATAGTTTAGGGGTGGAAGTGAAAGGAAAGTGACCACAACACTCGGAGTGCCCAAGAGATCTTTATTGCAGCAGTGCAAAAGAGGAGGAGAGAGAGAAGAAAGAGAGAGCAAGGGAGAGTTCAATCAAGAGATTGAGACAGAGAGAACAAGAGATAGGGGCCGCGGCAGGAGAGTTTTTAAAGCCAAATTCTAATGGGGTCTCTGGGTCTCCAAGCTGCCTTGTTGGCGGACAATGATTGGATTACACAGTAGTTGCTACGGGTATCCTCCTCTGCCTTCAGGCAGATGGGGCAGGGGTCAGATGTGGGTTTCTGTTGCACCAGATGGGTGGGGGTTGAGTGTTCAGACTTGATGTAAACAGGTAATAAAGGACCAGACGGGGCAGGGGGTTGAGTGCATGTGTTATCTTGCAGCTAACATCCGTTCAGCCTGCCCTACAGACAACTTTGTTCAGACTGTCCTGAACCTAACATTCCTCCCATTCGTTTTTCTATGTGACATGGGGAAATCATAAAATCCTCTGGCTACATGCTGCTTAATGGTGGGCAGTGTGGGACCTAGGAGGGAAAGTGGAGGTATGTTCTGGGACAGGTCTGGGAATACCAGGCAGCCAGAAATAACACCAAGTGGCTATAAACAGTTATTTTGGCAGGGGTAAAGTCCATAAAAGTTCCTTGAAACCACAAATCGTCAATGGCATCAAATCAGTCCTGGGCAGAGAAGATCCTTGGTATCAGCCATTGGTCCTGTCTTAGGGACTCTAGGAAGTATCAGCAGTAGCTTGGTTGAATCCAGTAATGTTAAGGGTGACAGCCCATTTCCAGCCAGTGGAAGGGCAATCGCCTTGACCCATAAACTGAGAGTGGGTGGTGTAATCCTGGTGCCATGTTGCTTGGATGTTAAAGCATTATATGTGGTTGGGATAGAAACTTGAAAAAAATTTAATAATTAGTAAAAGAAGAACAGGATTGGTAAGAAATTTTGAGTTTGGTGGGCGTGGTGGAAGTCCAGGACTGGATATTTGGAAGAGGTGCCTTTTTTCAGGTGGGAGACATAGTACCAGGGAGAATCTCTAAAAGCTTGGTCACCATTGGGGTAGTAAGTATGACTGTATGGGGTCCCATCCAGTGAGTTTGCAATGACTGAGAATGCAGTTTCTGAAGTAAGACTGAGTCACCCAGTTGAAGAGGGTCCAATTCAGTTTGTGGTTGTGCTGGGGTTGAGGCAATGAATTTTACAGGAAGGCACTGGTCTGCTTGTTTCCTGAAAAGTGGGGGCTGGACCTATGTCTGACTGGGTGGAGGTGGAAAGTCTGAACCTGGGAATGATCTGCTTTATGAGGATGGAGATGACGGTGTCAGCAGTTTCCCTGGATGTAGGGAAATCTTCTATCCAACCTGAAAATGTATCAACCAAAGTAAGTAGGAAGTGAAGATTTTTGTGCCTAGGCATGTGAGTGAAATTGATCTGCCAGTCTTCATCTAGATGGTAGCTCCTCATCTGCTGTGTGGGGAGTTTAGGATTGATACATCCTTGTGGAAATACTGTAGAGCAGACAGAACAAGCAGAGTGGACCTGCCAGAGAGCAGATCTCATTTCTAGGAAGTGAAAGAGAGGTTGTAAAATCTGGAAAAGATGTTATGAAGGGTGTTAGGTGGGGGCAGAGTCTCTGGAGCTAGTGTTATACTTGAATTCAGAACCCCCAAAAGACCACCAGAGACCCAATATCAATGTAAACAGCAAAGAGGTGTTTATTTTGAGCTAGCTCAGTTCTCGGAGCACACACAGCAAGTGGTGACACTGAGAGGCCCCAAGCCCAGGGTTTGCAGCAGTTTTATACATTCTTTGGAAGGCAGGGACCCCCACATACATCATAGCATCTCTTAGCAAATTATCACACACCACAGGAAAATCAAATAACAACTCTAAAACATGATTAGCACATTCACTGGCAGGAACAAGTTGGGTAGAAGTGATTGGTTACAAATATTCATTTGAACTCATTGGTTTAAGCCAAGAGGGGTGTTCATGCTGAATTACATGGTTTCCCAACACCGTAAACTACTGAGAGGGTCATCTGGCATCCCAGGTATTTCCCTGTCTCATGCTGATTGGTGGCTGCTAGGGGGTTTCTATGGGTCTCCACCTAGCCTGACTGAGTCAGGGACACCTGGTGCAACAGATCTTTCCTGTTATTTGTAGATAAAACATTTAGCAGGGTGGGAATGTGCCTAGGAGTGCTCTGTGGGTCTTCCCAAGGACAAAGGTCATGTACCTTCCCTGGACAGGCTTTGCTCTGAGGTAGAGGCTGGTTTTTCACTAGAAGAGTTGGTCATGAGTCTAGGTCTCTGTCTTGGGCATCAGGGGCAGGTAGTCTTAAAGAAGTAGTTGATTGACAGGCTGGTTGGTGAATTTGTGTATCTGATCTTGCAGGAACATCTGTAGGCAATTTAACATACAGAGTTCTATTAGGAGAAACATAAAGAGGACTAATAGGGGTCCTGTGAGGGGGAGGAGCCAAGGCCACACTTGACTGAACATTCCCTGTGGAGCCTGTTGGCCTAGTTGCTGTCTCCTTTTTTCTAGCTGTTTCTGTCCTTCATTACTCCCAGGAATGACTGTGTTTTAGCTTAACTGTTTTTGGTAGGTGTTTAAGATCAAGCTGGTCAAAACTGACTTTGTTTCTATCATTAAGAGTCAGCTGAGTTCCCATAGGGGTCACTCGTGGGAGAACTTGAAAGCAGCTTCATAGTTCTGCTAGTACTATCTGTGCTATGATGGGTCCAGATCTTGCTTGACCATTTGGCTTTCCTTGGAAGCATTAGGGACATCTCCTGTCTTAAATGACCCTCCTATTCACAGCAACTTCACTGATTGGCTTTCCATTCTCCAGTGGTCTCATTAATCTCCCTGATCAGGAGGTTATGTGGCCCAGAGTTGCAAAGCTTTTTAGAGAAGTTCCCTATTCCCTAGATTCAGACTGACTCAGAGGGCAAGAGTCAAATATTGGTTTTCTTGGCCATTTTAATTTAACTTTAAGTCTTGATCTTAAAGATCCAGCAAAGTCAGTTTCACCTTAAATTAAGAGAACTGGCTTTTAGCTGAAGTCAGGGCTACTTTGGAGTCATTCTGATATGTAGTAAGATGGTAGGCAGAACCTTATCTCAGGGAAGGCAAGGTTCTTTATAAATCTTAGGTAAAGTGTTCTAGTATTGAAGTTGATCTTTGTTTCTTAAATATAATTTTATAAAGTTTACATGTATTGTTGTTTTTTTTTCCTTTTTTTTATTGGTTGTTCACAACATTACAAAGCTCTTGACATATTATATTTCATACATTAGATTGAAGTGGGTTATGAACCCCCAATTTTACCCCAAATGCAGATTGCAGAATCACGTCAGTTACACATCCACAATTTTACATAATGCCCTAATAGTAATTGTATTCTGCTACCTTTCCTATCCCCTACTATCCCCCCTCCCCTCCATATATTGTTGCTTGATGTTACATGAATACTAGCTAACAAACTATGATGTTACATTTAAATTCTACCCAGTGTATAGGACTTCATATTTATCTTATTGATAACAGGTCCAGTTATAGAAAAATAAATGATATAAATAAATCTCCAATATGTTATTCTTATAAGTCTAAAATTACCATGCAACTTTAGTTTGGAGAGCACCAGCTTGATATAATGTTTGCTTTTTTTGTTGCTGTTGTTGTTTTTTGAGTTTCTATCTTAAAGACTTATATACCTAGAAAACATGAACACATTTAATGTACAAAAAAGAGTAATACTACCACAATTAATATTGATGGTTTTATATTAATCAAGTTTAGCTCTTAAAGAAATAACATACTAAAATATTGCAAAATAACAGTTGTTGTTTAACCACAGTTGTATAATGCTTAATTCCTTCAAGTTACTTGCTCAAAAAACTTAAATATATAATCAACTTACACAGACCTTTTTTATCATTTACTGAATCCTATATAGCCAACATAAACAGACCTTCTTTATCACTTGCTTAAACCCTCTTATTTAATCACATACACTCTCTTATCCCAAAACACATTTTCCTTCTATTAAATCCATACTTAGAACCTTCTAATTTCTCTTTCCCATCTGTTAACTCCTTCTTGATTCACACTTTAAAACAATCCTTGTAAATTTCTGAACTTAGGCAAATTATTCCATTTTAATAAGTGAAATTTTGTTATTTGAAGTCCACAATTAACCCCATCTGTTTACCAGTTCATGAAAACATAAACCATGTTTAAGTGTATAGAAGTATACTGTTGTATGATGGACAAGGCAAGGCACCTAAGATAGCACTGAAGATGGGGAAACAGTTTTATTTGGTTGCAGCCAGACTCAGAGGGCACCTAACAGGAAGACCTTTCAGGAACTGGACAAAGGCATGGGAAAAGCCTGTCCCAAGGAACTCACACACCCTGCTGCATCCAATTTCAGATCAAGTTCCAGACACACCCTCAGCAGCCCCACCAGGACCCGAGGGAACCAGCTGTGAGCAGGACCAGAGGCCAGGAAGGGCGCAGGCCTTCACGGGTATTGGAAGCTCATCCCCCTACATCCCAGCAGTGTGACTTTGGGCAGGGCGCTGCAGCTCTCTGTGCAGCCTGAGCATGGAAATGCACAAGTGCCTGGTACACGTCAAAGTGGTGCTGCCATGGCCAGAAGTGCCAACACTGCCGCCCTGGGAAACTGAGGAAGGCCCCAGGGTCGCACCCGAGTGCGCGGACTGACTGGCCAGGGGGACTGGCCCAAGGCACCTGGTGCCTCGCCCTGCGTGGGGTCCACAAATGGCAGGGACTGGGCAGCGCTGCTGCAGCCTCGGGGCACGTTGGTCTGCCTCGAAGGTGCGGGCCATCCACCACTCCCTTTGTGGCCTTGGTCTCTGGCGCTCTCAACCTCCACAGCTCCCACCAGACACCCACCTGCTGGTGCTGACCGCCACTCACATATCGGCCCGCCACCACCAGTACTCGGGAGACTTCGAGACTTCCCTCCTATCTGCACACAGCGGATTGGTCTGGGTCACCGAGCCCGAGCCCAGGGTCAGGACTAGGTGTTATCAGGACCTGTTATCCATATCCCTTTCCTGGAATCCTCTCCACCAACCCTCTTGACCTGGAAGGATTAAAACCTAGGTGCTGTCATGTTTTAATTTGGGGCCCCCAAAAGACCCCCAGAGACCCAGATCAATGTGAGCAGCAAAGAGGCATTTATTGCGATCTAGCTCGGTCCTCCATGCACGGCAACTGGGGGCGCTGAGAGGCCTTAGCCCAGGGCCTGCAGAAGTTTATACACTCTTTGAGGAAGGCAGGCACCCCACATCCATCACAGCATCTCTTAGCAAATCATCACACATCTTGGAAAATCCAAGAACAACTCTAAAACATGATTAGCGGATTAAGTGGCCGGAGAGACTATGGAAAGGATTCTTGGTTAGTTCAAGGGTTTGATGCAATTAAAAAATGATTGGTTTAAACCATGAGGGTGTGGCAAGGGGGGGCAAGTGCCCAGCTGCAGGGCTTCTAGTTTAGATATTGGCCACCACACCTAGGTGGGAGCATCTGGAATTTCAGATATTTCAATATCTTGGCCTATCTTCAGTGATCACCATCTGCAGCTTTTTTAGAACTGTTTCCACAGAGCTTTTCTGTGGTATTTTCCTGACTTAGGACTATAGTAGATCAAAAAATAAGTTTCATAGCAAAATGAGGTCACAAGTAGATTCAGGTTGCTTAGGTCTTTCATTGGAAATTAATACAAATCTGGAAATCTCTATGAAGATTAAAACAAAAACTAGAAATGTACTGGGCCTATCCTGTTCCTGAGGGCTTAGGAGATCCTAGTTTTGAGCCCTGCTCTCTCCTTCACTATTTATTAAGGATCACTTTACAAAAGCACTCTTTCTTGAGG
Organism: Spermophilus citellus; assembly: GCF_964194105.1. Taxonomy (NCBI): domain Eukaryota; kingdom Metazoa; phylum Chordata; class Mammalia; order Rodentia; family Sciuridae; genus Spermophilus; species Spermophilus citellus. The sequence goes on along the minus strand of NW_027673039.1, from coordinate 4,547,428 downwards.
CTGTGACTCTCATCATCTTAACACAGTGACCCCAGGTGCTTTCTGTGACCCTGGCAGAAAAAAAGCCGGAATGCTGAGGGAGTATCCCAAGACTGAGGGGAAGGGGCCCAAGTGCATTTCATTAATTGTTTTCCTTGATGATTTAATGGTTATTCTTTTTCTTTGTTTTTTGCAGTGTTAAATTATAGAAAAAAATACTGAAAATTGAAAAGCAAATGTGTTCATGAAGCCAGAATTAGACAGGCAGTCAGTACAGACAGATAACATGAGTCAGGCAAGATCAAGAAGACCAATTTTGAGTGATTCCAACCATTTGGAGACTGTCCCCTAAGGGAAGAATTTTAACTCTCTCAGAATGCTTCTCTGACCCTTGTCAAGAACCTCACCCCTCCACCTTTAACCAAGGTAATCTGTCCCAAGAATTGCCCCTCTTTGCAGGAAGCTTTAAGGTGGTTCATTTGTCTTTGGCTCTCTGAACTGCCCTTCCCCCTTCAGCCCACCTGTGTTCCACTTTTGGGCCACCCCACCAAGAATTTCTTGGCCTAGTTCTGGGCCTAGTCAAGGATTCAGGAAGGAGAAAAAAAAAAAGAAGAAGAAAAGGCATGAGAACAAAGGAAGCCTAGAACACAAAAGAGGACAGAAATCCTCTCTTCTTCGGACACCAGTGTTATCGTTGTTTACCAGTGACGAGTCCTTGCTTTCCCAATGTTGAAGTATAACACCAGAGAAGCACACCGTGGCAAGGTCAGAGTGGAAAGTAGAAGTTTATTAAAGGACAGCAGAAAAGACTTATCCGGGAGGAAGAAGGGGACCCAAGAGATGGTATCCATGGAAGGGCGATGTCTTCCTCTTTTTATTGCTAAGGTTTTCTTTTAGCTTTCCTGCATTTCTGTCACTGTTCCTGTCCTTTGTTCTGTCATCTTTCAGTGATGGAATGTAGGTGGGAAGGCCTGAAGAGTGGGGCACACGTGGGCCAAAGGTAGCTTTGTGAATCCAGCAAGAAGAGCTGACCAGATTCCCTCTAAGAGTGGAGGAATGTAAGAAAAAAGTTCTCACATCTGTTGAGAATTATCCTCTGAACTATTTAACCAAGTATTAGCTTATCCTGTCCTTGGATAAGTTGTATCCAGCAAAGAGATGAGAAAATTGGGAAGCTATTCTTTTAAATTACATCAGGAGGGGACTTGTTTCTGCTGCAGAGCTCAGAGGGTTCTGTCTGAGAAATCACATCACCATCAGCACACTCAAAGACCAATTTGAGTGCTTTCACAGGGATAATAGATGATATATAGATATACAGATATATAGATATAATAGATATATGATATATAGATGTATGGATCTATAGATAGATAGGTAGATAGGTAGGTAGATAGAGAGATATATATAGAGATTGATATATAGATATAGATATAGATATAGAAAAAACAAGAGGCATTGTTATGCTTGAATTCGGGACCCCCAAAAGACCACTGGAGACCCAAGATCAATGTAAGCAGAAAAGAGTTTATTGTGAGCTAACTTGGTTCTCTGCATGCACACACAGCAACTGGTGATGCTGAGAGGCCCCGAGCCCAGTTTTGCAGCAGTTTTATACATTCTTTGGAGAAGGCAGGGACCCCCCCCCCCATACATCACAGCAACTCTTAGCAAATCATCACACACAGCGAGAAAATCAAATAACAACTGTAAAACATGATTAGCACATTCACTGGTGGGAACAAGTTGGGTAAGGGTGATTGGTCAGTACAAAAGGGGTATTCATTTGAACTGATTGGTTTAAGCCAAGAGGGCTGTACGTGCTGAACTACATGGTTTCCCCACATGTTATCAACTACCATAAACTACTGGGAGGGTCATCTGGCATCCCAGGTATTTTCCTGTCTCATGCTGATTGGTGGTCATCTGGCATCCCAGGTATTTTCCTGTCTCATGCTGATTGGTACGTGCTGAACTACATGGTTTCCCCACATGTTATCAACCACCATAAACTACTGGGAGGGTCATCTGGCATCCCAGGTATTTTCCTGTCTCATGTTGATTGCTATGGATTCCCACCTAGCCTGACTGAGTCTGGGACACCTGGCTCAGCAGATCTCTCCTGTTATTTCTAGATAAAGAACTTAGCAGGGTGGGAATGTGCCTAGGAGTGCTCTGTGGGTTTTTCCAAGGACAAAGGTGATGTCCCTTCCTTGGACAGGCTTTGCTCTGAGGTAGAGGCTGGTTTTTCAATATTTTAAAATAAAGTGCATGCATGGCAGGCTGTCTGACCTGAGCCAGGGCTATAGCAAGCATGATTATGGAAGAAGAAATGGTTTGTGTCACCATCACACAGAAGTTTCTAATGGTTCTTCTGCAGGGACATCACCTCTTATTTTTCCAGAGACCCTGTGTGAAGACTTCCAGAGCTGTTGAGAACCTCCAAGGACATGCTGCCTGTCCCAGCCCCCAATTTGAGTGCAGATTTTCTTCTTTCTTGGCAGAATGGTCCAGAAAGAATTTAGACAGAAAAGGCTGGCCAGCCAGCTTCCACTGACAGATCAGAGTCGTTGCAAGGCCACCAGGCCTTGGACAGAAAAGTTGGGGTCCAGGCTTCGAATGCTGCTAATGGACCCACCTTCTTTCCTGTGCCTCTTGTGACCACCAAAAGATAGGAGCAGGTTCTGTGTCCCTTTCCATGACACAGGTAGGCCCTCTTCCAGTCCCACCCAGGCTGCATGGGAGGTGTCATTAACACTAGAGGGAGTTGGAAGTCTTCCATGAATGCCTTCTGTGACCCCAATACTAACCTATTTGTGCCTCAATTTTCACATGGGTCAAAGGAGCTGGATAAGATGATCTTCAAGGCCCTATCAACTCTGAACATAATAGTGTTTGTTCCTAAGATTCCCTGGATTTTTTTCTGACAGATTTTTTTCAAGAAGCAACTTTCCCTTCTTCTCCCAGGGAAATCTTAGCCACATGTTTCTGAACTGTTCCACACTGCCTTCTCAGGACTAATTTCACTGAATCTTTGCTTTTTTTCTCAAGGCCCTGGTGGCTAGAACTGGTAAGGTCTTGCCCCGGGACACACTGATCTTTATTCCCATGGAACTTCTTCTGTGGAGGGGGAAAGACAAAGGTGCCCCCTCTCTTTGAGCATTGGCTCAGTCCTGGGCCCCAGGCTGGGCTCTTTCATTTGGGTTTGTTAATTCATTAAATTTTCAAAGCATCTCAGAGCCACAGAGGAGTCAGTTCAGATGAGGAAACTGAGGCTCAGAAACCATGGCTTGTGCAATCTCCCAGATTAAGAAAAGTTTAAGCTGGGAATCCAACTGCATCTGTTTGGCCCTAAAGCCAGATTCTATCCTCTGCATCATGTAACATCCTGCCTTCTTCTTGGAGAAAATTTCTGGGTCAAGGACAGGGTGGTCAATTAGCAGAGAAGGGAGAGCACAGAATGTTGCTCTGAAGACATAAATACATCTCAGGTAAACAGGGAAGGGAAAAGGAGACACTCAAGTCTCAGAAACTGGCAATAATTCACTTGAAGCCAAGGTTCCTGGCACGTGACATTACACCCAGTCTGCTCCCCACCCAGATTTGTCAATCTGACTCTTTAGAGAGGACTTTGTACCAAATCCTAGAAGAGCCCAAATGGCAGAGTGCAATGTGCCATCATTTCCATCACAGAGGAGCTGTGGGAATTTGGATAAGTTCCTCCCATGCTCAGAAACCTTGTTTTATTTTCATGAGTAATGAGTGTGAGACTCTGCACATATCTCAACAGATTATGGTGGGCAGCAAAACTGAACAGACTTCTCTGACTCAGATGTAAAAACATATTATCGTCTTTCAATCACAGCACCCACACATCTCAAGCATCACCTGTGGCAATACCTGGCAGACATTTTTGAATCTCTGGCTGTCACCAACTTTGAACAGTCCTTTAAAGCTTCATGAGTATTTCCATACTTTCAAGCCTGTGATTCACCCAACAGACCTCTAAGTAGGAAGGGCTGCTCCTGTCTTTGGCTGTAGTTCACAGATTTAGAAACTAAGGCCCACCATTTATGGTTACCAGCTTGTTGAAGGGTTGACATGGAGTTGGAGCCCTCTGTCAACATTTCTCCATCTATCTTCTTGTCATTTGGAGAGAGCAGGCTAGTAAGGACATCTCTACAGCCATCTGTGGTCCAGATGTGCCCAAAACCCTCCTTGGCCCCGTGTCCCTGCACACTGGCCATATACCTGAGTTTGAAGCCAGCCTCAGGACTGAGCATGGAGGTTAGCACACAGGTCAGCCCTCCTGAGGCCACCACACCCTGAGGGCTGCTGGTCTTCTGTCCTGTTTTTTTTTTTTTTTTTTTGTGTGTGTGTGTACTGGGGATGGAACCCAGGGATGCTTCACCTCTAAGCCCCATCCCCAGCCCTATTTTGTATTTTATTTAGAGACTGGATTTCACTGAGTTGCTCAGGGCCTCATTAAGTTTCTGAGGCTGGCCTCCAACTTTTGAACCTCTTGCCTCAGCCTCCCAAACTGCTGGGAAGACAGAATGCACCACCATGCCCAGCTCTGAGGATTCATGGACACCTGTAAATGTACCATGATGCCACCTTGAGTGGGACTCACCCACAGAGCACTAGCCTTTATAGGCATCTTCCTCCACAGCACACCCCCAGGTCCCCTTCTTTCCCACCAGCTGGGCACAGTCCCTGGGGACATGACTGCTGGGAAACTGCCTGCAGAACTGGATGATTTGGAATTTGTTCTTCATGGTCATAGGATGCTGGCTTATTTCTCTGTCTTCAATGCCATTTTGAAACCGAGGTGGTTCAGAATTCTTTACAAACAGCCAGTCATGAACTCAATTTCATTAAGGCCAATTAATCCTAAATTCTTTATAAATTTGCCCAGAGGAAGTTACTAGACTTTCCACTTTAATTGGATTTGGGGCTTTAAAGATGCTTTCAGGAGTGAAATGGAAATTTCTCTTTTCTCAGAGGGGACCTACCTTGCCAGCGATTGCCATTAACCCCGTGTGTTCCTCAGTGGGTCATACACCAACTTCAGAGCAGACTGTCAGGCCTCCAGCTGAGCTCTCTGTCACTCCCAGAACTGAACAGATCTGCTAATGCCACACTGAATCAGAGGTGGAGGAAGTCTGACGCGGTGGCAGAATCTCATTTCAGCAGGGCACAATGGTACTCGTCTGTCATCCAGGTGGCTCAGGAGGCTGAGGCAGGAGGATGGCAAAAAGTTTGAGGCCAGCCTCCACACCTTAGTAAGACAGTGACTCTAAATAAAAACACCAAGAGAGCAAGGGATACAGCACAATGGTAGAGCATCCCTGGGTTTGCTCCACCACAATCAATGAGAAAACCTGCTGCTGAATTTGGTTTACTAACACCAGATTTTTGTGAGAAATTTTGTGTCTATGTTCATGGGGATATTTACTTGGGATTTTGTTTTGTTCTGTTTTTTCTTGTAGAATCCTTACCTGATGCTGTTACCAGGATCATGCTGGCTTCATGGGAACATATTAGAAAACATTTCTTCCTATTTATTTATTTGGTAAAGGTTTGAGATGCATTTGGTTTCATTCTTTGTTTTGACACTGGAGTTTGAATCCAGGGGTGCTTATACTCAAAGCCCCATCCCCAGCCTCTTTTTATATTTTATTGAGAGACAGGGCCTCACTGAGTTGCTTAGGCCCTCACTTTTTCTGAGGATGGACTCTAATTTGTAATCCTCTTGCCTCAGCCTCCCCAGCTGCTGGGATTACAGGAGTGCACCACCTTTCCTGGATGGTGTTTATTCTTTAATTATATCATAGAATTCACAATTGAGTCAAGCCATTGGGTTCTGGGCTTTGCTTTTCTTTCTTGGAAATCCCTTGCAGATAACCATAACTTTTTTTTTTTTTTTTTGGTACTGGAGCTTGAAAACATGGGTGCTTAACTACTGATCCACATCTCCAGCCATTTTATTGTTTTATTTTGAGATTAGATCTCACTAAATTACTGAGGCTGGCCTCCAACTGGAGATCCTCCTGCCTCAGCCTCCTGAGCCCTGTGATTACAAGCATGCACCAATGTGCCCAAATGAGAAAAATAAATAACATCTATTTTGCTTTATCCACCATTGTTTTGAGTCTCTCCATTAATGCAGTTATACTAACATTCTATCTAATACAACATTAGATCATCACTTGCACAGCTGTGAGTGTTCAGCTGAGGTCGGAGGACATGATGACACAAGGGCTCCTGGGGAACCATGAGTGACTTTCTCCTCCTGAGCAGCAGTACAGAAGAAAAGGCAGGCTTGACCCTGGGCTTGAAGGTTCAAAGCTCAGATGGGACAGAGGTCAAGGCAGGCAGGGAGCAGAAGAGTTAAAAAACAAGTGACTGAGGGCCTCAGTCTTGGGCTGGAGAGAAGAGAGGTGGAAGGACTTAAGGTGAAAGTTGATGGGAGTGAGAAACTGAGAGGTGGCAGAGATGAATTGTCCAGTGCATTGTTCTGGAAGGTAGTTCTCCGAATTATCATTGGTGTATGTTTCATTGCATTGATCTGGCACTTTAGTACCTATTAGTGGATAAAAATATAATTGAAGCCAGGCACAGTGGCATATGCCTGTCATCCTGGTGACTTGGGAGGCTGAGGCAGGAGGATTTCAAGCTGGAGACCAGCCTCAGCAACTTATTGAGTCCCTAATCAACTCAGTGAGACCTTGTCTGTAAATAAAATATAAAAACAGGTGGGTATGGGGCTCAGTGATATAGTGCCCCTGGGTTCAATCCATAGTATAAAAATAAAGACCATGGATTCAACAGTGTGTGTGAGTGTGCAGGTGGGTGTTTTCTAGAACCTTCTTTGAATTCATAAGAAGTCTTATCTAGAAGCTGGTTTGTATACTGTGTACCACATTCCACAATTAAAATTAAAATGGTAAATATGTTTTCTCCACCTTCATAATGTAAAGCAGTAGAGGGAAAGAGGCAAACATCAACTAAATAATGATGTCAATGATCCGAATAAAATAATTACATTTAAAAGTCAGACTAGAGAGGACAAAGAAATCACATGGGCACCAGCAATCCCCCAGCTGGACTGGATCTCAGGCGTGTTTTCAAATTCCTGTGAGCTCATTTATCTCTGGAAGTTCTGTTTTACTCTGGATGCCTTCTTTTCATCTGCAAAATGGTGCAATGCCATTTGCTTCTAATAAATTCTCACTCATTTATTAAGATTCTGAGGAGGTGCCAGGCATGGTGGTGCACACCTCTAATACCAGTGGCTTTGGAGGCTGAGGCAGGAGGATGGTAAGTTGGAGGCCAGGCTCAGAAAATTAGCAGGGCCCTAAGATACTTAGTGAGACCCTGGGCTGGGGCTGTGCCTCAGTGATTTAGAGCCCCTGGTTTCAATCCCCTGTGCCAAACAAATACCCAGAAAAATGCTCCTGGGGGCCCCCCACCCTCCCTCAGCTCCTCAGCCAGGAAGCAAAACTCCAGGGCTCTGTCCTTCTGCGCTCACACCGGCAGAGCAAGCCAGAAACACTGTTGCCAGGGAAGCCAACCCAGTGACACAGCAGGAAGTGTGTGGGCGGAGCTCTACAGGCAGCTGTGTTGAGCGCACGCCTGAGCCAATGGAGAGTGGCGGTGTTCCAATATCCTCCAATGGGGCGCCGACCGAGGTGGGCTCTTGCCAGCTGCCCTACCAACAGCCGCTTCGTAACCCCTGGGCAGGTGAAGGGTAGTGGCTCATGGTTCCGCATGGGTTGGGCTCCCAGCTGGCACCTTGAAGATCCAGGAGGTGGAGAGCACCATGTAGATGCCGCGCATTGTGCCACACAGCCATGGGCAGGGGCTGGGGCTTGTGGAGAGTGCCCTGGCCAAGCAGGCGGCCGTGGGGCTCCTGGGCCAGAAGAACGCACGAGAGGGGCAGCGGGCTGGGCCAGGGGGGCACGGGGTGGGGCGGGGGGACCATCCAGGAGTTTGCCCAGACTCAGTGTCACTTTGGTGCCTGGACTTTTCCAAGGGGCACTGCCCGCAGAGCCACACTGCGGCCCTTTTTTGTGTTTATTCCAAGACAGGGTCTGGCTGAGCTGCTGAGGCTGGCCTCCACCTTGCAGTCCAGTCCTCCTGCCTCAGCCTCCAGGTGCCCTGGGATGATAGGCCTAAGCCACCATGTCCTGACCAAGCATTCTTTTTCCAGTCAGGTCTACTTTTGTTAAGTGGCAACTGTACCAAGTCCCAGCACTTACTGTATATTATTATTATTATTATTATTATTATTATTATTATTATTATTATTACTATTTTGCAGAAAATAATAGCCCATCCATTGGCCACCAAGTTTAGTAATGACAACTTAGGATTTGCACTCCACCGCCTCTAAGCTGCTGGACCCTAGAGTCATGACCAGTGGTCTCCCTGGATGCTGAGCAGCTACAGAAACCTGCAATTTATATGAGCTGTTGACTGTGGCCTTGGAGCCTCCTATTAAGAGAAAGGGCCAAAGAAAAGCCTCTGGTTTCTTATCTATGTCTCTTTATTTGTGGTGGAGGATATCAGGAATTGAACTTGGGGAGTCCTCAACCCCGGAGCTCCTCCCCAGCCCTATTTTGAATTTTATTTAGAGACAGGGTCTCTCTGAGTTGCTCAGGGCTTCACTTTGGCTGAACCTGGTTTTGAACTGACATCCTCCTGCCTCAGCCTCCCATACCTGGGATCACAGGTGTGGGCCACTGTGTCTAGCAGACTTTTCTCTCACACCTCCACTGTCAGGGCATCCACAGCAGTGCCTGGAGGGTGCTGGTGCCCAGGGTTAGTTGGACGAGTCTGTGAATCATTTGGACCAGGGACTTCATTTTTTTTCCTCACTGAAACACAGTAATAGTGACCATTTCTTCCCTCTGTGCTGCAGGCATGTGGCGACATAGTAGAGTTCATCAAAAGCAAGAAGATGGCAGGAAGAGGCATGCTGTGTGCGGGACCTCTGGGAACTGGAAAGGTCCTTGTGTTCTCGTTGATTTCTGCTGCCCAAGAGGACGAAACTCACGTCGTAGCCAAATGGAATGCATCTTAACTAGTCTTTGTTTAGTGACATGGGTCACATGTGTGTTTAAGAAAGGAATCTAATCTCAAATTCATACTTCTAGAATAAAAATCATCCTGGCCAGAGGGGGAGGAGAGTCCTCTGAGGAGTCTGGTCGCTGGGATGGTCCTTGAACTCTTTCAAGTCTCCTTTGCTTGGGAAATGCATCTCTTTTTCTTTTCTTTTCTTCTTTTTTTTTTTTAAACCAGTGATTGAACTTGGGGGCACTTAACCACTGAGCCACATCTCTTTTTTGTATTTTATTTAGAGCCAAGGTCTTGCTAAATTTGCTAAGGGCTTTGCTAAGTTGCTGAGGCTGGCCTCCAACTCGTGATCCTCTGGCCTCAGCCTCGTGAGTGCTACGATTATAGGTGTACACCACCACACCCAGCTAAGAATCCCTTTCTGTTGGTCCAAGGCCTCCTAAAAATTTGTGATGGGCTGTGGCTGTGGCTCAGTGGTAGAGTGCTCGCCTCGCACATGCAGGACCCTGGATTTGATCCTCAGCACCACATAAAAATAAATAAGTGAAATAAAGATATTGTGCCCAACTACAACTAAAATATAAATATTTAAAAAATTAAAACAAAGATATTATGTCCATGAACAATTTAAAAAATATTAAAAAAATTTTCTGTGGCACATTATTGGAGGAGCAAAAATGAGTCAGCCAGTATTTTTTCGAAGGTGAACTTTGCCCACCACTATTTTTTTTTTTAAAGAGAGAGTGAGAGAGGAGAGAGAGAGAGAGAGAGAGAGAGAGAGAGAGAGAGAGAGAGAGAGAGAATTTTTAATATTTATTTTTTAGTTCTCGGCAGACACAACATCTTTGTTGGTATGTGGTGCTGAGGATCGATCCCGGGTCTCACGCATGCCAGGTGAGCGCGCTACCGCTTGAGCCACATCCCCAGCCCTGCCCACCACTATTTTGGCTATGCACATGATTGACAAATAACAAAAACACACTTTTGATCTTTAAGGGGCTTCTAGTGTTTTCCGGGCAGAGAAACAGACAGTCTCCTGATGGCACAAAATGGCTCAGTTGAGTGCTGAGCTTCAAACTGCTGACTGATTTTAAACGCTGGAATTGGGCAGAGGGTTTGATAATTCTTCTTCAGAGTCAGGCTTTCCAGGGGACAGAAGAGGGCACACGGTGGAGCTTATTGGGATCTGCAAGGGAATTGGCCAGATCCTCAGGCTTCCCAGAGCTCCTGGTCTGGGCATGGCTTGTTCTCTGGAAGGGCCTCTTGGCACAGGAGAGTAGGAGCCTGCGCTGTTGTATGTAAAGAAGTGGGCTCTTACCAGGGGTGGTGGCCCCTGACTGTCATCTTATTGACTCTGGAGGCTGAGACAGGAGAATCACATGTTGGAGGCCAGCCTCAGCACTTTCACCAGGCTCTAAGTGACTTAATGCAACCCTGTTCAAAAATAGACACCATAAAGTTCTGGGCTGCATCTTGGTGGGTATTGATCGATGAGCTGGGAGGCCTGGGGCAGGCTCCTGACCTTTCAGAAGCAGAACCACAAGCAGCTATGAAATAAAATCTTGAATTCTAATTTTGAAGTTGTACATATGGAGTTGCCAGGGTGTGTTGTGTGGCGTCTGATGGTGGATGAAGAATTCCTGTGTCTGGGGGAGATTTTTGAGGCTGGAATGCCATACAGTGTGCACTTACAGGAACATTAGCTTGTCGAAGTCGTCTTCCATTTTTTTTGGGTGGGAGCTTACCAAGAATTGAACCTCAAGAATTGAACTCAGGAACTCTTGACCACTGAGCCCCATCCTCAGTACTTTTTGCATTTTATTTAGAGACAGGGTCTCACTTAGTTGCTTCACTTTCACTGAGGCTGGCCTCTAACTTGTGATCCTCCTGCCTCAGCCTCCCAAGCTGCTGGGATGACATGCCTGCGCCACAGCACGAGCATGATAGCTGTTTCTTTCAGTGCAGTTTTTCTCTGTTATTTGGTACTTTTTGTCTTCAAAGTGTTGCTCTTAAGAAGTCTGATTTTCAGGGTTGGAACCTTTCTTTCTGGATGTTTTGGAGGTATTTTTGGATAGGGCGCCCTCCCCTGATTTCCCTTTCTTGATGTCCCCAGGGCTTTCTGAGTCTCACTGTTTAGTGTCGTTGGTGTAAACAGTCACTAGCTCTGAACCCCTGAGCTGTGGGCTGTTCCTGTTCTCTGTGTGCTTTTTCTGGAAGTCCAGCTAGGTGAGATTAACTCTGTAGTGATTTTCAACCTCACCTGGTTTTGCCCCCCAAGAGATATTTGCCAGTATCTGGAGAGTCGTACCTTGTGGTTTTCAAAATCTGGTTGGAGGACTCCTGTTATCCAGTGTTAGAGGCCAGAAATGCTGCCAAGCAACCTGCACTGCAAGGTTGTCCCCAAAAAACAGAGGAAAGACTGAGAAATCCTTTTTTTTTTAGCTACCAGGGATCAAACCCAGGGGTGCTTAACCCCTGAGCCCCGTCCCCAGCACTTTTTGTATTTTATTTAGAGACAGGTTCTCAATGAGTTGCTCAGGGCCTTGCTAAGTTGCTGAGGCTGGCCTCCAAATAGCCATCCTCCCATCTCAGCCTCCCAAGCTGCTGGGATGACAGGCGTGACCCCCACTCCCAGCTCTCAATTTCTTAATCCAGAAAATACAATTTAGCGGGCTGGAATTTTGGCTCAGCTTTAGAGCACTCGCCTAGCATGGGCGAGACCCGGTTTGATCCTAAGAACCACATAAAGATAAAGACATTATGTTGTGTCCATATACACCTAAATCAGTTATATCACTTCAGTCACCTATATCAGTTCAATACTTATTGCTAAGGGGAGGGGTGCTTAACTTTATAATGGCTTGATTTTTTAGCATTTTTTAGATTTAAGTTCTTCCCATAATTTGGGCCTGGAACAAAATTAAAATTGTTTTGAAGAAAAAAAATTAAAAATAAATATAAGTAATGCGACCCTGTTCAAAAATAAACACCATAAAGATCTGGGATGCATATTTGTGGGTATTGATTGATCAGTTGGGAGGTCTGATAATATTAAAATATCAAAAAAAATACAAGTTAGACTTTCAAGATGACAAGCTATGGAAAGATCAGTGAGATTTATAGAGCTCCATAGGAAAGGGTAGGTATTTGTGCCTTTCTTAGATGAGTTTTTTTTAATAGTATCATATTTTTTTAGTTGTAGTTGGACACAATATGTTTGTTTTATTGATTTACTATTATGTGGCACTGAGGATGAAATACAGGGCCCTGTACGTGCTAGGCGAGTGCTCCACCTGTGAGACCCAGCCCCATCCCAGTCCCTTTCATGAGCTTTTAATTGAAGAAATATGGACAGACATGGAGCCATTCTTACCCAAGTATTTATCCTATTTGGATGCGAGGGTAATGGTCACCCCTTCAGTATTAGGTGGATGGAGGAAGGGATGCTGTTCAGTGGGATGTGATCACTCTTTCTACACTGGAAACTGAGAATGGGGAGTTGGAGGCTGTGAAAGAACAGGGAAGAGTCATTCTGGGTAGAAGGTGGACATGAAAACCAGGCATAGTGGCTCACACCGGTGAACAGCAATTCGGGAGTATGAGGCAGGAGGATCTCAGGGTGGAGGTCAGCCTCAGAAGCTCAGTGAGACCCTGCCTCTAAATAAAAATGCTGGGCCTGGGGCTCAGTGGTGGAGCAGCTGCCTGGCACATACAAGGTTCTGGGTTCCATTCCCAGAACCAGCAAAATAAAACAGGTGTTCAGAGCCACCTGTGGCCTCCCCTGGGCCTTGTGGTGTTGGAATCGCATCCCACTGTGTTCCGTTCTAGACATTTTCCCTTTGCTATTAGAACACATGCTTTGGGCTTGCCAACTCAGGTGACTAACCATTCGCGCAGCAAGGTAAGCATCATGACTTGCTCAAGACCAAAGATGTGGTGCCCTGTCACTAAGGGCCACTGTGTCCAGATCAGGTTTCTCAAAAGAAGCCAAATAGCTGGATTTCTATATGAAAGATCCTAAGGTTCAAAAAATGGCAAGAGCTGGGCACAGTGGCACATGCCTTTAATCCCAGTGGCTTGCTTGGGAGGCTGAGGCAGGAGGATAGTGAGTTTGAGGCCAGCCTCAGCAAAAGCAAGGCCTTCAGCAACTCAGGGAGACCCTGTCTCTAAATAAAATACCCAATAGGGCTGGGAATGGGGCTCAGGGTTTGAGTGCCCCTGGGTTCAATCCCCCCACAAATAAGCCAAGTTTAAAGGCACATCTAAGACTTCATGGTCCCAACCAAACCATCCTGCAGGCACCTTGTTGGCTCCTTATAATCTAAACAGTATTTTAATTTGCCAGGTGAGGCCATCAGCATCAGTACTACTGTGTGCTCAAGACCACACTGGAAAACAGGGAGAAGATCAGAACTAGATCAAGCCTCTGCCCCATGGGCTAGTGGATTTTGCCTGACAGTGATCACTGATCATCCCCAGGTTGGCTGCTCAGAGGTTTCACCAAAGGGTATTGAAAAGAAAAATCTAAGAGGAGCCTTCCCTGGGCCATCTTTGAAGCAGTAGCTCCAGTTGACCTTGTCCCAGCAGCTTGGGAGGCTAAGGCAGGAGGAACAAAAGTTTGAGGCCAGCATCAGCAACTTAGTTAGGCCCTCAGGAACTCAGGAGGCTCTGTGTGGCCCGCACACCTGGGGTCTGACCTTATTCTCATTTCAGAGATGAGGGAGGATGAAATGGCACTCAGAGGCCATGGCATTTCCCAGTCCTGGGCCCACTTAAGAGCATTTGCTTTCCATAACTTGTTATTGGATGAGATGTCTGTTCCCATCTGGTTCTCTTTAGCATCTGCCAACTGAATTTAGGGTACTGAGCATCAATTTATAGTTGACCACAGGGCATGGTAAGGGGGAGCTTGTGCAGACCAACCCACCACTTCCAGATTTGGTCTCACATATCATCCAGTATTCACCGACCTTTTAACATAAAATGAAGGTCATGTAATAAATCCTTCCTGATTTGTTAGTGTTATTTATTTATTTGGTCCAAGGGATTGAACCCAAGTACGCTTAACCCCTGAGCTCCATCCCCAATCCTTTTATATTTCATTTAGAGACAAGGTCTCAATGAGTTGCTCAGGGCCTTGCTAAGTGGCTGAGGCTGGCCTCCACCTTGCCATCCTTCTACCTCAGCCTCCTGAGTCTCAGGGATCACAAGTGTGCGACACCATGTTCAGCCTCTTGAATAAATTTTTTATAGATGGCTTTGAATTATGTTTTCAAGGCTATAAAATGAAAACCTTTCCTTTCTGCCGCAGTCTGGCTGGGCACAATTCAGGAGCCACTTGTCAAAAGAAACTAACTTTACTTTTAGAACTACAAACGCCAAACAAAACAGCTCCTCAGGAAAAAACCCTCAGAGCCCAACTGCCACCACCGGCTTCCCCAAGCCTCTCACCCCCACACAAACCTCACCACCTCCCACAATCCTCCTGCTCTTGAGGCTGATTGGCTGGGTTGCATGGGCAGAGCCAAAGAAGTCCCCTAATGAGCAGCTCCATGGTGGAGCCAATCAGCTAGATGTTGCTGAGGCCGCTGTGAGCCAATCATCAGCTGGCAGTCTGAAGGGCAGGGAAACAGCCCAATGAACATCACCGCAGAGGAGCCAATCAGCTAGATGTTGCTGGGGCCGCTATGAACCAATCATCAGCTGGCAGTCTGAAGGGCGGGGAAACAGCCCAATGAACATCACTGCAGAGGAGCCAATCAGCTAGATGTTGCTGGGGCCGCTGTGAGCCAATCATCAGCCGGCAGCTGGAAGTTTGCTGGCAGCTGGAAGTTTGCTGGGGCCCCTTTGGCTGTGGCTCTCAACACCTTTCTTGCCTCTGTAGAAAGCCCTGGCCCTGGCAATTGCTCAAGAGCTTGGGAATAAGGTGACTTTCTGCCCCATGGTGGGGAGCAAAGTTTACTCCATGGAGATCAAGAACACAGAGGTGCTGATGGAGTACTTCCACAGGGCTATCCGTGAGTGTCACGTTGGAGTGACAGATGGCTGTTACTTCTCAGGTTCTTTGAATCCTTTCATCTTAAAAATGCTTCTGTGATGTGTTGATTGGGCTGCTCATGTTCTTTTGGTGTTGTTGACAAGACAGGCAAGAACAGCCAGCCTACCTTGGGAGGCTGAGGTAGAAGGATCACAAGTTGGAGGCTAGCCTCAGCAACTTAGTGAGGCCCTGAGCAACTCAGCGAGACTCTGTCTCTAAATAAAATATAGAAAGAGCTGGGGAAAGGGCTCAGTTGTCGAGGGCCCCTGGGTTCCATCCCTGGTACCCAAATAAATAATAAATAAATAAAAAGACTAAGAAGTCTACTTGGGGAGCTTTTGATTTAATGCTGAAGGAAAGAAAATGCAGTGGAAAGGTGTAGCGTTTGGAAGTGGGGAGATGTCATGGGACCCTGTATCACCCCCCACAGCCATCTGATTTCCTGGTGGCTGGAAATCTGTCTTCCTGCGGTGCCTCTCTGTGGGACTGGCTCTGCCTTTTGATCTTCCCCAGCAGGTCCCTGTAAGCACTCAACTATGGGCTCTCTCTCTCTCTCTCTCTCTCTCTCTCTCTCTCTCTCTCTCAACCATGGCCGATGAGCCACCCCAGCCCCTGTGTGTCACTTATGGTAAACTGAAGAGTTCTAATTCTGAACTGTGTCCAAAAGCTAAGCTTTGTGTCACATTGAACTTAGGCTTTTTATTTTTATTTTTTGGTACCAGGGATTTAACCCAGGGGCACTTCACCCCTGAGGCCCATCCCCAGGCTTTTTTGTATTTTATTTAGAGACAGGGCCTCCCCAAATTGCCAAGGCTGGCCTCCAACTCTCTATCCTCCTGCCTCAGCCTCCTGAGCTGCTGGGATTATACGTGTGTACAACCACACCTAGGCTTTACATTTAAAATTTTTCTCTCTATTGTTTTTTCTTAATTTATCTTTTTCTTTTCCCTCTTCATTTCCTATTTTTCAGGGTCTCACTATGTTTCCCAGGCAGTCCTGGAACTCCTGGGTTCAAACCATCCTCTTGCCTCAGTATCCTGAGTAACTATGACTAAAGATGTGTGCTATGGTGCCTGGCTTACTTTTCCTTATTTAAACATGTGCCAATGATTTTATTTATCTCAATAATTAAACATATGAACCATATTCCAACAGCTCAGGAGGCTGAGGCAGGAGGATAGCAAGTTGGAGGCCAGCCTCAGCAACTTAGCCAGACACTGAGCAACTCAGTGAGATGCTGTATCTAAATAAAATATAAAAGGGGCTGGGTATGGGGCTCAGGGGTTGAGGGCCCTGGAATTCCATTCCTGGTACCAAAAAGAACCAAAAACTGTGACCAATAAGATATCACAACCTTTCAAATACCTGAATATTATTATTTTTAAGAACTTAAATTTAAAAAAGAAAACACCATTTTTCTGGGCTGGGACAGGGGCTCAGTGTCAGAGAACCCACCTAGCATGTGTGGGGCCCTGGGTTCTATCCTCAGCACCACATAAAAATTTTTTAAAAAAAGGTATTATGTCTATGTACAACTTAAAAAAATAATTAAACAAAAATTTCTGTGAGACAAAAACTTGATAAAATGGCCTTCACACAGACGCTTGTGTTTCAGTGGCTCAGCGGGAACTGAAATGTTTCAAAATTTGAATAAGTATTGGTCACCAGGCACATTTGATGGGAGTCGCCCTTGGGATGGGGGGTGGGGACACAGCAGGGGCTTTTGATGGCAGCTGGTGAGGAGAAATTTCTAGATCCTGCCACAGAATGAAAGGGCAGGACGTGGCCTCCCCTCAGACAGGAGCCTTCTGTCCCTGCACCTTTGAATTCCTGCAAAGCTGCAGAGGGAGGGAGAGAAGGTCATCTGTCCCCATCTGTGCCACTCCTTTGATGTGATAAAGGTCCCTGTCAGGGACTTAGAAACCTGAGCCAGCAGATGAAACCTGTGTCCTTTGTGCTGACATGGCCAGAGACAGCATCTGCAGCCACTCTACTGGCCACCAGCTGGGCCCACTGTCCGCCAGGCCTTTCTTTGTCTACTTGTCACCATCGAGACACTTCCAGAAAAATATGAATGGTTGAGAGACGGGGATGCCTTTCTTCCCCTCCTGGAGGAATTTCATGTCACTGTCCCCTGACAGTGAGTATGGGCAGGCATTCCATTTGGAGGAATTTCCTCTGTGCAGAATAGAAAAGGTTCTATTAAAAACATCAAAGTAGGCTTAATAGCCCAGAATTTTCCAAGATTGACACAGTTTTCTGATACCTTTATGTTGTCTGGCTAATTTCTTTCTTTTTTTTTTTTTTTTTTTTTTTTTTTTTTTTGTAGCGGGGATTGAACCCAGGGCCCTCGAACCCTGAGCCCCATCCACAGCCCTATTTTGCATTTTATTTAGAGACAAAGTCTCCCTGAGTTGCTCAGGGCCTCAGTGTTGTGGAGGCTGGCCTCTAACCCATGATCCCCCAGCATCAGCCTCTAGAGCTGCTGGGTCTCGAGGTGTGCACAGCTGCTCTGGTCTTTGTTTGGGAAGTTTGTCTTGGTGTTCAGGAGCTGGGAATTTGGTCCATCAAACACAGAATGTGGCTTCTCTTTTGGGTGTCTTCCAAAAGCCCCATTTATAGGCTCTCAGGTGGACCCCAGGCAGAGGAGAGCTGGTCCTTAGCTTCCTGTCTTGAATGTCCTTGTCCTGGTTGAGTTTCTGGAGAAGAGAAGGCAAGGGATGGCTTGACAAGATAACATCCCCCTTGAACAGTGAGAAGTGGCCTGAGTGCCTGATCCTGTGGTCGTGTGTCTCTGCCTTTGGGACATTTCCCTATCAGCTCACAGGGAGCCTGATGGCCACCTGCCAGCAGAAGTCCTCTGTGGCCTTCCCATTTGTCAGGAGAGCAGTGACCCTCATCTCTTCCTTTTTTTTTTTTGTTGAGGAGGGGCAAAGGGATTGAACCTGAGGCATCTAAACATGGAACCACCTCCCAGCCCTGTTTTGTATTTATTTGGAGACAGGGTCTCACTAAGTTGATCAGGGCCTCACTGAGTTGCTGAGACTGGCCTCCAGCTCGCCATCCTCCTGCCTCGGCCTCCCAAGCTGGGATGACAGGCGTGGGCCACAACTCCCTGTAATGTTGCTCTCCACCCATGGTGGTGTCTCCGCATTGTATATTGGAGGGTGACTTCTCAGTTCTTGTGCTTTTTGAGATTGAGGTAAGATGGTTGTTGGTGGGGAGGAGATGGATGTGAAGAGAAGGATGGTTTCGCTTCTCACCATGTCCCCATCGGCCGTCCCTCCCAGGACTGCAGATAAAGAGGCTAAGGAGGTCTACGAGGGGGAGGTGACAAAGCTGATGCCATGTGAGACCAAGAACCCCATGGGCAGCTATGGCAAGACCATCAGCCACGTGATCATAGGGCTCAAGACAGCCAAGGGCACCAAGCAGCTCAAGAGGAGTCCATCCTGAGCCCTGTCCTCAGCACTGTGGCACTGGGCAGGTAGTGTGACCTCTGTGTGCCTCTTTCCTTGGCCTCTGCACTGTTGATGCCATATGGGACACTCAGGATAACACTGTGTAGTATAAAGTGACACCTTGTAGAGTGCTTGGACATAGGTCCCTTCATGAGGTAGCTCTTCCTTCTCTCATTGCTCCTGGGAGTTGTGTGGTGAAGTCAAGAAATTGCTTCTGCCATCTCGTCCCCCACATGATGACCATTGGGCAGCCAGGCACAGTGGAGCACGCCTGTCATCCCAGCTGTACAGGAGGCTGAGGCAGGAGGATCACATGATGGAGGCCAGCCTCATCAACTTAGTCAAGGCCCTGAGCAGCTCAGGGAGAGCCTGTCTCTAAATAAAATAAAAAATGGGGCTGGGGACAGGGCTCAAGTGTCTGTCACCCCTGGGTTCAATTCCCAATTCTGCCACTTCACCTCCCCAAAAAGTCAAAGTGGACATAATTTTTTTCTTTCTTTTTCATTATGTTTTTACTCATCCACTGTTGTTATGATTGACTCACACTAGTTCTGTACCTGTCCCCTGTTGCCTGGCCAGGTCCCCAGCTGTAGGCTTGGGGAGGTATTTTACCTGTGGCTCCTCACAGCTGTGTGCCCATGTGTGTAGGCACCGTGAATCTCATTTCCCCTGTTTTCTTGATCAAGGCCTCAGGCTCAGAAAGAGGCTCCACAGTCATTCTGTGTCCAGTGCTGGCTGAGGGGCAGGGTTACTGCAAGTCCTCTGCTGCTGGGTGTCCCCTGTAAGTCCTCTGAGCTCTCTGGAACTCAGTTTCTCACCTCTAGACCACTATCCATCCACCATATCTCTCCATCTTTCCCCCTTTTAAAATTTGATGGTTCTTTGATTCTCTGAAGTGGTTTCTCAGTCACTGCTTTATGGAGACCATGAATATGTCACTTCTTCCAAGGGCTATTTCTCTGTTTCCTAATGGGGCCTTTGTCTCAGGAGCTTGGCTCTGCAAACCTCTCTCTCTCTCTCTCTCTTTAATCCCTCACCACATCCTGTCCACCCTGTGTTAATGAGGTTCTGAGAAGTTGGCCACTTCTCAGGGATGACACCTTGAACCAGTTCATCTGGAAAATCAACTGTATAAAGTGCCAGAGATGAAAAGAGAAAAACTGTCCTCTTCAACGTAGGAGAGAGGACACAGGAACACAGTGGAAACTTGAGCCATCCATTGGTCTGCTCCATCCAGCTTCTCTAAGAAAAGAGCCTAATGGAGAAGAGGAAAATCATCTTCCAAAACAAAGCTGGTACCCACCTCTGATCCCGGCAGCTCAGGAGGCTGAGGCAGGAGGATGGCAGATTCAAAACCAGCCTCAGCCAAAGCGAGGCCCTAAGAAACTCAGTGAGACCCTGACTCTAAATAAAATGACATACAGGGCTGGGGATGGGGCTTGGTGGTTGAGGGCCCCTGAGTCCAATCCATGGTAGCTCCAGCCCCCCCAAACCAAAGTCTTTCTGGGCAGTTTCCCACATGGATGAGATATTGGGACAGAAGGACCTCAGGTGCGTTGTGTGGAGTTGTGAAGTGTCTGAATTTGAAGGAGGCTTATGAATCCTGGCCTGGGGACTCCCCAGCTCTGACCTTGTTTGCACAGTGCCCCAAGGAGGCCAGAGAGGCTGGGCCCTGGTGAGCTCCTGGCAGCTCTGTTGGGGTGCAGTTGTGAACACAATCCACCCATTTTAAGTGTGTGTGGCCCGCAGGATTTTAATGCATAACATAGTTTACACCCCCCATCTTATTTCTAGAAAATTGTCATGACCTTCCAAGGGACCTCATTCCCATGAATGGCCAACTGCTGTCCCTCCCCCTGGCCTGTGGCCACCACATACCTACTTTGTTTCTGGATTGACCTTTTAGGGGCCCTGTCCCATCAAGGGAGCCCTGCACTGTGTGTTAGTCCATGTCGTGTCCCCTGAGCCCCCGTTTGACTCTGGACTCTGTCTGAGAAAGAGCTCACATGTGTTTCCACAGGGTGGCCATCTGTAACAGCTGCTCTGAAAGCTCAGCCTCAGGACCTGTCTGCCAGCCAGGTCCTGAAGAGGTTGCTGTGCTTGCGTAGTGCACACCCCTGGGGAAGAGCAAGGCCCTGTCGAGCACCATCACTCTGAGATGTGTGTGGACATCCTCAGGGCCCGGAGGACACTAGGATTTGCTGTTTTTTAAAGAGAGAGAGAGAGAGAGAGAGAGAGAAAGAGAGAGAGGATTTTATTTATATATATATATATATATATATATATATATATATATATATATATATATATATATATTTAGTTTTCCGCGAACACAACATCTTTGTTTGTATGTGGTGCTGAGGATCAAACCCGGGCCGCATGAATGCTAGGTGAGCACGCTACTGCTTCAGCCACATCCCCAGCCCCTAGGATTTGCTTTTTTGTGGTCCTGGGGCTCAAACCCAGGGCCCTGGCCATAGAAAACTAGCGATCTGCAACTGAGCTGTGTCCCAGCCCCAGGGCCTAGCTCTGTGGTCTAGACTGGCCTCCAGCTGTCACATAGAGGAGGAGACCAAGGCCCAGAGAGCTGGAATCACAAGCCACGTCAAATGCAGCCTCAGGTGGCTAAGCAGGAAGCTCTGGTGTCCCTAAGCCAAGGACTGGAGCTGCAGTGGTGATCCTGGAGGGTGCCGTGGGGCATAGCCACGGACACATGTCCCCTCTAAGGGCAGCTGGGTCCCTGTGAGAATGCTCCTACCACTTTGCAACCCCTGAAGGCAAGGCAAGGAAGAGTAATGGTGACGTTCTCTTGTCCCCTGCAGGCAGACACGGTCACCCTGAGGTTCACCTCCTGGTGTGCTAAGCCCTCAGTCCAGGCTCTTGTGCCCTGGCACATACCTTCATACCCACCCACTCCTAGGGTCACTGGCTACCTCAGGTGTCTGTCTGTCTCTTGTGTTTAGTCCTGTGAACTGAACCCATAGTGCTTAAGCAGGGAGCCAGAAGCCTGTCCTTTTTATTTTGCTTTGTATTGTTTTGAGAGAGAGTCTCCCCTTGCTAAGTTTCTGAGGCTGGCCTCCAACTTGGCAATCCTCCTGCCTCAGCCTCCTGAGTCCCTGGAATGAAAGGTGTGCACCGCTGTGCCTGGCCCCTCAGGTCTCTTATGGAAAGGAGCCTTCCCTCGGGGTCAGAAGGAACTGGAACATGCATCATGGATGTCTGAGTCCCCCTTTGTCTGGTTTGGTTTGGTTTTAGCTGAACCCCAGCATTTTTGAAAGTCTGTAGGAGAAGTGAGTAAAGGCCAGGGACATCATCTACATGGAGGCCAACAGCGGGGCTGTGAAGGTATGCTCCCCGGGGACAGTGGCACGCCTAAGTGTCTGCCAGAGGAAGACCTGGGTGACCAGGGCATCACTTTGCTCAGCGGGGATGGGTGGGGAAAGTCAGCAGCTGTCCCTTTACCTAAGTCACCATGGTTTTTCTCTGTCTTCCTCTCCCAGTGACTTAAGCAGGCAGAGTGTGCAAAATCCAAACCCTGTGGGGGACAGGGACCAGACAGCCTTTATCCCTTCCCACTGCACCAGGCGGCATTTTCCATCTTCCTTTATCTCCCTGGTGTCCCTCCCTGAATACTGAGCCTGTGGACACTGCCAGGTGGCTCCTCCTGTATCTGCTGCTGTGTCCCATGGTGGCTGCACATCCCTGGTGCATGGATGAGCCTAAGGCCTCATGTCACCCATAATTCACCACCTAGAAGAGCCCGGGCCCCTGGCTCCAGTGAGTCCCCTGGATGCTCCTTTATCAGGAGTGAAAAGAAAGGGGAGAGAATCTTCCAGAAAGTTTCAGGTGTTGCCCAGGCGGGTCTGTGAGCCCAGCGTGGCACCAGGCTGCAGGGCACAGGCAGAGGGCACCATTGGGGGCCCTCAGTGGGCAGCGGGGACCTTTCTGTCACTGAGCTCTGTGTGGTCCCAGTGCCCCGTGGTCTGCTGGCAGAGGCAGGGCAGGTGCGACTCCTAGGCCACAGAGTTTGCCCTGGAGGATGAGGAGGACATGGCCTGCCCAAGGGCAATGTACAGAAGAAGGAGGAGGTCATCTAGGATGAGACGTTGCATGACCAGGACGTGGCCCACGCCAGGCACCAGGGACAGGCCCTGCTTGTCCAGCGCATGCCCAAGGCCCTGGGAACCAGTTGTCAGGGCTGTGCTGTCCTCCTGGAAGCACTCCGGGAGGCTCAGCAATGAGCACAACATGAGCTTTGGCCCCTTTGTTCCAATGTCCAGATGCTGTCACAGCTGATCTCTGGGCATTGTCTGCCCCTGGCTCCCTGCCAGCCTTCTGGGGGCTTCTCTCCACCTCGGGCTGGGGGTTCCTGGTGGGACCCTTCACAGGGCTTCAGACAGCCTCTTGGAGGC
Source organism: Spermophilus citellus (assembly GCF_964194105.1). NCBI lineage: Eukaryota > Metazoa > Chordata > Mammalia > Rodentia > Sciuridae > Spermophilus > Spermophilus citellus. The sequence goes on along the minus strand of NW_027673039.1, from coordinate 4,524,458 downwards.
TCTGGCCTCTGCAGAGCCTGAGCCCTGAGTCCTCCAGCTCCCAGCTGGTGCTGCTCTGGGCCCCACTGGACAGAGTCAGGTTTGTGCTTCATCCTGAAGTGGGCCTCCTCCTCCCCACCAGGAATGGGCTTTCTGCTGGGAATCTGGTTTTGCTTTTTGTCCTTTGGACCTTTGCCCAGGAGAGGCCAGAGACTCTTGGGATTGGAGTTTCTTCCTACCTGGCCGGAGGTTTTTTTTTTTTTTTTTTTTTTTTTTTTTTGTACTGAAGCTTAAACCCAGGGGTGCTTACCCATGGAACCCCTTCCGCAGCCCTTTTTATATTTTATTTAGAGACAGAGTCTTGTTGAGTTGCTCAGGACCTCACTAAGTTTCTGAGGCTGGCCTCCAAATTGTGGTCCTCCTTTCTCAGCCAATCAAATTGCCAGAATTTTTAAAGATATGTGCCACCACGCATGACTCTGCTTGATTCTTGCAGGTCAGGGGAACCTCAAGGGGATCCTTCTGAGTTCAGGAGCCCCTCATCCTTCCTAGGGGAGCTGTGCGTGGCCTGTTCACCTCAGGCTTCCAAGTTGAGTGACATCAGGGACATGCAGGAGGCAGGAGGATGGGCTTTGGTAGCTGCCTTAGAAAGTCCTCTCTCCTAAGGGGGGACAAGACATCCTGTCCATGATGGGCCAGTTGATGAAGCCAAAGAAGACAGAGATCTCTGGGAGGACACGTGGTGAGGCCTGAGCCTGGAGCCGAGTTGAGGCCCTGCCTCTGACGTGCTCCTGGCTCTGAGCACCCCCCACTGCACGGTGCTGAGTCTTCACTCCCTTTAGAAGCCGTGGCCATACTGTGTGCTCTGGCCCCACTGAGGTCAGCATCTGCTTCCTTTGAGGTCCTAGAAAGGTATCGACTTTGACACAAGGCCATGGGTCACCCTTGCTCCTTTGTGGACTTATTTATTTATTTTATTCTGGTGATTGAACTCATGGGGCCCTCGACCACTGAGCTCCATCCCAGCACTTTTATTTCTTATATGCCTGTTTTCTTTTTTTTAAGATGAGGGTACAGGGATTCAATTCAGGGGTTCTTGACCCCTGAGCCCCATCCCCAGCCCTATTCTATATTTTACTAAGAGACAGGGTCTCAACTGAGTTGCTCAGGGCCTTACTAAGTGGCTGAGGCTGGCCTCCAATTTATGATCCTCCTGCCTCAGCCTCCCAGGCTGCTGGGGTTATAGGCGTGTGACACCACACTTGGCATGATTCTTGTTTTTAAATGAAGACATCAAACCTGGAATGGGTCCACTACCCAGCCTGGGGTCAGAGAGCCAGTAGGAGAACCATGCTGCAGGGTTGGGTCTGGAGGGAAATGAGGTGTGGAGAAGAGAGCAGGTGGCATTTCCTGCACTGGCTGGGACCTTGTCTGAGGCGAGATCAACAATGTGGTGAACAAGTACATCGACCAGGGCATGTCCGTGCTGGTCCCCAGCGTGCTGTTCGTGGATGAGGTGCACATGCTGGACATCGAGGGCTTCACCTCCCTGCACTGAGCTTGGAATATTCCATCACTCCCATCGTGATTTTTGCCTCCAACCAAGGCAACTGTGTTATCAGGTAGGTGCTGCAGGTTGTCCCTTCTCCCTGGGCCTGTTCCTACCCAAGACATCACAAGTCAGGATGGGATGAAGGGAGTGCATGTTTCCCCTGGGAGGAGACAACAGTGTGACTGAAGGCTGCAGCTGCCCTGTCCTGATGGGCAGGGTCTCCACGGACCTCTGAGGCTCGACATTCCTGTGGGGAGCAAAGGCCTGAGGGAGTGGGGCCGCGCTGGTGACCTGAGTGTCAGCTCCCTCACACTGGCTCATAGGTGGGAACACAGGTTTTTCTGTGAATTTGTTCTCCTTAGCTCCCCCGTGAAAGCAGCGTGCATCCTGCCATGTCATCTACAATGGGGTGTGATTTTCATTCCTGTGGCTGGCCCTGCTGTGGGGTGTCCCTGGTTGTGTTCCTATGTGAACATGGAAAAGTGACGTCCATTCATTTCCCTTTCTCCCAGTCCCGCCCCTTCCTTCCATTTGTCTCATTGAATGAAATTCTATTCTCTTCCTCCACCTCTGCCCACTATCTACTTCTCCACTCTGGCCCATGTCCCCACACCCTGGCAGCTAAGGTCCTGCCCATGTGGGGGATGCCTCCATGTGGTCATGCACACTGTGCTCAGCCTACTGGGGAGGAACCTTCTGGAATGGCCAGCTGTCAGTGGCTGCCCCCTCCCACTCACTCAGTGGCCCTCTAACTCTGAGATGATGGGCAATGATGGGGATAGGCTGAAGGGACCAGGAGCCAACAGAAGGCTCTCAACGGCCCAGCTGGAACAACCTGAGCAACCAGAGAGAGTCGTTCTGGGTTGTCACCCAGTGTGCAGTGATGTGAGTCACACTGACATTAGAGGAACTTGGTTAACACAGGGGCTGGGCTTGGCCACCTGTGGGTTCCAAGTCAATGAGGTAACTGTGCAGCCCAGCACACTGAGCCCATGACGCCACCCTCCACAGATGGACAGGAGAGGAGGGACCATGTGGTCTGAAGCATCCCCTCGGCCCAACCAGGAGGTGGTGGTCAATGCCTACTGGACATGTCCACAGCAAGTGCCTCAGCAGACACAAGAGTATGGTGGACTCCCCAAACCCAGGGTCCCTGTCAGTCCATGAACTCAGCTGAGGGTCATGAGCAGAGCACCTGACCAGTCCTCTCCCAAACTGTTGAGGTCATGAAAAACAAGGGCCATTGAAGAAAAGGTCACAGCCCAGAGAAGCCTCTAGAGATGGGACAATAAGATCCCTGGCTGGTATTTTAGGACAAAAAAAGGGGCATCAGGTAAAAAGGAAGGCGGTGGGTGCAGTTGGTGACTGGGTGCCAACTAAAAAGGATGATGGGTGACACACAGGAATGCACTGCCACCATCACACTGCTCTGCAAATCTAAAACTGTTCTAAAATTCTTTTTTTTAAAGAGAGAGGAGAGAGAGAGAGAGAGAGAGAGAGAGAGAGAGAGAGAGAGAGAGAATTTTCAATATTTATTTCTAGTTCTCGGAAGACACAACATCTTTGTTGGTATGTGGTGCTGAGGATCAAACCCGGGCCGCACGCATGCCAGGCGAGCGCGCTACCGCTTGAGCCACATCCCCAGCCCCAAAAAACTGTTCTAAAATTCTAAGTGCCCCTTTTGTGGCCCTGGTCATCGATCCCAGGGCCTCACATGGTTGTAAAATGTTCCAAGAAGCCGTTGCAGTGGGGCTTGCCTGTCATCCCAGGAGTTCCGGAGGCTGAGGCAGGAGGATTGCAATTGGAGGCCAGCCTCAACAATTTAGCCAGGCTCTAAGCAACTCAGCAAGACCCTGCCTCTAAATAGAATATAAAATAAGGCTGAGGATGTAGCTCAGAGGTTGAGTGACCTTGGGTTCAATCCCTGACACGCCCCCAAAAAGATGGAAGCCGACTGGCCGTGAGAGCCAAGCACAATCTGGGCCGCACCCCCTCCCTTGGTGCGTGGAACTGGCCTCACTTGAGTCCTGGGTATTTGGAGGTTGATGCACGTCTTCAGATTTGACCTCTAAGGGCAGGTTTCGCCCCAGCCCCTCTTCTGACCCAGTCCTCAACCTTTCCCAGAAACAGGCCAGAGGCTGCAGTGACAGCAGGCCCCAGCTGTGGGTTAGGACAGAGATGTCCTGGTGACCAGAGGGGTCTTCTCATTCCTGCTCCTCAGGTGTCGGGGAGGTGGCCCACTGGCTCTGGGCAGAGGTGGCCCTTGGTGGGCAGGTGGGTGGCCAAAGGGCCTGATGACTACATTCATTTCCCAGAGGAAGTTTTAACGAGTGACCCATCGCCCAAGGCGGGCAATGTCTCCATCCATTATGGGCAGGACACTGCCTGGGTGGGAACAGGTGATTTGTCACATCTTATTGCGCTGACACGCCATCTAGCGGCCATGACAGCATCCCCAATTTTTGCACCATTTCAGCTTGAGCCTGAAAAATGGTTGTGATGTTTAGGTGAAGGGCGGGGGGCGGGGGGAGGGCGGTGGTCCCCGGAAATGTTTGAGGTGGTCACAGCTGGGCCCAGGCTCTTCGGTGCCTCCCAGCACGGGATTGGGTGGCCCAGCAATCCCAGCTTCTTGCCAGCTCTCAGGGGCCCCTGTGGGAGTGGGAACGCAGGACAGGAAGGGGCTTTTTTTTTTTTTTTTTTGGCACCAGAGACTGAACCCAGGGTCCCTTACCCACTGATCCCCGTCCCCAGCCCTTTTTATATTTTGTTTAGAACCAGGGTCTCTCTGAGTTTCTCAAAGCCTCTCTAAGTTGCTGAGGCTTGCCACCCACTTTTAATCCTCCTGGCTCAGCCTCCCAAAATGCTGGGATGAAAAGTATTTGCAATCCAGCCGGGCTACTTTCTGTTATTGAGCCTCAGTTTCCCCATCTGTAAGATGGGCCTCTGTCTCCTATCACTCGAGGTGTGTGATCATATCCCATGGACCTGGGAGGTGATGTGTGATCAGCCACCCAAGCATCCCCGATTGAGAGGAGCCCCCAATCCGGGCCCCTCCTGGAAGAGGACCTGGCAGTCTGTCAATAAGGAGACTCCCACCGGTCAGCTCCAACCTCCCCTCCCAGATGCTGGGCTTAGAAGAAAAATCTCCATTTGGGGGATAAGAACCGGAGGCCTGAGGAGGGCCCCAGAGCCTAGGATCAGACCAGGGGAAGTCACTGGCTCCACTCAGTGTCCCCACTGGGAGAAAGACCCTGGGATGCTGCCCCAGGGCTGCACTGAGGGGAGGAAGCAGCGGCCTTCCTCTGTCCCAGGCCTTGGGAAGCAGAGCCTGGGACAGAGGGCAGAGGCCATCCTTCTCCCCGCTCACCCATAGGTCAGCACTGTGCCTTGGCCCCTCCCCAGGGTGATTCACCAAACTAAAACCTCCCATTTGGAGGACTGCACGCAGTCGGCAGGGTGCAGGAGGCCACCGGCGGGGCCTCTGTCACCCTCCTCACCACAGCAGGCAGTGATTAATGGGCGGCTGCGTGGCCAGGCGATGGGTGCGGCTGTCACTGTGCCCAGCTGTGTTGACTCCCGGCCCAGCCCCATGAGATCAATGGGCTGCAGCGGCTGGGCCAGTGATAAGATGGGCCCATGTAAGCCCGACAATTACCTGCTCCATCACCTGCCCTCGTTGTCACCGTCACTCCGCAAGTGGGCAGATTGGCGCCTTCAGAGTCATGTGATTCATGGGAACACTGGTGGCATTGGAGAGAGATGTCGCTGGATCCTGTGCGGGACGCAGGGGACGCAGGGTGGCTGTAGGCCTGGGGACACGCAGGGGGACCCCTAGAGCTCTGGAACCGCGCGACGCTCATCCAAGGACCCAACGAACTTCAGCAGGGGTGGGGGCGGGGGCGGGAGCGCAGTGACAACCAGGCAGGCTTCCCGACCCCACCGCTGCCTGCGTGAGACTCAGCCACCATCCTTGTCCCTTGTGGATCACTTTCCCCATTGCCTTAGCCATTGGAGAACCTCAGATCCCAGCCGGGCGCCTGTCAACCTAGACTGGAGGCTGAGGCTGGAGGATCGCAAATTCGAGGCCAGCCTCCGAACTTAGTGAGACCCAGTCTTAAAAATTGAAAAGGGATGTGGTGTGGCGGCCAGCACCCCTGGGTTCAGTCCTTGGCACCCGAATTCTGTCGCAGGGGGTCTCCACCGCAGGGGCGAATCCCACACCCACTGCACCCGCTCTCAGCCGCCAAGAGGCAGCTCTGGCCGAGGGCCCCCAGCACTCTTCACCCTAGGCGGGAACTTGTCGCACTCAGGATGTGGTGGCGATAAGCTGCCAGGGTCTCAGGGCTCACACGCACCCTACTCCACTACTGTGCGTTCCTCCAGGAGACCGGGGAGACCCCTGAGGTGACCTGACCCCTAGGCACTGTCCCTGCAAACCAGCGGCCTCTCGGCTTCCAGAGACCAGTTCGACCCGCGTAGCAGCAGCAAGGGCCACCGGGCGGGGGATAGCCCCGTCCCCTAGAGGAGCCGAACTGCAAGCATGGACGAGGTGGGGACCTCGGCCTGGTCATCTGGGCCTCAGGCAACCCGCAGCAGAGACGTGCTATCCCCTCCTCGCGGTTCTCACGGGCTCTGCCACTGCCTCCGAGAAGCGACGAGGCCAGTGACGCAAGGCTGCAGCACCCCCTCGCTGACGCACAGGCACAGTGCGGTCCAGGCTCTGCCCATGCCCCGCCCACTCCACCCCCCCTCCCGGGCGTGGCCACACGAGCCCAGCTCTTGCGCCATCCTCTCTGCATCAGGACCACAACAAAGCATAGAGAGGTGCCCCTGGGGGAGCCGTCCAGGAAGGCCACTCCTGCAGTAGTTGTGCGCAGGCTTAGGGGAGGGGTTTGGCTTGGAATAAGGTTAATGTTTAAGAAAACATCGGAGGAGCCGGGCGCGGTGCGGCGAGTGGGGTGTGGCTGTCATCCCAGCGGCTCTGGAGGCTGAGGCAGGAGGGTCGCCAAGTGGAGGCCAGCCTCAGCAACTCAGCGAGGCCCTGTCTATAAGGAGCTGGGACAGGTCGGCTGGTAGGCGCCCCTGGGTTCAGTCCCTGGGACCACAACCCAGGAAGGCACCGAAGGGGTTCTCAGTGGAACTTGCCTGGTGATGCCTGCCCTCTGCCTCTGGTCCCCAACCACAAGCTACCCAGGCCTCCTCTCTGGAGACCCCAAACCAGATCAAGGCATCTGTCCAACATTGACTTTGAGACTTATCAAGTGCAAGGCTGAAGAATCTCCGTTGAGCCCTAAGATCCTGCCGTCAGGCACTCCCTGTCATCCCATCATCCTCTGCGCTGTGCATGCCAAGTCCAATGTCCTGTGTTTTGGAACTGCACACGCAATACCTCAGTCCCTGAAGACTTCAAGATACATGCCATCACCGGGTGTTCAGTGTATTCTCTTTAATTTTTAGGGACTGGAGATTTAGCCAGGGGTGGATGATCATGGAGCCACATCCCGCCCTATTTTTTGAGACAGGAGTTTGCTAAGTTCCTGAGGCTGGCCTTGAACTTGTGATCCTCCTGCCTCAGCCTCCCAAGTTGCAACACCTCTGTGTGAAACGACAAAAGGCAGGTCGCATTTTCACCAGGACTGTGCTGAAGGATCAAATGGGTAAATGGGGCAGAGAATCTGAAAGATGGACAGATTTGAGAGTTCCCACAGCCATAGGCTAGGTCTCATCATGAAAATACACTGAAGTTTCAATGTAAAAATAAAGTTATCCTAGTGCAACTTACCGCCATGCTGGCCAGAGAGAAGGCCAAGTTTTTCAAGGGTACCAGGACTTCACTCTGCCCACACTCAAGGACAGCTGCAGTGTAAATGGCCATTTCTGTCACTGTTTCTTCAAGGCTGTCAGCACCAGGGCAAGTGCTCAGCAAAGGCAGAATGTTGGCCACGAGGGATGCTGCCAAAGGCCTGACCTCCGGAGGAGAAAGGATTCTGCTATCTTCAATTAACCTGCTCACAGCCTCACATTGCTGACACAAAAGAAGTTTTTCATGTTAAGATATGTGAAAAGGAATACTATGTGAATTTTGGGTTTTCTCTTTGAAAGTCACACATTTCAATACTGAGTACACATCAAATATCAAGGTAAATACAATTAAAGTATCACTAATGGAGAGGAAATTCTTCAAGAAAGATAATTTTCATATAGAAACACAGCAACCACATTCCTGTACAGATCTTGATACTCTGTTTTGGTAAACATTAGATAATGTTCCTGAATCTGTAAGGTTTGGGTTAAACAGAAAACAGTGCTTCCACACAACTAGGGTACACCCTCTATTCTAGATAGGAAATTATGAAGGAGGGCATAATTCCTATTATCCTGATAAGAATAAAAGTATGTGACTTCTACTATGCTCAAAAAGTCCCTCCCAATCATGAGACTGAAAGGAAGCCTCAATGTGTCACTCACCTCTGGCTTAGGGTGGAGTTTTGCATTGTGAGAACAGTGTAGAGCAGTCATTCTCTGAACAGCGCCAGCAGCATATAGACCACCTGTTGAGCTCTGGAGCTTCTGCAGGCCTGTGGGCAGGGCATGGAGTGGGCATTCAGAAGCTACACAGCACTACCAGAGAAACCTTCCCTGGGCCATACACCATGGGCCTCCACGCACAGGACTGGGGCTATGAGTTCATAAGACTTGCTCAGGTTAACCTCAGTGCACAGGGGTCAGACAGCCATGATGGAGCAACAGAAGTCAGCACCTATTCTCCTCTGACTACTTCACTGGTCTTGGAAATGTTTCCTGAGAAGAGATAGGATTTTCTATTTTCTCTTCCTGGCATGAGGCCAGGATAAATAGGGACTCAGAAAGCAAGACCAGAACAAGATTAGAATCCTGGGGCTGGGGATGTGGCTCAAGTGGTAGTGTGCTCGCCTGGCATGCGTGCGACCCGGGTTCCATCCTCAGCACCACATACCAACAAAGATGTTGTGTCTGCCGAGAACTAAAAAATAAATATTAAAAAAATTCTCTCTCTCTCTCTCTCTCTCTCTCTCTCTCTCTCTCTCTCTCTCCCCTCTCTCACTCTCTCTTTAAAAAAAAAGATTAGAATCCTGGGGCTAGGGTTGTATCTCAGTGGTAGAGTGCTTGCCTAGCATAGGTGAGGAACTAGGTTTGACCCTCAGAACCACATAAAAATAATTAATTAAATTAAGATATTTTGTCCCTCTACAACTAAAAATATTTTCTAAATATTAGAATTCTAAAACTTTGTATCAACATCAAAATAGACTCATAAGCATACATGTGGATTGTGAATTACATAGCTATAAATTTTGCTAATTGTGCTGACGTGTTTCATTCACTAGGGAAGCCATGGGCATCTGCCTCCTGGCACATAGTGTTACTCTAGGGGCTGTTCAGAGGATTTCTCCACAATACCTGCATCCTTTGATACATCAGGGAAGATAAAGGTGTGAGGGGCACCACCTGGCATCAGGGAGAATCTTTCAGGCCATGGAGGCCTTGCAGTAGAGCATGACTTAGCCCACTGCATCACAAAGTGCCTTGTACTTGTCCCCATGCACCAAGTATCAGTCCATCTGGCCTGTGTGGTCCTTCTTCAGCCCAGGAGAAGAGGGTTAGTCATGGTTGAGTGAGGTGGGGTGTTCTGCAAAGACCCTTTCCCATAGGTGAAGAAAGATGGCAGGCACCATTGAAGGCTAGAGGCAAATGACCTGGAACTCCCTGTGGGGCCCAGGCATGACAATCCTGGGGGTCTTCAGGAATATGGCCTCAAAAGGGATGGAGAGCCCGAGGAGGAGGGAGGCCGACCCTAGATTTGCTTGCTTTCTCTACACATGGTACCATACCATGCAAGGAGACAAAAACATGTCATCTCTGAGTCCCAGTTGGTTATCTTAAAAATGCCAGGATTTCCAGTGCCATTTCTTAAACTTCAGGACAGTTAGAATTTACCAGTTTCAGACTACTGGGAATGTACAAGCCTGAAAGCCAAACTCATTGCACTTGTCTCAATTCTTACCCACCTCTGCCTGGCAGAGACACCAAGACACAGCCTGCAGGCTGTTACCATTTAATTTGCTGGAAGCAGATATTGAAAGAAATAATACTCATTCACTTTTCCTATATCCAAGTCAATTAGAAGTGAAGCCTAAATAAAATGCAGGTAAACAACAAACCAGAAACACATGTGAGTGTGCACACACATGTGTCCATGCCTACCTTTGCCCTACAGCAGATAGCCAAAACCTACCCTGAAGCAGAGACCAAGGACCAGATGCCTGCCTTTTTCCTGCCTGCTGTGAGGGCTGGGAGGGTGAGGAGCAGTGCCTTCCACTTGCCTGCTCTTGCAGGGACTTGCATCTCACCTGTGCAGTGATCCCCTTGGGAAACACCCACAGACACCGATGGCCCTGCCTAGAGAGGCTCTGCACAAATTCTATCCTGTGCAGTTTCTCGAGCCTCCGGACCAGGTATGCACAGTGCCAGTCCTTCCCTGTCTGGGTTCAGAACTGCTCTATGCATCACGTTCGGTACTGCTCTCCCTCAGTCAGCTCTGAGAGTGCAAGGAGAAAGCTGGTCAGTGACTGGGGACTCAGGGCCTTTTTCTGGGGAACTCAGTATAAAAACACCCAGAATTGGGGAACATGGTAAGGGCCAGCAAGACCCTTGACAGTTTCTGTCCTTCTGAACCTGTAGCTAACTTCTTCAAGGTAGAGAAGACCTGCCTGAGCCCTCTTGAAGCTCCTAGAGGAGGTCAGAAGCTCTGTCAGGACACTGGTGGGTTCGTGCAACCTCCTGCAGGTACTCGAACAACTCCAAAATGGCAGGTCTGTAGGAAATGACCTTCCTCCCGCCGGCAGTCGAGTTTATTCCTTGTGCAATAAGCACCGGTCTTCTCATGAATTGAATCCTAAGGAACAAAGAAAAAGAAAGAAAAGAATATTATTATTTGTAACAGGCAAGTCCCCAACTTTCTAAAATTGCCAGTGAGAGTTAAAGGGAAAATAAAGGCCATCATTGTAGATCTGATTATAAATTTTTTGAATCATAGTAAACAACTGGAAAAAAAAAACAAATCTATAAGGAAAAAAAAATGTGTATAACCTTAACATTTTTTGAAGTAAAAATATGAAGACATTAAAAATAAAAAGGATTCATCATCTTGCAAGCTGGGAATGACCATTGCTAAGCGTGTGGTGTACTCATCCAGGCTGTGGTTTCTTCTGCTCTGCACTTACATGCACATGTCAACATAGTCAAACACTGTTTAACAATAGGGACTCCTGCAAGAATGAATCCTTAGGGAATTTCACTGTCATGCAAATATCAGACATGCAGTGATGGAAACATCACCAAGTGACTTGTGACTGTGTGTGTGACATATAAGGGCAAAGCAATGTCTTTGAAACTTCTTTCTTTTCTACATGGAAAATAAGCCTCTGTTAATTATACTGAATAAAGCTGCATTCTGTCAGTTTTCAGAAACTCTGCTACTGCCTAAACCATATGGTTCAGATGGTTTGCAAAATAAATCAATAAAGAGGCAGCCAGCTTACTTCTAGGCAATTGATGAAGAGTATGTAGAGTTTGGTCTTACCTCTAATGATGAACACCTTCTTCTCTAACAGGGACAAGTAGGCCTGGATGTATTCTTTCACAGCATGGAAGCTGTGAAAAGAGAAATATTATTCCTGGTGATGTCAGGATGGCAGAATCACCCTACCAAAAAAAAAAAAAAAAAAAAAAAAAAAAAAGAACATCTATTAACCAATCATCTGCCCATATATTTCTCTATGTGTATAAAGGTAAAATACAATATAAAGGTATAATACAATATGTAGGTAATAGATTTAACACTTTTCATTAAAAGTATGTTTGCACAGTCTTGGGTGAATATGAAATTCCATATTACAGAGAAGCTTTTCTCAAACATGTTGGTTTCAGGCCCAATTACAGGCTTAAAACTTACTGAGAGCTGCAGAGACTTTTTGTTTATTTGGTCAAACCTACACAAGCCAGAAAACAAAGACAAATGCTGAACAATTTCACTTAGGTGAGGTACCTGTGGCAGTCAGAGTGACAGACAGAAAGTAGAGTGGGGGGTCTGCCAGGGCTGGGGAAGGGCTGGGGAGTCTGTGTTAGGTGACAAAGGTGAGGACACTCTGGAGCAGGATCTGGTGGTGGTGCAATACCCAGTGTTTGATGTCGACAACTACACATTTAAAAGTGGTTACACAGTGCGTTTTGTGTTATGTATATTTTAGCACATTTTAGAAAAAGAGCAGCAGTGGCCCAGTAGTGGGGTGCTGGTTAAGGACATTAGGGATAGCATAGAAGGGAAAGCCAGTTCCCTGTGACCTGTGGAAAAATTGCATGACAGATAAGCCAGAAGAATTGGCCTTCCTAGCATCTTTCTCTGTAGCTTCCCTACCTGCTTAACACCTCTGGTTGCCATCTCTAACCCTTCTGTCAGACCTGACAAGAAGACTTGAATACCCATCATGTACTGACTACTTTCATCTTTCCAATATCCAGGGAGTGTAGTCTAACTGGAGAAGGCAGCTCTGAAGTGGCAGCCTGCAGGAGGTAAGACTTGAGGCCCCTGGCAATCCCTGAAGTTGCACTTAAGCTCCCAACCACAGGAGGAGAGCAGCAAAGATCAATGTCGGGCAGCAACCTTTCAGGCATCGCATAGCCAATGAATGGCCCTGGGGATTCCCTGGAGCTGGAAGGGGCACACAGAACAGAGACCAGTGTACACCACAGGCTTCAAGCCTGAGAACTAACTGGCTAGCATCTGTGGCTGTGGTTACTTGCACAGGGATCTTATTAAAAGGAAATGAACCAGAAACTTGTGAAGTTTTTGAGGTCATTAGATTGAGGAAAAAGTCTCCCACCACCTACAAATATGCCCATGCCAGCTTGCAGAGCCAGAAAACCCATCTCTCAGCTAGCAAGCTTCTTGACCACTGGAGACCACACTGGACCTGGCTGAGTGGCCAGTGTATCCCCAGAGATCTGAGGGTCCTGGATGGGACAGGAAAGACTTAGAGAGAGCTTTGTCCAAGCCATATGGGAAGATGGTCCAGGATGCCTGTGGACACAGGGACAGACACACACTCCTTTCCACCATTTTTCTTTACTTTTCCTTAAAGAACCTCTGTAACAGCAGTTCACTTCATGCTTTAAAGATAGCTTTGCTGCTCTAAAGCAGACCTGTTTTTTTTCTCCTCCCTGATCTCCCTAATCTCTCCTTCCTAATTTCTGGGAAAATAGGATTCCCCTGAATTGCCTCTTTAAAAAACCCTGTGTTCCCCCTTAATAGGGAAATCACAGCCTCTGGGACAGAGTCCCTTGTGTTTCTCCTTTGCTAGCAAAGCAAAAAAAAAAAAAAAAAAAAAAAAAAAAAAAAAAAAAAAAAAACAAAACAAAAAAAAAAACTTCTTTTTCCTTTTTCTAAAACAACAACAACAAAATGCCTCTTAAGTTCCATGGCACATAAGCACATTCTGTGCAAGTTTTCCCACTGCCTTTCAACTAGATGCGGCCAAGGGACTTAGTTTAGGGCAATGAAATATGAGCAGGTGTGTGTGTGTGTGTGTGTGTGTGTGTGTGTGTGTGTGTGTGTGTGTGTTTGTTTGTTTTGGGGCTATATTCTTTTTTTTTTGTACTTGGAACTGAGCTCAGGGGCACTCAACCACTAAACCTAACCCCCAGCCCTACTTTGTATTTTATTTAGTGACAGGGTCTCACTGAGTTGCTCAGGGCTTTGCTGTTGTTGAGGCTGATTTTACATTTGCAATCCTTGTGCCTCAGCATCTCAAGCTCCTGGGATTACAGGCATGTGCCACCAGCCTGGGATGTGTTCTTAAAGGTATTGTGTGCCGGGGCTGAGGGGAGACTCAATGGCAGAGTGCCAGCCTAGCATGCGTGAAGCCCTGGGGTCCATCCCTGGCACTGCCACCCCTTCTTTTGCTCCCTAGGCTGTGACAGCAGGGATAGACTTTGAAGACAAGTAGCTGGAAGGTGTTTGTTGAAGAGGACAGAAGGTCATTTGAGAAGAAATGTGGGTACCAGGCACCTGGGAGCTGTGAGCAAGCCCTGGCCTGTATAGACCATCCTGCACAAGGCCTCTGATATTCTAGTCAAGTTTGGATACACTGGCATCTGGTATCTCTGCTAATTTCTGTCTGGTGTGCCTGCCTGCATTTCAAAGGGTGCACACCTGTCTACAGCGGCCTTTCTCAGATACCCTGACAGTGGGCACTTTGATGGATAATGATCTTCTACCCATTGGATGTGCTTATGTGATAGTCACCCTAGCCCAAGATCACAGGGTAAAATAGGTGGGAATGGTGTTGTGCTGAGTGGCTATTTTTGCTGGACAGCCAGGCCACTGAGATAGTGGCTTTCTCTGAGGGGACTAGTAGCACTGTCATCAGATTTATCTGGCGTTGAGGACAGAGGCTCAGTGTTTTTCTGTTCCTATGGTCCTTTTATAGTATGTATTTTGAAGTCCCCAGCTTCAATGGCACTCTCCTGCATCACTGCCATCCTGCCTAGGGTGAAGGTGATTTTACCTCTGAGGGCTAGGCTGCTGGCTTATTCTAGGTCATCCTGGGTGTAAGTGAAGCCCACTCCTCCAGCCCTTGAAAAGCATCCATAAACAAGTTTCCTGCAGAAGTTCTGTTGTGTACAGTCATTGCTATCCCTAAGTGGCATGCCCTGACTTAGCAATCAGGGAGGGCCAACTCTTAAACAACTGAGCTTATCCATGCTATGGCTGGCCAATGTGTCACATCCCCCTGTGTGACTCTGTGAAAGCCCAGCACTGACCTGCAGGTGAGGGTGGAGTGGGCTCCTGGTCTCTGTGTCCCAGTGCTTACCTTGTCTAGTGAGAAGATGTACTTGGTCATCAGCTGGCACAGCTCCAGAATCTGGCTCTTGGTCCCCAGGAACACGTGTTCCAAAAAGAATGCAATTGATAAAACCCAATTCCACTGGATTCTGTCAAAAGAGTGTGTCAGGGACTTAGCCTTGACAGAGGAGTCTGAGACAGGAGGAGGGCATGTGCAAGGCAGCATGGGAAGTTGAGGTGACAGAAGAAATTAACCACCAGCTCTGCCCTCGACCCTCCTCCAGCTCTCCATGAAGGTAGGACTCAGGGTCTCACTTTGCTACCTCAGCATGCACTGCCACTGTGCCCACTCTGCCACTGTGCCCCATTCTCACAATCCTGCACAGAGTGAGTCCCTCTTGACTCTTATAGCCCAGCATGGGTTGGGACTCTCCTCAATCCTGAAGGCCTGCTTGCTCTGATCACCCCCATCCTTTCTAGTGGCTCCCTGCCAACTCAGTGATTCTCATGCTGCTGCCTGCCTTTCTGTGGCCCTGGGGCACCATGGTTTCACTGCATTGGTTTTTCTCTTTCTCCCACATCTAATGAGATGGCTGGCACTTGACATGGTTCATCAAGTGCAGAGTGAGTGCACAAAGAGCCCATGCCATGGCAGGAGAACCTGCTTGTCCTGCTGCCAGGGGTGCCACAACCCATAGTCCATTGATGAGCACAAGCCGAGCATGCCAGGAAGAGCTAGGCTCTGGGTCTCACCTGACCTCTTCAATGACAGCTCTGACTGTGATCCTGCTATCTTGCAAGTACCCATCTGAGCATACAAGCTCCATTGGTATAGACAGCTTCTTAACCAGCTTCAGCCAGGCCTGGGGACTTGGCTTCAGATTATCTCTTGTCAGCATTTCAGCACAGGCCATTGCAGCCAACACATCTAGTATCTGGGAAGGGGAGAGTGAACTCCAAAGGTTCTCTGCACTTCCACCCACCCTCTTCATTGGCTATGGCTCCCTTAGGCCAGAGGTCCTGGCAGAGGCATTGTGTCCTTGTATTCCAGGCTTGGAATACAAGTAAACAATGTATAACCTGCTCCTTTAGGTCTTGGGATACAGGAAACACTAGCCAGCTGTTTCCAATATCTCTGGGCTATGCTGGCTCCCTTCCCCCTGAAGGGTCTCTCCTCTGGTGGCAGACCAGGGCCTGGGCCTCCAGAGGGGCTGTACCATCTCACAGCCAGCCATGTCATGCTTCTGTAAAGCTTCAGTGAGTCTCTGCAGAAACTGCAGGTGGATGGTCAAGATTCTGGAGAAGTTGTGCAGCTGGTCCTGAAATGCTGATAGGCCAGGTGCACCCATGGCAAGCAGAGCCCATCCTCAGGCCTCCCTGAGGCTGCTTCCAGCTCAGACACAGAACCACAGGGCCCTCTGCAAAAACTGGGGTTTCCAAGCGTTTTCAGTATGTATTTTTGAATCATAAAGAGATTTTTTCCTGTGGGAATTCAGAACTATTCAAAAACCACACACAAAAAAATTACGAATTAAGGGCAGGGTGTGGGGCGCTCGGCCGCTGCCAGGCTCTGGATCCGCGCGCCACAGCTGGCGCCTCCAGTCTGGGTTTTGGCGCGACCCCTCCTCCCTCTGGCTCCCCATGCTCTAGCCTTTTAATCATGTCCCCCTGTCTGTATGTGAGGGCATGCAGGCTGGGCTGACAATGATTTCCTCAGTGATTACATACAAAGCGAGTCCCTGCGGGTTAGGGCCCCCTCTGGAGCCATCCTGATGGCTTTGGGGGCCTTGCTTCCATTTTCTATTATTATGTGGACTACCTGAGTGCCAGCGCAGTCCAAGACCTTGCAGGATGTCTTGCCGCCGCAAGCAAGTGAAACCAAGATCCCTCAAATACCCAAACTGTAAACTTGAAGACAAGGCTGAAGATGGAGACGTAATAGATTGTAAGAAGAGGACAGAAGACCAGGAGGACAACTGTGACAGTTGCCTCCAGGTGTTTGAATCACTGAGCTATATCACAGAACACAAGATTAATCAATATCAGCTGACAGATGGAGTGGATGTTGAAGATGATCCCACATGCTCTTGGCCAGCTTCCTCACCTTCTAACAAGGACCAGACTTCCCCTAGTCATGGAAAAGGTTGCAATTTTAGAGAGAAAGAAGGTGCCCCTGGACTGCCATACCCATGTCAGTTCTGTGACAAGTCGTTTAGCCACCTCAGCTACCTAAAGCACCATGAGCAGAGTCACTGCCTTTCAAATGCACCTACTGCAGTCTGCTGTTCAAACACAAGTGGAACCAAAATCTCCATATAAAGCTCCACACCGGGTACAAGAAGTACCACTGAAGTAAATGTGATGCTGCGTTCTCCAGGAGTGATCACTTGTAGATCCACTTAAAGACTCACACGTCCAACAAGCCATATAAATGTGCCATTTGCCGCCATGGGTTCCTGTCCTCTAGCTCCTTACACAGACACATGCAGGTTCATGAGAGGAACAAGGACAGTTCCCAGTCTGGTTCCAGGATGGAGGACTGGAAGACGAAGGACACTAAGAAATGTGGTCAGTGTGAAGAAGGCTTTGACTTCCCAGAAGACCTCCAGAAGCACATTGCAGAGTGCCACCCCGAATGCTCCCCCAATGAGGATCAAGCTGCCCTGCAGTGCGTCTACTGCCACAAGCTCTTTGTGGAGGAGACCTGCCTCATGAACCACATGGAACAGGGGCACAGAGGGGAGAAGAAAAACTCTTGCAGCATTTGTTCTGAGAGTTTCCACACAGTCGAGGAACTGTACAACCACATGAACAGTCACCAGCAACTGGAGTCCTGAAATCACAGCAACAGCCTTTCCCTGGTCCAGGTGGGCTACATCTCCGTGTCCATCCCAACTCCAGATTCCAACCTCTCAGTGGACAGTTCAACCATGGTGGAGGCTGCCCCACCAATCCCAAAGAGTCGAGGGAGGAAGGGGGCTCCTCAGCAAACCCCTGACATGACCGGCCCCTCGAGTAAACAAAAAAAGTTATCTACAGCTGTATTTACTGCCACAAGCAGTCATTCTTGAGTCTTGCAATTCTTCAGATTCACCTAAAGACTATTCATTTAGATAAGCCAGAACAGGCCCATATTTGTCAGTATTGCTTGGAGGTATTACCCTCACTTTATAACCTAAATTAACATGTTAAGCAAGTGCACAAAGCTCAGGACCCAGGCCTGATTGTTTCTGCAATGCCTGCCATAGTTTACCAGTGCAACTCTGTTCTGAAGTTGTCAACGACCTCAACACCCTTAAGGAGCACATCCAATGTTCTCATGGATTTGCAAACCCTGCAGCTAAGGATAGTAATGCATTATTTTGTCCTCATTGCTATATGGGATTTGTCACTGACTCTTCCCTTGAAGAGCATATAAGACAGGTGCATTGTGACCTCAGTGGCTCTCAGTTTGGATCCCCAGTGCTTGGGACCCAAAAGAAACAGTAGTGGAAGTCTATTCCTGTATCTATTGTACAAATTTGCCAATATTCAACAGTGTTCTTAAGCTGTACAAGCATATCAAAGAGATTCATACAGTGTACTTAAGCTGTACAAGCATATCAAAGAGAATCATAAAAACATTCCCTTGGCCCTGAATTATATTCACAATGGGAAAAAATCACG
The DNA here is from genome assembly GCF_964194105.1 of Spermophilus citellus. Lineage (NCBI taxonomy): Eukaryota > Metazoa > Chordata > Mammalia > Rodentia > Sciuridae > Spermophilus > Spermophilus citellus. The sequence continues at coordinate 4,506,378 of NW_027673039.1, read as the reverse complement.
GGCCTTGAGCCCCCTATCTCCTGTGGCCATAAAGCAGACATCTCTTAAGATCATGCAGGCAGTAGGGGGAGCACCTGCGCATCCCGCCGGAGAATATATCTGTAATCAGTGTGGTGCTAAGTACACATCCCTAGACAGCTTTCAGATTCACTTAAAAACTCATCTGGACACTGTGCTGCCGAAACTGACCTGTCCTCAGTGCAACAAGGAATTCCCCAACCAAGAATCCTTGCTGAAGCCTGTGACCATTCACTTTATGATCACCTCAACCTACTACATCTGTGAGAGTTGCGACAAGCAGTTCACATCAGTGGATGACCTTCAGAAACACCTGTTGGACATGCACACTTTTGTCTTCTTCCACTGCACCCTCTGCCAAGAAGTTTTTGACTCCAAAGTCTCCATTCAGCTGCACTTGGCTGTGAAGCACAGTAATGAAAAGAAGGTCTATCAGTGCACGTCCTGCACCTGGGACTTCCGCAACGAGACTGACCTGCAGCTCCACGTGAAACACAACCACCTGGAAAACCAAGGCAAATTGTACAAGTGCATCTTCTGTGGTGAGCCCTTTGGCACTGAGGTGGAGCTTCAGTGCCACATCACAACTCACAGTAAGAAGTACAACTGCAAGTTCTGCAGCAAAGCCTTCCATGCCATCATTCTGCTAGAGAAACATTTGCAAGAGAAGCACTGTGTGTTTGAAAGCAAGACGCCCAACTACAGCAAAAATGGAGCCTCTGAGCAGGTGCAGAAAGAAGAAGTGGAGCTGCAGACCCTACTGACCAACAGCCAGGAGTCCCACAACAGTCACGATGGGAGTGAGAAAGATGTGGACAGCTCTGAGCCTATGTATGGGTGTGACATCTGTGGGGCGGTGTACACTATGGAATCTCTGCTGCAGAATCACCAGCTCCAGGACCACTATATCAGACCTGGAGAAAGTGCCATTGTGAAGAAGAAAGCCAAGCTCATTAAAGGGAATTACAAGTGCAACATGTGTTCTCGAACCTTCTTCTCTGAAAATGGCCTGCGTGAACATATGTAGACCCACCAAGGCATGGTCAAACACTACATGTGCCCTATTTGCAGAGAACATTTTCCCTCCCTTTTAATTCTTACAGAACTCAAAGTCACGCACAGTAAAAGCCTTGATACTGGAAACTGCAGGATATGCAAGATGCCTCTACAGAGTGAAGAGGAGTTCTTGGAGCGTTGCCAAATGCACCCTGACCTGAAGAATTCTCTGATGGGATTTTGCTGCATAGTATGCATGAAGACTGTGACCTCCACCTTGGAACTCAAAATCCATGGGACATTCCACATGCAAAACACAGGGAATGGGTCCACAGTCCAGACCACCAGGCATGGCCAGCATGTCCAAAAACTGTACAAGTGTGCATCTTGCCTAAAAGAATTCTGTTCCAAGCAAGATCTGGTGAAACTTGACATCAATGGCCTGCCATATGGTCTGTGTGCTGGCTGTGTAAATCTCAGTAAGAGCAGTAGCCCAGGCATCAGCCTCCCGTCCAGCACGAATAGACCAGGTTTTGGCCAGAATGAGAATTTGAGTGCCATCGAGGGCAAAGGCAAGGCACGAGAACTGAAGACACGCTGCTCCAGCTGCAATGTGAAGTTCGAGTCTGAAAGTGAACTCCAGAACCACATCCAAACCATGCACTGAGAGCTCGTGCCAGATAGCAACAGCTCACAGTTGAAATCACCATAAGTGTCGCCCATGCCCAGAATCAGTCCCTCCCAGTCCGATGAGAAGAAGACCTATCAGTGCATCAAGTGTCAGATGGTTTTCTACAATAAATGGGAAATACAGGTTCATGTTGCAAATCACATGATTGATGAAGAACTGAACCATGAGTGCAAACTCTGCAGCCAGACCTTCGACTCTCCTGCCAAACTCCAGTGCCACCTGATAGAGCACAGCTTTGAAGGGATGGGAGGCACCTTCAAGTGTCCTGTCTGCTTTACAGTATTTGTTCAAGCAAACAATTTGCAGCAGCATATTTTCTCTGCCCATGGACAAGAAGACAAGGTCTATGACTGTACACAATGTCCACAGAAGTTTTTCATCCAAACAGAGCTGCAGCTTAGTGTCACCCAGAAAATGCTTTGAGATGTCAGCCCAAGCCCATGCGAACTGTTAAACGTCAAAAGAAAATGCATCAGTGTCTCTAATCACACGATGACCCAACACAGCAGTTAGTGAAAGTATAGTCTCTCAAGGAGAATTACTTTTGTGGCACAATAAGGGAACATGTTTTACTCTTTGCAAGAAACTTTCATTGTTAATGTAAATTATTCAGAACATTGTATTTTACCATAACACTTGTATTATCAAAACTGTTGGATGTTCATGTGTTTGAACTTTCGAGCACCTGATAGACTCCTTGTATATAAAGTGTTGCACATGTATTATGTCATCTGATACTAAAGTGGTCTTATAAAGACAAGTGGACCTGGGCCCTATTCAGGAAAGATTAAAAAAAAGTGAACAAGATGGCTTAAGAGAAAGTATTTTTAAGAAAGACAGATTAAAAACAACTGTTACACATGGGACTATGGTTAGACTTCCTTTTATATACACTTAAGCCTAGAATTTCTCTTTTGGTATATCAACAGTTAAAATCCAAGACTATTCTTTATTGCTGAAGATTCTTGCAAACCATGAAGAGATGTTCTCACAGAACAGAACCCCAAGCTGGATACGGCCCGTATATATATTTGTAAGCCTTGTGATGTGACAGGTAGCATCACTATACATGCAATAGTTGTTATGTAGACTGTCAAAATAATTTTTTTCCTGGATACATTTGAAGCTTTGAGTGTTCAAGGTTTTCCTTAATGATTCACACAGCCAAATTCTTAAATCAGTTGAACTAACCTGTATGTTACTGTTATTAATGCTTACTCTGTGGTCTGAACCTGGAGATTACTGGATTGTTTTCCAAGAGGAAATAAATTCAGTTTACCATTAAAAAATTACAAATTAGACTTCATATCTCCCAACTGCTTTTCAGTAGAGCCCCTAGACATTTTCCTAGCCATTCCTTTCCTCAGAATCATTCTCAAATCAGGATCACTGTGTTCCTGATTTTTTTCAATCAAGATTAGATTATGATTATTCCTTTATCACTCATTATCTGTGAAAATATTCTTTTCAATGGTTGCAAACAACCATTTTAAAATCGTCATACTTTGTCCCTTCTTCATTTATTTGGACACTTAAATTGTTTCTATTTCTTTGTGATCAAGAAACAAAGCTGGAAAGATTTTCTGTGAGCATATTCCCAGCACTCACAGTATGGTCAGCAGCTATGGGGGAAGGCTCTTCAACCACCCTGCCATGTGACCACTGCTCAACACCTGCCAAGGAGGCCTATGAGCCTGCCCTTCCTTTTGCAAACTTGGTTTTGACAGATTAGCAGATAAAATGGTATCAGAAGACTGTTTACATTCTCTTGACTTCCTGGAGGCGCTGAGCATGTGAGCAAAATTTTCTAGATGCCCACACAATTATGCTCTATGTAGCTGGCTTATAATTTTTACCCACTTTTAAACTCAGGGTAAATTCTGCTCTTTTCTAAAAACACTTCTCTAACCTTCCATTATGTGGGCTAGAGTATGTTCTCACACATTTGTCATCTTCTTTTTCTGTGCTATGTTTGACTACTGGACAGCTGAGTTACCATCTTGGGCTGGGCTGCAGCTCTATTGACAATACTAGTCTACGGTGCCTGAGACTCTTGGTTTTCTCCCCAGATTCATAAACAAAAGGTATCAACCTTTCCACTGAATTTCATTTATTATTCTTACCTTAAGAGCTCAGTTACATATTTACCTTAATGTTGTCAAGAGAAAATCAACAATTTAGAGGGTGCTACAAGGAACATGGAGAGCTTCTCAAGATAGTAGAAATGTCCCATTCAAGGAGGCCTTGGGGAGTATAAAGGGTTGGCCCTGTGTTCTAAGTAGCTTGGAGGATGTTCTCAGCCTAGTGTCTTTTGTGGCCTCATTATGTTCCCCACAGCAGCACCAGCTCTTGGAACCTGAGTTCCCATATTTGTCCCCAGTCCATACTGTGGTCCAATTTCCACATTTGACCTTGAGTGGATACCTACTTTCAGCTCCTCCCAGGTGGACGCTTTCATGGTAAAGAGCATGAAATCCCTCAAGTAGCACTGAAACAACTCATGCTGCTGATCTCCAGGAAACTGGGCAAGAAAAATGCCCAGGGAAGTTTACTGGGAGATTAACACTAACTTCTCTGACCATCCTGCATGGAGGAAGCCAGAGTGACTTGAGACCTGTGAAGCCACATCTGAAAGAAGCTCACTTCTTTGGAAGGGGAGCCCCAGGCTAGTGCAGCACCCTAGGGTGACTCAGAGACAAAATGCCATTGGCTGCCTTATGGGAATAGAGAATGGTGGATGTATAGACTAGGGGACACAGAAAGGAAGACAGGATCAACATTCAATTTAGGTCACAAAAGCCACACTCACCCAAAAGGAAAAAAAAATTCTAAGGTAGCCTGAGTTTTGTGCTATACTTGTGCTATACTATATATATATGGGTTTCCAGGGAATCAGGACTGAGTGGGCTGCTCTTTAGGGCTGGGATCAGAGACTATGCCAAGCAGAGAGATTTACCTACCAGCAGATGGGGAGTTGCTTCCTAGCTGCATATTTTGCTGAAAAAGCAGGGCCAGGAAGGGCATACCCCAGGTGAAGAAACATCCTCTCAGCAGGAAACACACTGCTTCACTTTGGTTTAGGACAAGTGGCAGAATGAAGACCCAGGAAAGTAAGTTTACTTTGAACATACTGGTTCTCTAAGGAAATGTTGATAAGATGATATCACATGTATGTGAAAGATGACTTCCGAAACACATCACTGCCACTAGCTTTTCTGGAATGACTATGTCTAAACCTCACCCCTAGCATATGATAGCAGAGCACACACTGTCTAGCTTGTGTGACTCAGGAGGGACCAACAGCTCAGTGTGGAAGAAGGGAACATTCTCTTTTCATTGCTAGCATTTGCTGAGAAAGTTTAAATGGAGTGTTTACTGGGTGTGAGCCTCAGGATGTGAATTGTCAACTTGGAGCAGATAGCAATCTCTGTCCCTGCTGGAATATGCTCCAGTCCCCAGCCTGCTGGACGGTGTGACACCAGAAATCACCTCATAGTCTCCCTTCATGGTGTAACATAAAGGCTTCTGACCGAGTGGATATTATCACTTCTTTATTGGAAATTTCAAAATGAAGGCAGGACATGGTTTGAGCTCATTCACAGCAAAGCGTAATATCTACAAGTCCCAGAATTTACCAGGTGCTAGCTGCTGTCAGCCAACTGCTTGTCAGGCAGTGTCTTTGTGGGTAAAGGCTGCTTCACCAGGGCTGCATAAAGCCCATCTTGAGAAGGGCTCACCTTTTGTATCTGTGATGTACTGGGCATGGACCCAGAGCTCTTCCACATAGTCCCCAATTCTCCAGCTGAAGGGGACACTGTTGTAAGCACCCTCAGGAAGGGTCATATAGTTCTGCAGTGAGGTGAGGTGAACTGAAAATCAGTTCCTGATATGGTGCTCTGAACACCAGAGAACATGTGCTCAGAAGGCACTGTGGGCCAGGAGTGGCTCTGCAGTATGGTGCTTGCCTGACATGTGTTAGGCCCTGGGTTCCATCACCTGCACCACATCAATGTTTTAAGCAGCACAATTCACAATAGCTAAACTGTGGAAGCAACTTAAAATCCCTTCAATAGATGAATGGATAAAGAAACTGTGGTACATATACACAAAAGAATATTACTCAGCATTAAAATAAAGTAAAATTATGGCATTTGTAGATGGATGGAGTTGGAGAATGTTATGGTAAGTGAAGCAAGCTCATCCAAAAAAAAAAAAATCAAAGGCTGAAAGTTCTCTCTGATAAGTGGATGCTAATCCATAATGCAGGGGCATAGGATGGGTGGAGGAACTTTGGATTGGGCAAAGGAGAAGGAGGAGAGGGAAGGGGGCCTGGTAGTAGGAAAGATGGTGGAATGATGTACTTCATTACACTAGATAAATGTATGATTACATGAATGGTTTGACCCTACATTCTGTACAACCAGAGAAGTGGAAAAAATATGCTCCATTGTGTACAAAGAATAGAAGAGTATTCTGTTGTCATGTATAACTTATTAGAACAAAGAGAAAAAGGACAAAGTCAAGGTGCTGAGGCTGCACAGTCAGCTTCTGTCTGCCTTTCTGGCTAGGGCTCCTGTGTATAAGAACTGGAGGGCCCACAGTCTTACACAAAACCAAGTCTCCAGTGCCTGCACCTGCCCCTTATTGGCCAATGTTCCAGAATTGAAGTCCCTGCAATCTGCACAAGAAGCCTAGGGAGGCCCCCCAGAACTGGGAACAGCATCAGGGAATCTGAGAATGCTTAAGGACATGTTCTCTCCAAAGGGCAATGTTCCTACTGAACATGGAGTCCAACCTGGCTTACTTCACTATAACAGGTGCCCTGAGAGAAGGAAATGAAGAGAAAGGAGACAGAACAAAGACCTGCCAGGATGCCATGTCCCCTAGGCAATAGAAGGAAGTGGCACAAACATTCCTATGTTCTCAAGCACAGGAGAGGTAATAAGGGTGCCATGTGGATTTTCATTCATCTTATGTTATTCATCACAAGTGGAATGTTCAGCAACTTGGTGACATTGAAAATAAATATCGACAGGTCATGGGCCCAGGATGGTGAGTCTGGTCTGATCAGAAGCTCAATGTTGCCATCTCTATGGATGAGAGATATGATTCTGGCCAGCAGAGGGGTGACAGCACCTTTGACCTTCTTCCAAATGGTGTGCCTGAAGCAGAGGTGGGACAGGGGACAAGGGACAGTAGAAAGTGGCTCAGCACCATAGCCAGTGCCCCAAAATCTCGAAACCTCTTTCCTCCATTGCAAAGAGCCTTCTAGCCTACAAGCCAGGGTCGTAAATTGAAGTTTCCTTCACTTTTAATACAAGAGACTCGAGGAAAGACGCCAGGCGCCCAGCCAGACGGGAGGAGGAAAGACGCCAGGCGCCCAGCCAGACAGGAGGAGGAAGTCCGGCCCCGCCCCAAGTGCTAGTCCAGAGGAAGCCCATCAACCCTTAAAACCCATCAAAGTGGGTGTGGCTACCAGCACAGGTACCCGGTTTCCAACTCCCCCATCCTTAGCTGCCATAACTCAAAATATTTTCCACAAGCTTTGGGGGGTTGTAGCTATCAATGCAAAACAACAACTGTACAGACACCTGGTTTCTACCTCAGAGACTAGAGTAGGGAAGATACAGGTGGAAGCTCATTTCCTTTCACACTGGCTATACCCACCACCCTGAATACAGAGGCTCAAGCTAGGAATAGACAACACCACCTACTGGAAGAAAGGAAAACAGTGTTCTGAGAGACTTTTTTTTCTCTTTCTCTCTTTTCTTCTCTCTCTTTCATAACTTCAACATATGTGAAACCAAGAACTGTGCATGAACAACCGAATTACCAAAGTAACATAATATAGAGGAATTGCATATACCCCACCTTTCCCCTATTTTTTCTCTATTTCTATATTACTTTCCTTTTCCTTCTTTCTTATTTCTCTTTTCTTCCTTTTATTTTCTTTTCTTCATTCATATTCCCTCTATCCAACTTTCAACCTCCTAACTTTTGCTATCTATACATAGGGTAACTATCTAAATACAGATAGGAGGTTGAGTCTATACATTCTTCAATAAATTACCAGTCTATTGGTTAGAGTTCTCCGAAATTGCTAAGTTAGTTTAACCTCATACCCTCACTCCTTTCCCTCTAAGTATAACATATTTCATCATCTTAAATTAAGTTTTCTATATGCCACCAGATATGGTATGCCTTTTATAAAACTAATGACTATATTTTTAAATAATAATTGAAACCAATATCTATAGACTTAGAATCTAACTATAAATGTATTAATAATGAAAACTTGTGCTTAGATGATGTACTGTTGTTATTGGGAACAGTTAACATTGTCTTTCTCCGCAAAAGAGGGATTTTGGTGCTATACAAGAACAATATAAATATATAAGGGGAAAATGATTAACACACAATTTAACAACGCTAGAAAGAAACATGAGCAGTATGAAAAGACAAGGAAAGAAAGGACCACAAACAATACAGGTCAATTCAACATTAGATGAGGTAATATCTGCAGCTGATGGAATGTCAGATAAAGAGTTCAGAATATACATGCTTCAGATGATCTGGAGTCTCAAGGAAGACATTATCCAGCAAATTCAGACAATGAAAGATCACTTTGACAATGAATTACATAAACAAATCCAAGAAGCAAAAGATCAACTCTCTAGGGAGATAGAGGATATAAAAAACAAACAAGAGATCCTGGAAATGCAGGAAAAAAAAAACCAATTAAAAACTCAAATGAGAGTATTACCAGCAGAGTAGAACACTTAGAAGATAGAACTTCAGACATTGAAGACAAAGTTTTTCAACTTGAAAAGAACATAGACAGCTCAGCGAGAATGTTAAGAAATCATGAGCAGAATATCCAAGAATTATGGGATAATATAAAGAAACCAAACTTAAGAGTTATTGGGATACAAGAGGGTATAGAGGTACAAACCAAAGGAATGAGCAATCTATTCAATGAAATAATACTAGAAAACTTCCCAGACTTAAAGGATGAAAAAGAAATCCAAATACTAGAAGCCTACAGGACACCAAATGTAAAAAATCATAAGAGATCCACACCAAGACACATAATAATGAAGATGCCCAACATACAGAATAAGGAGAGAATCTTAAAAGCCATAAGAGAAAGGAAGCAGATTACATTTATGGGTAAACCAATCAAGATAACTGCTGATCTTTCAACACAGTCTCTGAAAGCTAGAAGATCCTGGAACAACATATTTCAAATGCTTAAAGAAAAAGGGTTCTAACCAAGAATCATGTATCCAGCGAAATTAAGCTTCAGGATTGAAAATGAAATAAAATCTTCCACGATAAACAAAAGTTAAAAGACTTTGCAGCTAGAAAACCAGCTTTTCAGACATCCTTGGCAAAACATTACAGGAAGAGGAAATGAAAAATAACAATGAAAACCAACAGCGGGATGTAGTACAGTAAAGGAAAAACTAATCATAGAGGAAAAACAAAACTTGTTAAGTAACATACATAATCAAATATGGCTGAAAGTACAAACCATATCTCAATAGTTACCCTAAATGTTAATGGCTTAAATGCACCAATCAAAAGATATAGGCTAGTAGAATGGATTTAAAAAATATCCAACAATATGATGCCAACACGAGACTCATCTGATAGGAAAAGACATACACAGACTTAAGGTTAAAGGTTTGGAAAAATCATACCACTCATATGGACCCCGGAAGCCAGCAGGGGTGTCCATACTTGTATCAAATAAAATAGACTTCATGCCAAAGTTAATCAAAAGGGATAAAAAAAGACACTACATACTGCTCAAGGGAACCATACACCAACAAGATGTGACGATCATTAATATATATGCCCCAAACCATGGTGCAGCTACGTTCATCAAACAAACTCTTCTCAAGTTCAATAGTCAAATAGACCACAACACAATAATCATGGGAGATTTTAACACACCTCTCTAACCACTGGACAGATCTTCCAAACAAAAGTTTAATAAAGAAACCATAGAGCTCAATAATACAATTAATAACTTAAGACTTAATTGATATACACAAAAAATACCACCCAACATCAAGCGGATACACTTTCTTCTCAGCAGCACATAAATCCTTCTAAACAATAGACCATATATTATGTCACAGGGAAAATCTTAGTAATTACAAAGGAGTAGAGATACTACCATGCATTTTATCTGATCATAATGGAATGAAATTGGAAATCAATAATAAAATAAGAAAGAAAAAAAATCCTACATCACATGGTGATTAAACAATATGCTACTGAATGACAAAAGGGTTACAGAAGACATCAAAGAGAAAATTAAAAAAAATATTAGGGGTAAATGAAAACTCAGACACAACATATCAATATCTCTGGGACACTATAAAAGCAGTACTAAGAGGAAAATCCATTTCATGGAGTTCATTCCTTAAAAGAAGAAAAAGCCAACAAATAAATGACCTCACACTACACCTCAAAGCCTTAGAAAAAGAAGAACAAATCAGCAGCAAATACAGTAGAAGACAGGAGATAATTAAAATCAGAGCTGAAATCAATGAAATCAAAACAAAAGAAAAAATTGAAAAAATTAATAAAACTAAAAGTTGGTTCTTTGAAAAGATAAATAAGATTGATAGACCACTAGCCATGCTAACAAAGTGTAGAAGAGAGAGAACCCAAATTACTAGCTATGGGATGAAAAAGGCAACATCACAACAGACAATTCAGAAATACAGAAGATAATTAGAAATTATTTTGAAAACCTATACTCTAATAAAATAGAAGATAGTGAAGGCATCGTTAAATTCCTTAAGACCAATGAGCTACCCAGATTGAGTCAGAATGATATAAACAACCAAAACAGACCAATATCAAGTGAGGAAATAGAAGAAGCCATCAAAAGACTACCAACCAAGAAAAGCCCAGGACCGGAAGGATATACAGCAGGGTTTTACAAGAACTTTAAACAAGAACTAATACCACTACTCTACAATATATTTCAGGATATAGAAAAAGAGGGAGAACTTCAAATTCATTCTATGAGGCCAATATCACCCTGATTCCCAAACCAGATAAAGACAACTCAAAGAAAGAAAACTAAAGACCAATATCCCTAATGAATTTAGATGCAAAAATCCTCAATAAAATTCTGGCAAATCGGATACAATAACATGTCAAAATGATCGTGCACCATGACCAAGTGGGATTCATCCCTGGGATGCAAGGCTGGTTCAATATACGGACATCAATAAATGTAATTCACCACATCAATAGTCTTAAAGCAAAGAATCATATGATCATCTTGATAGATGCTGAAAAAGCATTCATCAAAATACACCATGCCTTTATGTTCAAAACTCTAGAAAAATTAGGGATAACAGGAAATTACCTCAAAATGGTAAAAGTTATATACACTAAGCCCCAGGCCAGCATCATTCTAAATGGAGAAAAATTGAAGGCATTCCCTTTAAAATCTAGAACAAGACAGGGATGCCCTCTCTCACCACTTCTATTCAACATAGTTCTTGAAACACTAGCCAGAGCAGTTAGACAGATGAAAGAAATTAAAGGCATAAATATAGGAAAAGAAGAATTTAAATTAGCACTATTTGCCGATGACATGATCCTATATCTAGCACACCCAAAAAATTCAACTAAGAAACTTCTAGAACTAGTAAATGAATTCAGCAAAGTGTGAGGATATAAAATCAATACCAATAAATCAAAGGCATTCCTGTATATCAGTGACAAATTCTCTGAAATGGAAATGAGGACAACTACTCCATTCACAATATCCTCAAAAAAAAAAAAAATACCTGGGAATCAACTTAACAAAAGAGGTGAAAGAGCTATACAATGAAAACTACAGAACCCCGAAGAAAGAAATAGAAAAAGACCTTAGAAGAGGGAAGGATTTACCTTGTTCATGGATTGGTAGAATTAATATTATTAAGATGGCCATACTACCCAAAGCACTTTACAGATTCAATACAATTTCCATCAAAATCCCAATGACATTCCTTACAGAAAAAGAAAAATCAATCATGAAATTCATCTGGAAAAACAAGAGACCCAGAATAGCTAAAGTAATTCTATGCAGGAAGAGTGAAATTGGTTGTATCGCGATTACAGATTTTAAACTATACTATAGAGCAATAGTAACAAAAACAGCATGGTACAGGCATCAAAACAGGCTGATAGACCAATGGTACAAAATAGAGGACACAGAGACAAATCCACAAAATTAGAACTACTTTATATTAGACAAAGTTGCTAAAACCATGCAATGGAGAAAGGATAGCATCTTCAACAAATGGTGCTGGGAGAACTGGAAATCCATATGCAACAAAATGAAATTGAATCCCTTTCTCTCACCATGCACAAAAGTAAACTCAAAATGGATCAAGGAGATAGGAATCAGACCAGAGACTCTGCATCTAATAGAAGATAAAGTTGATCATAATCTTCATCACGTGGGTGCAGGCACCAAATTTCTTAATAAGACACCTATAGCACAAGAGTTAAAACCAAGAATCAACAATGGGATGAATTCAAACTAAAAAGTTTTTTCTCAGTAAGAGAAATAATATGCGAGGTGAATAGGGAGCCTACATCCTGGGAACAAATTTTTACCCCTCAAACATCAGATGGATCTCTAATCTCTGGAATATACAAAGAACTCAAAAAGTTAAACAACTAAAAATCAAATAACCCATTCTGTTCAAGTCCTTGGCCCATTCAAATGGGCCAAAGACTTGAACAGAAACTTCTCAGAAGAGGATATACAATCAATTAACAAATACATGAAAAAATGCTCACCATCTCTAGCAATCAGAGAAATGCAAATTAAACTACTCTAAGATACCATCTCACTTCAATAAGAATGGCAGCCATTATGAAGTCCAACAATGATAAGTGCTGGTGAGGATGCAGGATGCAGGGAAAAAGTTACACTCATACATTGCTGGTGGGACTGCAAATTGGTGCAGCCAATTTGGAAAGCAATATGGAGATTCCTTGGAAAGCTGGGAATGGAACCACCATTTGACCCAGCTATTCCCCTTCTCGGACTATACCCAAAAGTCCTAAGAAAAGCATACTACAGGGACATAGCCACATCAATGTTTATAGCAGGACAATTCACAATAGCTAGAATATGTAACCAACCTAGATGCCCTTCAATAGATTAATGGATTAAAAAATGTGGCATTTATACACAATGGACTATTACTCAGCACTAAAAAATAATAAAATCATGGCATTTGCAGGCAAATGGATGGCATTAGAGAAGATTATGCTAAGTGAAGATAGCCAATCCCTAAAAAATAAATGCCAAATATATTCTCTGATATAAGGGGGGTGACTCAAAATGGGATAGGGAGGGAGAGCATGAGAAGAAGACTACCACTATATAGGGAAGAGAGGTGGGAGGGAAAAAGAGGGAGAAGGGGAGTTACACAGAACATGGAAGGATAACCACATTGTTATACAGAATACATATATGATGTAGTAATGAGAAAAAGAAAAAAAAGTCTGTCACATTCGATTGGATAGAGAGAAAGGATGGGAGAGGAGGGGTGGAATAGGGAGGATAGGAAGGGCAGCAGAATAGAATAGACAATATAATTGATGTATGTACATCCCATGTTGTATTATATATCAAAATGCATTCTACTATCATTTATGACTAAAAAAATAAATAAAAATTAAAAAAAGAGCTAAAGTAGAGGGGACTGGCACTTCCAGGTGGGAGACCACTCCCACCTGGGTGTCAGGAGAGATTTTATACCGCCAAAGCCAAGGTAGAGGAGACTTGCCAGCCCATGCAGAAGAAAACTCCCACCTGTGTGTAGTGGGGCACTTTTATACTGCCTTAGCCAGGATAGGGAAGACTCACCACTGCAGGTGGGAGACCCCTCCCACCTCCTGGGTGTCTGAGAGACAGTGTATATCTCCACAGCCAAGGTGGAGGTGACTCATTTCTCCAGAAAGGATACCCCTCCCACCTGGGTGCAGGGGAAATCCTTTACCACAGCATCCATGGTACAGGGAATTCTCCCATCCATGGGAGACACTCATCTATCCTGGGTGTCAGGGAAAGCTTGTACATCACTACAGCCAGGGTGGAGGAGATTTGTCCTTTCAGGCGGGAGACCCCTCCCATCTTGGTATGGTAGGTGAATTCCTATTTCACAGCACCAGAATAGAGGGGACTTGCCCCTCAAAGCTGGAGACTCCTCCCACCTGGGTGTCAGATGGAGCTCATATATGCCAGCAGCCAGGATAGAGGCAACTCGCACCTCCAGGCAAGAGACACCTCCCAACTGGGAGTGGGGGTAATTCCTATACTGCTTTAGCCAGGTTAGAACGGACTAGCCCCTCCAGGTGAATGACCCATCCCAGGTGCATATCTGGTGAGCTCATATATTCCAACAGCCAGGGTAGAGGCAACTCGCACCTCCAGGTGAGAGACCCCTACCACTTGGGGATGGGGGTAACTCATATAATTCCTTAGCCTGGGTAGAGGGGACTGAACCCTCCAGTCTTGTGACCCCATAACCTGGGTGTCAGGGGGGGCTCCTATACCACCAGAGCCAGGGCAGAAGGGACTCGACCCTCCAGGTGGAATATCCCTTCCACTGGTTGTCAAGGGAATTCATATACTCCCAAAAGCAGGGTAGAGGGGACTTGCCACTGGAGGCTGGAGACCCCTCCCACCTGGGTGTAGGGGGGACCTAATATACCACTGCAGCCAGGGTAGAGGGGACTCGCCCCTTCAGGCGGGAGACCCCTCCCATCTGGATATAGGGGGGGGGAGCTCCTATTCCACAGCAGCCAGAATAGAGGGGACTTGCCCTTCCAAGCAGGAGACCCCTCAAACCTGATGTCTGGGAGAGCTGTTAAAACCCCCCCACAGGGGCTGGGGATGTAGCTCAAGCGGTAGCGCTCTTGCCTGGCATGCGTGCGGCCCGGGTTCCATCCTCAGCACCACATACCAACAAAGATGTTGTGTCCGCCAAGAACTAAAAAATAAATATTAAAAATTCTCTCCCTCTCTCTCACTCTCTCTCCTCTCTCACTCTCTCTTTAAAAAAAAAAACCCACACAGGGTAGAGGGTACTTTCCCCTTCTGGTGGGAGTCCCCTCTCACCTTGGTGTTGTGGGTGCTCCTATACACCCATCGCTGGTGTAGAGTACTCTCCCCTCCAGGCAGGAGACCCCATAACATTGGTGTCAGGGGGAGCTCCTATGCCGCCAGTGCCAGGAGACAGGGGATTCAATACTCCAGGCGGAAAATTCTGTCCACCCGGTTGCCAGGGGTGTTCATATATTGCCAGACACAGGGTAGAGGGGACTTGCCACTCCAGGTTTGAGACCCATTTCACCTGGGTTTGGGAGGGTACTCTTATACCACTGCAGCCTAGGTAGAGTGGAATCGTAACTCTATGCCAGATACCCTCCCACCTGGTTGTCAGGGGGAGATCCTTCACTGCCACAGCCAGATTAGAGGGGACTTTCCCCTTCAGGCAAGAGACTCATCCAACCTGGGTGTCAGGGAAAGCCAGTACACCACTGCAGCCAGGTCTCCCCTTCAGGCTGGAGACCTCTCCCATCTTGGTATAGCTGGGAGATAGTATACCACAGCAGCTAGAATAGAGAGGACTTGCCCCTCCATGCAGGAGACCCCAATCACCTGGGTGTCTGGGAGAGCTTGTACACCACCTCACCAGGATAGAGGGGAGTCACCCCTCTAGGTGAAAGACTGCTCCAACCTGGGTCTCAGGGGAGCTGGTGTACCCCAGGAGCCAGGTTAGAGGCGACTTGCTCCTCCAGGTGAGATACACCTCTCACCTGGGAATGGTGTTAACTCCTATACCGCCTTAGCCAGGATGGAGGTGACTCACCCCTCCAGGCAGATGACCTCTCCCACAGGGGTGTCTGCCATGGAGGGGTTTGTATACAGCTGCAGCTGGGGTAGCAGTGACTCCCCTCTGCAGGTGGGAGACCTCTCCCTCCTGGGGGGTAGGAGAGGGCTTCTTATACCCCTGCAACCAGGGTTGAGGCGACTTGCCCCTTCATGAAGAAGACCCTTCCACTTAGGTGTGGCGGGGAGGAGCTCCTATACTGCTGCAGTTGGCGGTAATAGAGACTCGCCCCTCCAGGCTGGAGACCCCTCCCACCTGGGTTTAGCAGGGATCTTGTATATCACTTTAGCCAGGGTAGAGGAGACTCACCCAACCAGATGAGAGACCCCTCCAACCTGGCTGTTGGCGGGAGCTCATATACCACCACAGCCAGGGTAGAAAGTACTTGCCTCTCCTGGTGGGAGAACCCTCCCACAAGCGTGTCAGTGTGAGCTCATATACCACCAAATCCAGGATAGAGAGGACTTGACCCTCCATGCGGGAGATCCCTCCACCCTGGGTGTCTGTGGGAGCTTTTGTACCTCTGCAGACAGGGTAGAGGGCACTCGCCACTTCAATCGGGAGACACATTCCACCTGGGTGTCCATGGGAGCTTGACTACTGCAGCAGACAGGGTATAGGGGACTCACCCTTACAGGCAGGAGAACCCTCAAACCTGAATGTTGGCAGTGCTCCTATAATGCAACAGTCACGCTAGAGGAAACATACCCCTGCAGGCGGAAAGCCCCTCCCTGCTGGGTTCACTGGGACCTCTTATATAACAAGAGCTAAAGTAGAGGGGTGTCGCCCTTCCAGGCTGGATACCCCTCCCACCTGTGTGTCGTTGGAGTTTATATACCACCAAAGCCAGGGTAGAGGTGACTTGCCCGTGCATGCAGAAGACCACTTCCACCTGCGTGTACGGGTTCTCTTGTATACCGCCTTAGCCAGGGTAGAGAAAACTTGACCCTCCAGGGGGAAGACCACTCCCATCTTCGTGTCTGGGAGAGCATTTATACCGCCACTGCCAGGGTATGGGGGACTCATTGCTCCAGGTGGGAGATCCCTCCCACCTGGCTGTCAAAGGGAGCTCTTATATCCCTGAAGCCAGTGTAGAGGGAACACACCCCTCCAGTAGGGAGAACCCATAACCTGGGTTTCATGGGGAGCACCTATGCCACCAGAGCCCAGAGAGAGGGGACTCGACCCTCCAGGTGGAAGATCCCTTCCACCTGATTGTCAGGGCTGTACATATACTGCCATAGGCAGGGTAGAGGGGACTCCCATTGAGGCGGGAGGCCCCTCCCACCTGGATGTAGAGGGGATCTCCTTTAACACTGCAGCCAGGGTAGAATGGACTCGCCTATACAGGTTGGATACCCACCCACCTGGAAGTCAGGTGTAGATCCTTTACCGCAGCAGCCAGGGTAGAGTAGACTCACCCATTCAGGCTAGAGACCCATCCGACCTGGGTGTCAAGGAAAGCTAATAAACCACTGCAGCCAGAGTAGAGGGGATTCACACCTGCAGGAGGGAGACTCCTCCTATCTGGATATGGGTGGGTAGCTCCTATAACACAGAATCCAGAATAGAGTGGACTCACCCCTCCAAGCAAGAGACCCCTCCCACCAGCATGTCTGGAAGAGCTGGTACACACCCTCAGGTATAGGGAAGTCACCCCTGTAAGTGGAAGACCCATCCCACCTGAGTGCAGGGGGGGAGCTCCTTTACCACTGCAGCCAGGGTAGAGAGGACTAGCCCCTCCAGGCAGAAGACTCCTCCCACCTGTGTGTCAGGTGGACCTCATATACCCCAACAGCCAGGGTAGAGGCAACCAGAACGTCCAGGTGAGAAACAACTCCCACCTTAGTCAGAGTAGAGAGGACTCGCCCCTCCAGATGGAAGAACCCTCCCATCTGGGTGTCAGGTTGAACTCATATACCCCAGCACCCAGGGTAGAGGTGACTCACACCTCCAGGCAAGAAACATCTCCCACCTGGGAATGGGGGTAACTCCTATCCTGCCTTAGCCAGAGTACAGAGGACTTGCACCTCCAGGTTGAAGACCTCTTCCACATGGGTGTCTGCAGAAGGGGGGTTCATATACAGCTTTGGCTGTGGTAGCAGCAACTCGCCTCTCCTGGGGGTAGGAGGGGGATCTTGTACCACTGAAGCCAGAGTTGAGTGGACTCACCCCTTCATGTGGGAGACCCTCCCTCCTGGGTGTTCTGGGGAACTTGTATACCACCTTAGCCAGGGTAGAGGAGACTTGCCCATCCAGGTGGGAGACCCGTCCAACCCTGCTGTCAACAGGAGCTCATATACCTCCACAGCCAAGGAAAAATCTACTTGCCCCTTCTGGCGGGAGACACCTCCATCCAGGGTGTCAGGGGATGCTCATATGGCCACAGACAGGATAGAGGGGAATAGCCCCTCCAAGCAGGAGATCCCTCCCACCTGGGTGTCATGGGGAGCTTTTATACCACTGCAGCCATATTAGAGGGTACATTCCATATCAGGCAGCAGAACCCTCTCACCTGGGTGTCATGGTAGATTCTATACCACTGCTGTCAGTGTAGAGGGAATGCTATCCTCCAGAACGGAGACCTTTTCCACCTGGGCAGCTCAAATACCATTGCATCAGGGTAGAGGGGACTCTAGCCTACTCGCCAGAGACTACTTCCAATTGGGTGGCAGGGGAGACCCTATATTACAGCAGCCAGGGTAGAGGGGACTCGCCCCAGCAGGTGAGAGACCCCTTTCACCTGGGTCTCGGGGTAAGCTCCTATACTTCCACAGCCAGGGTAGAGGGAACATGCCCCTGCAGCTGGAAGACCCCTCCCACATGGGTGTACTGGGAGCTCTTGTGTGGCAACAGCTAAATTAGAGTTTACTCGCCCTTCCATGCGGGATACGCCTCCCACATGGGGGTCTTGGAGAGCTTGTACACAGCCACAGCTAGGGTAGAGGGGACTCATTGCTCCTGGTCGGAGACCCCTAATACCTGGGTGTCTGGGAACCTTGTATACCACTGTGCCAATGTCGACAGGACTCCCCATTCCAGTCAGGAGACCCTATAACTTGTTTTTTTTTGGGGGGCTCCTATGCTGCCAGAGCCAGAGGAGAGGGGACTAGACTCTCCAAATGGAAGATCTCTTCCACCTGGTTGTCACGGGAGTTCATATACTGCCATAACAGGGTAGAGGGGACTTGCCTTTTGAGGGGCTAGATCCCTCCCACCTGGGTGTAGGGGGAACGTCCTATAGCATTGCAGCCAGGGTACAGGGGAATCACCACTGGAAGCAGGAGACCTCTCCCGACTGGATGTAGGGGGAACCTCCTATACCACTGCAGCCAGAGTAGAGGGGACTCACCTCTCCAAGATGGAGACCCTCCCACCTTTGGGTCAGGGGGAGATCCTTTACTTCCTCAGCCAGGGTGGACGGGACTTGAAACTCCAGGCGAGAGACCCATCCAAACTGTGTGTCATGGAAAGCTAATAAACCACTGCAGCCAGGTAAATGGGACTCACCACTTCAGGCGGGAGACCCCTAACATCTGGGTATGGGGGGGCTATTGTGTAACAGCTGCCAGAATAGAGGGGGCTTGCCCTTCCAAGGAGGAGACCCCTCCCAAGTGGGTGTCTGGGAAAGCTGGTAAACCCTCCCAGCCAGGATAGAGAGAAGTCACCCCTCTAGGTGGGAGACCCCTCAATCCTGGGAGTCAGGGGAAACTCCTCAACCTCTGCAGCCAGGGTAAAGTGGATTC
Source organism: Spermophilus citellus (assembly GCF_964194105.1). Taxonomy (NCBI): domain Eukaryota; kingdom Metazoa; phylum Chordata; class Mammalia; order Rodentia; family Sciuridae; genus Spermophilus; species Spermophilus citellus. The sequence goes on along the minus strand of NW_027673039.1, from coordinate 4,486,996 downwards.
TCCCCTCCAAGTGGAAGAGCCCTTCCACCTGGGTGTCAGGTGTAGCTCATATACCCAAGCATCCATTATAGACGCAACTCACATCTCCAGGCAAGAGATACCACCCACTTGGTAATGGGAGTAACTTCTATACTGCCTTAGCCACGATAGAGGGGACTCACCCATCCAGTTAGGAGACACCTCCCACATGGGTGTCTAGTGAGGGAGGGTCCATATACAGCTAGAGCTGGGGTAACATCGACCCATGCTTCCATGAGGGAGACCCCTCCCTACTGAGGGTAGAAGGTGGCTCCTATACCCCTACAGCCAGGGTTGAGGGGACTCACCCCTTCAGGTGAGAGACCACCCCACCTGGGTGTCACGGGGAGCTTGTATACCAACTTAGCTAGGATAGAAGAGACTCTCCCATCCAGGCGAGATACCCCTCCAACCTGGCTTACAGTGGGAGCTCTTATACACCATAGCCATGGAAGAAATGTACTTACCCTTCCTGGTAGGAGACCCCTCCAACCAGGGTGTCAGTTGGAGCTCATATACTCCCACAGTTAGGATAGAGGAGACTCGCCCCTCTAGGCAGGAGACCCCTCTCACCTGGGTGTCAGGAGTACCTCTTATACCACTGTAGCCATGGAAGAGGGTACTTCCCCTTCAAGTTTGGAGAACCCTCCCACCTCAGTTTTGGGGGAGATTTTATACTGCCACATGTAGGGTAGAGGGAACTCTACCCACCAGACGGGAGTCTTCTTCCACCTGGTTGTCCTGCGGAGCTCTTATACAGCTGCAGCAGGGTACAGGTTACTCTAGCCCCTTGGCCGGAGACTCCTTTAAGTTGGGTATCAGAGGAGGTCCTATACAAGAGCAGCAAAGATAGAGGGGACTAGCACCTCTAGGTGGGAGACCCCTCCCACCTGGGTGTCAGTGGGAGTTCATATACCACTGCCACCATGGTAGAGTGGACTTGCCCTTCCAATCGGGAGACTCGTCCCATCTGGGTGTCTGGGTCAGCTCCTATACATCCGTACACAGGGTAGTGGGGAATCACCCCTCCAATCGAGAGAACACTCCCTCCTGGGTGTCTGGGAGAACTTGATTACTGCAGCAGCCAGCGTAGAGAGAATTCACCTCAACTTGCAAGAGACCCCTCCCACCTGGGTCTCAGGGGGATCTCCTATTCTGACACACCCAGGGCAGAGGGAACATGGCCCTGCCATGGAAGACCCCTCCCACCTGTGTTAACTAGGAACTCTTGTATAATAAAAGCTAAAATAAAGGGGACCCACCCTTCCAGGTGGGATACTCCTCCCACCTGGTGTAGGGAAAGCTTGTATATTGCCAAAGTCAGGGTGGCGGGGAATTACCTGTCCATGAAGACCACCACTCCCCCCTGTGTGTAGGGGGAAACTTGTATACCACCTAAGCCAGGGTAGAGAAGACTTGCCCTTCCAGGCGGGAGATCCCTCCCACCTGTGTATCTGAGAGAGTTTTATACTGCCACAGCCAGGGTAGAGGGGACTCATTGTTCCAGGTGGGAAATCACTCCCACCTGGGTGTCGGGAAGAGCTCATATACCCCCGCAACCAGTGTAGAGGTGACTCACAGCTCCAGTCAGGAGACCCAATAACCTGGGTGTCGTGCGGAGCTCCTATACCACCAGAGCCAGGGAGAGAGACTCGACCCTCCAGGTGGAAGATCCCATTCACCTGTTTGTAAGGGGAATTCATATACTGCCACAGGCAGGGTAGAGGGTCTCACCACTTGAGGTGGGAGAGCCCTCCAACCTGGGTGTAGTGGGGAGCTCCTATACCACTACAGCCAGGGTCAAGGGGATTTGCCTCTCCAGGCTGAAGACATTACCACCTGGGTGTCAGGGGAAGATCTTTTACCACTGCAGCCAGGGTTGAGGGGACTTGCCCCTCCAGGTGAGAGACTCATCCAACTTGGGTGTCAGGCAAAGCTAGTAAACCAGTGCAGCCAGGGTAGAGGGGACTTGCACCTTCAGGTGGGAGATCCACCCACGTGGGTTGGGGGGGGTGTCTCGTATACCATTACAGCCAGGGTTGTGGGGACTCCTCCCTCCAGGCAGGATACCCCTCTCATCTGGGTATGGGGGGGAGCTGCTATACCACTACAGCCAGGATAGAGTGGACTTGACCTTCCAGTGGAAGTCCCCTCCCACCTGGGTGTCAGGGGGAGCTCCTATACCACTGTAGTCAGGGTAGAGGGGACTTGCCCCTTCAGGCAGGACATCCCTTCCATCTGGGTGTCAGGGGTAGCTCATATACTGCCCCAGAATGGGTAGAGGGGACTTGTCCCTAAAGGTGGGAGACCCCCCCACATGGATGTCCTGGGGAGGAGGGGGCTCATATAGAGCTGCAGGCAGGTTGCAGGGACTTGAAAGCCCTAGCAGAACACCACTTTCATCTGGTGTGTGGGGTAGTGCCTATCTTGCAGCAGCCATGATAGAGGGCACCCGCCCCTCCAGGCAAGAGTCCCCTCCCACCTGATGATCAGGAAGAGCTCATATACTGCCCCAGGCAGGAGAGAGGGAACTCGCCCCTCTAAGCAGGAGACCCCCTCCTACCTGGGTGTCAGGGAAAGATAGTATACCACTGGAGCCAGGGAAAAGGGTACTCCCCCTTTCAGGCATAAGACCCCTCCCATCTGCTAATGGGAGTGGCTCATATACCACAGCAGCCAGGGTAGAAGGGACTTGCCCATCCATGCGGGTGACCCCTTCAACCTGGGTGTCTGGGGGGAGCTTCTAAGCTGCCTTAGACAGAATGGAGGGTACTCTGTCCTCCAGGTGGGAGACCCCTCCCATCTGGCTATGTGTGGGGCAGAGTTCATGTATCACTGCACCTTGGATAGAAGGGATTAATCCAACTAGACGAGAGACCCCTCAACCCTCATTGTCAGGGGAGCTCATATACTGACGCAGACAGAATAGAGGGGATTCACTACAAAGGACGGGAGGCCCCTTTCAACTTGGTGTAGGGGGGAGCTCCTGTACTACCAAAGCCAAGGTAGAGGGTACTCGTCCTTCCAAGTTGGAGACCCCTACCACCTGGGTGCCAAGGGGAGTTTATATACCGACCCATCCAGGAGAAAGGCGACTTGGCCCTGCTTGTGGGAGACCCATCCCACCTGTGTGTCACAGGGAGCTTATATACCACCTTAACCAGGGTAAAGGTGACTTGCAACTCCAGGCGGGAAACCCCTCCCCCCTGGGAGTCTGGGAGCTTGTATACTGCATTAGCCAGAGTGGAGGGTATGTTAGCATGTTATTCTGCAGGCAGGAGACCCGCCCGTTGTTATAGGGGGAAACTCATATACCACTGCAGCCAGGAGAGAAAGGACTTGCCCTGCTAGGTGGGAGATGCATAAACACTGGTTGTCTGGAGATCTCATATACTGGCAGAGGCAGGGAAGAGGGGACATGATATTCCAGGCCAGAGACCCCTCCTACCTTTGTGTGTGAGTTTGGGAGCACTTAAACCACTACAGCTAGAGTAGTGGGGACTCCCCCCTCCAGTCAGGAAACCCCTCCCACCTGGCTGTCATGTGGGAGCTTGTATACCACCTTAGAAAGGGTTGAGACTACTCACCACTCCAGGCGAGAGACCACTCCCACCAGGGTGTCAGAGGGGAGTGCCTATACCATCAATGCCAGGGTATAGGATATATGCCACTCCAGTTGGGAGATCCATCCCACCTGGCAGTTAAAGGGTGCTCTTCTACAGCTGCAGCCAGGGTACAGGGGACTCGCCCTCCAGGCTGCAGATGCCTCCCACCTGGGTGTTGGAGGGATCTAGTATACCTCTGCAGCCAGGGTAGAGGAAACTTAACCCTCCAGGCTGGAGACCCCTCCAACCCATGTGACCAGAGGAATTTGAATACTGCTGCAGACAGGTTATACAGGACTCGCCCTTACAGTCAAGAGACCCCTCTAACCTGGGTGTCAGGAGAAGCTCCTATAACAACTCATGCAGAATGGAGGGTACTTGACTCCATGCTGGAGACCCCTCTGACCTGGGTGTCTGGGGGACCTTATACATTGCCAAATCCAGGGTAGATGGGACTCACCACTCTAGATGTGAAACCCCTACCACCTGGGTGTCAGGGGGAGCTTCAATACTGCTGCTGCCAGGCTTCAAGGTACAGGCAATGAAGGGGACTCACGTGACTGGCAGGGCTCTGTTTCCCATAGGGAGCATACAGGGTGCAAAGACCAGCCAATTCCACTCCTCTGCCCCAGGTGAGTAGATCCTCAGTGAGGGACCTGGACCAATGAGGGGAAAGAGGGTATTGTGAGGGGATACCTAGTGTTAGGAGATTTGGGGGGTCAGTGGGCTGCAAGACCCATTTGAGGAGCCTAGGCTATAGTGAATAGGCCTAGCTGAGGGTTTGGTCATTGCCAGGATACCATAGCACTAGTGGAACAGAGGGGAGGCACAGGACAGAGTCTATTAAAAGAGGTCTGAAACCAACGGAAGGGAAAAGTTCCTCCAGAAGGACAGTCAGGGGTTCAAACAAGGAGCCATGCCCAGTAATGGAGAGCCAAGTGCTATCACCTGGGCCTGGGTGAATGAAAAGAAACATGGAGGGGTAGCAGTTGGAGGGGAGAAAGTAGAGTGGGTGGCACAGGGGAATAAGGGCTCAAGGCCCGGGTGCACTGAAGGGTGTCAGGGGTCAGGAGCAGGGCCTGGGCTGAGGGAGGCAAAAGGGCCCAAGCAAGGGGCAGGGCTCTGTTTTCCCAAAGGAAGCTCCCAGGGCCAAGAGGCCAGGTCAAGTCACCTGGTCCAAGTGAGTATCCTGGGAAAGGGATCAGGAAAGCGGGCGTGGCAGAGACAGAAATGACAGGAGGGCTGTAGGAGGGCACAAGCTGAAGGGCCACAGAACGGGTGTGGGTGGGGTGGGGGCCAGGACTCCAGCAAGGATCCCAGGCAAGGAATGTAGAGGAGGGTGCTGCCAGCCGATAGCAGGGAATGCCGGGACAGGAAGGAGGGGCTGCACTAAGGTACTGAGGTACAGGAAAGTGAAGGGGAGCAGGAAGCGGCCCCAGCAAGGGGCCCTCAGAAAATGCCCAGTAAAGCAGTGAGCAAAATGGCCACCAGAGGCTCAAAAGAGGAGCCAGGCCTAGGAACAGAGAGCCAAGGGCCAGGGCTTGGGCAGGGGACACAGGACAGTTGACAAGATTTGGGAGGAAAGGTAGGGAATCCAGCAGGGTGTAGTCAGGCTCTAGGCCCATGGCCACCTCCAAGTGTCATGGTTTTTGGTGGAGGACCAAGCACCCAGGGTTATCAAGGAGCCCGGGTGAAGGGCAGAGTTCTGTTTCCCGTAAGGCGCCCTGGCTCATATTTGAATCCAGGGCCAGGGACCTGACAAAGGAGGCCAGACAAGGGAAGGGGGCCAAGAGGAGAGCGAAGGGAGGGCTCAACGGAGGGTCATGGTGGGTGCACTATAGGGTGAGATCCATGACCCAAGAAAAGCCCTCAGACAAGGGACCCACCCAACCGATTGTGATGAGGGACACCAGGAGCAGGAGACCTGCAAGTGCCAGGAAAAAGCACAAAGGGAATGGAGGTAGGGGCTGCATGAAGACTAGGAGACAGAGGGAAGTGCAAGGGGCACCTAGAGGAGCCGTCTGTGGGACCTAAGCAAGTGGCTCCCAGGTCAGTCCCAACACGTAGAGACTCAATGCTCTGCCAAGGTACATGAAGAACACCATCAGGGGCTCAGGAGAGTGTCCAGGCCTGGAGACTGGAGCACAAAGTGTCAGGGTTAGGGAGGACTGTGTTTGGGTATGGGTAGCATGAAGGCCAGAGGGCAGGGGAGGGATGGGAGGAGATTGCTCATGGCTGGCTGGAGAAAGTCCCATGTTAACTGCCAGGCCTCAAGGTATAGGTGGTGAATGGGATTTAGGTGACTGGAAGGGCTGTGTTTCTCATAGCAGGCATATAGGGTGCAGACCAGCCAATTCTGCTACTCTGCCCCAGGTGAGTAAATCCTCAGAGAGGCACCTGGATCAATGGGGGGCAAAAGAGGGTACTGTGAGGGTATACCTAGTGTTAGGATGTTTGGGGGGGTCGGAGGGCTGCAGGACCCTTTGAGGAGCCTAGGCTAGAGTGAATAGGGGTAGTTGAGGGTCCAGACAGTGCCAGGATACCACAGCATGATGGGAACAGAGGAGAGACACAGGAGAAGGCTGGCAAAAGGGGCTTAAAACAAAGGGATAGAAACTGTGTCCTTGAGAAGCCTGGCCAGGGGCTCAAGAAGAAGCCGGGCCAAGTAATGGAAAGCCCAGTGCTTGCACCTGTGCTTGGGTAAATGATAAAACAAATGGATAGGGAGGGTAGAAGGGGAGAAATGGGAGGGGCTGAAACAGGGAGAGGAGGGTTCAAGCCCCAGGTCCACAGCAGGGTGTCAGGGCTCAGGAGTAGGGCGCAGGCTGAGGGAGGCAAAAGTGCCCAGGCAAGGGTCAAGGTTACATTTTCCCAAAGGTCAAATCCTCTGGCTGCTAGGGACTTAAGACAGGAGTGGGGCCCAGTAATAGAGAGAGAAATTCTAGCACCTGGGCCTGGGTGAATGAAAAGAAACATGGATAGGGAGAGGAGGGAGGAGAGAAAGTGGAGCGGCTGGCATAGGAAGAGGAGGGCTCAAGGCCCAGGTCCACTACAGGGTGTCCAGGTTCAGGAGCAGTGCCCAGGCTGGGGGAGGCTAAAGCACCCAGGCAAGGGGAAGAGTTACATTTTCCCAAAGGTCATATCGTCTGGCCCAGATAAGCATACTGGGAAAGGGATCAGGAAAGCGGGCATGGCAGAGACAGAAAGGACAGGAGGGCTGAAGGAAGGCTGAAGGGACACAGGATGGGTGTGGTATGGGTGGATGCCAGGACCCCAGCAAAGAGTCTAGGCAAGGGACCTAGAGGAGGGCCCAGGCCAGGGAGAGCAGAGTTCGCTGGGCCAGGAAGCCGGGTCTGCTCTAGGGTATTGCAGTACTTGGAAACAAGGGGATCAGGGAAGCAGACCCAGCAAGGGACCCTCAGACAAGAAAAGCAGTGAGCAAGAACAGCAACCAGAGGCTCAATCGAGGAGGCAAGCCAGGGAACTGAGAGCCAAGGGCCAGGGCTTGGGCAGGGGCTCAGGACAGTGAAGAAGATGTGGGAGGGAAGGCAGGGGATCCAGCAGGGTGTAGTCAGGCTCCAGGCCCAGGGCCATTTGCAGGTTTTAGGCTTCCTGGTGCTGGACCAAGCATGCAGGGAGAGCAAGGGGCCATTGGGAAGGGCAGGGCATTTCCCATAATGCGCCAAGGATCAGATGAGAACTTAAGGCCAGGGTCCTGGCAAAGGAGGTCTGGAAAAAGAAGGGGCCAAGAAGGAGGGTGATGGGAAGGCATGGCTTGGGGTCAGAGTGGGTGTGTGGAAGGGCGAGAGCCAGGACCCAAGTCAGGTACCCAGGCAAGTGACCCACTCAATCAATGGTGATGAGGGACCCAAAGACCAGAAACCCACTAGTGCCAGAAAAAAGGACAAGGGGAAGAGGAGAAATGGCCTCCAATAAGGACTAGGAGAAGCCAAGAGGCACCTCGGGGAATCAGCTGGTGAACCCAAGCAAGTGGCCCTCAGATCAGACCCATTATGAAGAGACTACATGCTATGTCAAGGGCCATGAGGAATGCATTCAGGGGCTCAGGTGATTGCCCAGGCCCAGGGACTGGAGTGTAAAAGTTCCGGGTTTGGGAGGGCTGGGTTGCAGTAGGGGCAGCATGCAAGGTTAGAGGGCAGGGGAGGGAAGGGAGGGGATCGCTCAGGGCTGGGTTGGAGCAAGTCCATGTTAACTGCCGGGCCTCAAGGTTGAGGGAGTGAAGGGGACTCGGGAGTGGCAGGGCTGTGTTTCCCATAGGGAGCATTCAGGGTTCAAAGCCCAGCCAATTCCACTTCTTTGCCCCAGGTGAGTAATCCTCAGAGAGGGACCTGTACCAAAGGAGGGGCCAAAGAGGGTACTGTTTGAGGATACCTGGTTAGTGGATGTGGCGGGGGTGAGGCTCCCAGGACCCATTGAGGACCCGAGGGCCAAAGGAGGGCACAATATGAAGGGCTGCAGGTCGGGTGTGAGTGTGTTGAGGGCCAGGATCCCAGAAAAGAGCCCTGGCAAGGAACCTAGATGAAGGCCCAGTCCAGGGAAGAGCAGGGAATGCTGGCCCGGGAAGGTGGGCCTGCACAAGGGTACTGTAGTACAGGGAAGCCAAGGGGAGCAGGGAACTGGCCCCAGAAAGGGTCCTGAAGTACTGGGAAAGGAATTAAAGGAATGCCAAAGGAGGGCACTGTGAATGGATACTTTTTGTCCAGAATTGAGGGTTCGGAGGAGAGGCAGGACCCATTCTTGTATCCCAGCCTAGGGAGAAGCAGTGGGAGGGGAGAGTCCCTGCAATGCAAGGATAGCACAGTACTGTTGTAGGGTCAAATGAGACAAGGCAACAAATATAAAAGGAAACAGTTTTATTTGGCTGCAGCCAGTCTCAGAGGACATAGCTTTTGCTGTAATCAATCCCCTGAACCCCAATTTCAGGAAGTTTCAGAATATTATACCCAGCATGTAAGAGGAGGGGCTAAGGAATTCACAGAATGCAGAAGTTCACATAAAAGCAGCCTTTTCTGTCACTGTTTTCAGCAAGTTAACTCTTCAAGGACAACACCTGAGTAGGAAGAACTTCTTTTTCCCATTTTTTCTCTCCCTGCCAGTTGTTACCATGGAGCCCAGTTGGTAACATTTCTTAAAACATTTAGACATCTCTGTGAGGCCCAGCTCAAGGCCAGAGGCCTTCTTTTCACATTTCTACAAACTACTGTACAGTATAAGATTGTTAAAAACTAGTAAAGGGGTGCTCAGCACCTGGAGTGCTGGTATCTTCTCGGCAGTGGCCATGTAAAATACGGCAACAGTAAAATAGGAAGTTTATCTACATTGAACTCTTTTGCAGAGCCTCATTTGCTGACAGTCTTAAAATCAGCCATGGTGAAGTTTTCTTAAGAATCCCAAGTAAGACTATTCTGTGGATAAAGGGGGTGTCACTTAAATTCCCCGTTTTTACAATGCTGACCATAAATTAGTCCTTATGAGTATCATTATGATTATATTGATTATATTATGATTATATTGGCTTAAGGCCTTATATAATGTCAAAACCTTAGTTGTTGTCATCTTTTGAAAAGCAACTTTCATAGTGGACCCATAAGTTTTAATGCACAGTGGAGCTAAATATGGGAGCAATAAACAGGTTAATAGCAGAATAGCCACTAGAGCAGTTAAGCACTTAAATCTACCAAGGGTTGACAACCATCTCCCAAAAGCATGTTAGGGACCCAAAGTTTAAAGCCCTTCTAGGTATGTATTAGCATATGTGCTAGTTATCTTGTGTTGTGACTATATTCTTAACCACTTGTCTATTGTCATCCATTTGGATGCAACAATCTGAGCTGTTGAACTCTCCACATATTTCTCTTTCCTCAGCCAGTAGATAATCTAATGCCAAGGGGTTTTGATAGGTAGCCACTCATGTCAGCACTGTTTTGTGGCTAGGAGGTCTAAGGCTGTGGCAGGCTGATTAATAATAATTTCTAGTACAGCTTCTAAGTGAATAATTCTGTTTAACATGTAAATAGGAGTTCTATATGAAGTGCACACCCAGTCCGCAGCTGCAGGCTTGAGTCTGGTATAGTCAATCAAGGGACCTATTTCTGAAAACTTGACTGCAGTTGGGATGGATAAAATGACAGGGAAAGGGCCCTTCCAAAGAAGTTTATGTGTTTGAATATTCCATTCTTTGACCCAGAATCAATCTCCAGGCTTGAAGGAGTGTGCACCTGTGGTTAAAATAAGCGGCAATCTTTCTCTAATCCATTGGTTTAGAACATGTAAAGTTTTCCCTAAGGCCTGAAGCTGTCATCTCAGGATGAATTTTCCTATCTCTCTTAAGTCTCCAAAAGGTCCCCTAATAAGTTAACTCTTCAAGGACAACACCTGAGTAGGGAGAACTTCTTTTTCCCATTTTTTCTCTCCCTGCCAGTTGTTACCATGGAGCCCAGTTGGTAACATATCTTAAAACATTTAGACATCTCTGTGAGGCCCAGCTCAAGGCCAGAGGCCTTGTTTTCACATTTCTACAAACTACTGTACAGGATAAGTTTGTTAAAAACTAGTAAAGGGGTGCCTTTACTGGTACATTATCTTTACATGTACATTATCTTATAAAAAGAGAATCCAGTCCTCCTAGTGGGAGTGGATCTAATCCTTAATAGTGTAGTAAAAAGAAGTTCATCACAGTGGAAGTGGGTTTCATGAAACAGCTTACCCAACTTGGGCTTAAAGTCATGCTCATCCTTTGAACTTTACCAGAACTCCACAGCCTATAGGCGATATGTAAATTCCATGTGATGTTTAAATCCTTGGTCAGTAATCATATCACCTCTGCCCAAAAGCTGGCCCAGTGTCTGAGCCAATAGTTATTGGGATAAACAATCTGGATCATTTCCCAGAGAAGCATCCTGGTTATCTCACTAGCTTTTTCAAGGCAGGTGGGAAAGGCTTCCACCAAGTCAGAGTAGGAACATACAAAAACCAAAAGTTACTTATAGCCCCATGAGCTTGGTAGTTCAGTGAAGTCTACTTGCAAATCTTCAAAAGGTACTCCTCCTATAGTTTGGATTTCTGGTGGGAGCTTGGCCCTTGACAAGGATTGTTGTGAGTACAAACCTCACATTGTTTTCAGAATATCCAGGTGATATTTCTGAGCCTGGGGACATAAGAATGTTGACTCAGAACTGTCTAACATGCTGTATGTCCAATGTGTTCTTCTGTAGAACTGTTTGATAAAGGCTGGGGCAAGAATCTTTGGGATGGCTATGCCAGTGATCACAATATCTCCATCATACCCCTGGGGAAAAATTTTTATTTTTCAGTCTTAAACCATTTATGTTCATGTTAGGAGTATATTGGCTCAAACTCTGTTAAATATTTGGCCAGGCAGAAGGGCAGCCTTTAGACCTGGGACTGGATTTTTTTCTCATTCCTTGCAGACAGCTAACCTGGCCTCTCTGTCAGCTTTATGGTCCTCCTGAGAAACCACATTGTTTCACTTTCCAAGACCTTGGCAATATATAATCACAGCTTTCCTGGGAGTCCACAGTGCCTCCAAAAGTTTAAGAATTTCTTGCCTGTACATCATGCATTTTTTTCCTCCTGAGTTAATGAGCCCCTTTTCCTTACATAAGGCCCTATGAACATGAAGGGTAATAAACACATATTTTGAGTCCATGTAAGTATCCACACAGAATCCTGCTGTCAACTGAGATGCTTGAGTCATAGCAATAAGTTTTCCTTTTTGTGCTGAGGTTCCTTGAGGCAGAGATTCTGCCTTGACAATGTAGTCCCGAGTGACCACAGCATATCAACCAAAACATATACCATCTTTTATAAAACTTCTTCCTTCTGTGAAGTACTGCACATCAGGGTCCCTTAGGACTCTTCTGCCAGGTGTGGTCTGCTGGAGAACATTTCATCCATGACTTCAATAAAGTTGTGATCAGGTTGCCCAGGTCCAATGGGCAGCAAGTTTGCTGGGCTCAGAGTCTGGATGACTTCCTAATAGAATCATGTGTTTTCACATAACATGCCCTAGTATTGACCATTTGTCAACCAATGTTGTCCTTTGTATTCTACCAATGTCAACACTGAAGGAGGAACCCTGAAAACCAATTTTTGTCCCATAGCCAGTTTATCAGCTTCCAACACCAGAAGGTCTGTGGCTGCAAGTGCCTGTAAACAAGGTAGCCAGTCCTGGGCTACAGATCCCAGCTCTTTGGACAGATGTCCGTGTCAAGACTCCTACAGCCATTCCACACTGATCATGGTTGTAAAGAAAGTAAAGATTTGTGATGTCAGGAAGCCCTAGTCCGGATGCACTGGGAGTGCTTGTTTAATGTCCTCAAAGGTTTTTTGCTTAGTTGGCATACATATTAGAGAATCCCATTCTTCTTCCTTTGTGGCTTCAAAGAGGGATTTGCTATAACTGAAAGTTGGGGATCCATTTTGGCTGAATCTTGTAGCGCCCCCAAAATTCTCTAGTCTCATGGCAGGTTGAAAGGAATGCCACATTGATGTTCATAGCAGCACAATTCACAATAGCTATACTGTGGAACCAACACAGATGCCCTTCAATAGATGAATGGATAAAAAAATGTGGCATTTATACACCATGGAGTATTACGCAGCACTAAAAAATGACAAAATCATGGAATTTGCAGGGAAATGGATGGCACTAGAGCAGATTATGCTTAGTGAAGCTAGCCAATCCCTAAAAAACAAATACCAAATGTCTTCTTTGATATAATGAGAGCAACTATGAACAGAGCAGGGAGGAAGAGTAGGAAGAAAAGATTAACATTAAACGGAGACATGAGATGGGAGGGAAAGGGAGAGAAAAGGGAAATTGCATGGAAATGAAGGGAGACCCTCATTGCTATACAAAATTACATATAAGAGGTTGTGAGGGGAATGGGAAAATAAACAAGGAGAGAAATGAATTACAGTAGATGGGGTAGAGAGAGAAGATGGGAGGGAAGGGGAGTGGGGATAGTAGAGGATAGGAAAGGTATCAGAATACAACAGTTACTAATAGGGCATTATGTAAAATTGTGGATGTGTAACCGACGTGATTCTGCAAGCTGCACTTGGGGTAAAAATTGGGAGTTTATAACCCACTTGAATCTAATGTATGAAATATGATATGTCAAGAGCTTTGTAATATTGTGAACAACCAATAAAAAAAATGAAAGGAATGGAATTGAGCAGATTTCCTGTTTCTTTTGAGGCCTAGTGGCCATTGTCTGTTCTGTTGCTGAGTCACATGGCAACCAAAGTATTTGAAATTTTTCTTATAGATATGGGCTTTTAAGTCAGAGTCCAGTACTATTCCAAAGATGGTGTCCTCAAGCCTCTGAAAAACTGTTATTTAGGGAAGAAGAGCATACATAGATCCTCTGGCCCTTTAAGATGCAGAGATTTTTTGGTATCTTCCAGTGTACAAACTTGGCTGCTGGGATTCTTCAACTCTCAAATCTCATGTAAATCTTAGCAGAGATTGATGACCTGGGACATCATTTATATAAAAGGCACCTATGTCAATCTCAGCGTGGGCCATCTGCCAAGTTGAGGGCAGGTTCCTGCAGGTCCTGGTGTGGCAGACACCTTGTGCTCACCTAGGTGTTGCTCTTTCTCTGCATGGCTTTCTCCTCTTGACAGGTGAGAGCCTGCTCTAATTGTATATATTAGCTGCCCCGCTTGTGTTCTTGTTTGCTATGCCTTGGTACATGGGGCTCTGTGTCCCTTCCTGATGGTGGCTCACAACGTGTTGCTTGGAGCCAGGGTGACATGTCCTTTTGGAGTGTGCACCCTATGGCCTCCTATTGGATATTAACATGAATATATTTCTGGTTCATTTTGGGGTTTGTAAAGGCTGAGCACTCCTGAGTAACTGGGTCCCATGCATCAGATATAGTTGTGTGTGTTTATTGGACCCCTACCATATTTGTCAATCATCAACTTCTGAACAAGTGGGAAGAAACTGAAAGGAGGGTTTGGGGCCAAAGGCTGGGGGAAAACATTAATTCCTTCTCTGTTCAAGGCTTAGCATTTGAGCATGGAAGTGGGTGCATTCTCACTGGGGCTACTGGAGCCTTCCCCTTTTGTCTGGCCATGCTTTTTTTTTTCCTTATAAACAATTGGGCCATTGGCTTTGTCTAGTGAGACCCCCCCTTTGAGTGACCTCTGGGATTGTGGTGAGGGAAGCTGTAAGGAGACCCATCCTCCTCTTTATCTTTTTGGTCTGCCTGTCTTTGAGCCTCTGGGTCTCCATTGAGGAAAATTTTTGTGGTCATATTTGTCAGCTCTCTGGCACATTTCTCAATAAAGCCAGTTTGTAATTTTTGGCAAATGTCACTCTGAGCCAGTTCCACAAAGACTGCATTGGGCACCTGTTGCTTGAGCCTCTGCATCTCTTCTATGACAAACTTGCATTGTGACAGCTATGTTTGTATGGTGCCCCTCCTCTCCCAGGAACCTCTGAGCAAGGAGAGGGGCAGCAGCAACAGTGGCCTGGACACTCAGCTCTGAGTCAGTTGGGCACACCTCTTTTGATCATTACTGCTAGTTTCATAAGGCACAGGGGTCTTAGGCAGACATGGGGTCTAGAGAAATGTTCAGGGCTATCACAGGTGCAAGAGGGGAGATCCTGGAGCAGTGGGAGTCTTTGCTCAGCTCTGTTTGTCTGCAGATGCCTTCTGGCTTAGGCTAGGGCTTAGGGCTGGTGCTGATTTCATCTAACTCTTGGGCAAAGTTTTTTTTTTTCTTATTTTTTTTCTCTTAGAATTCCTATGATGGCTCCTTGATATCTCTTTATTTTTAGCCCTTCTTCTTTGTTGTGGCCCAATCCTAGGTCTGGATAATGGACACCATCAGATCAGTCATGGCCCAGGGTTTCTCCATGTAGGAGGAAGTATGATTTTTCCAGCTTATGAGTGCAATGATAGTGAAAGGCTGGCACATAAAAGTGCCTTGTCTCCCTTAGGTGTTTCCCTCTGGGCAATATGGTCAGGTCCTTTAGTCCCTTGCAGGAGCATCTGGAGTGTTCTTATCTGGGTTGTGGCTGTGGTCTTGGGGCAAAACTCCCACCTTAGTCTTGGGAGGTGAAAGAATCTTTTGTTCTAGGAAGCCTTTGACTCTGAGGACACCAAAAAGGAAGAAATAGCCAGTATTGGGGGCCATCATTTGTTGCTTCTGAGGATTATGGGGCTGAGGGGACAGTTTGCTGTCCCAGTGGTCTTGGCAATGTTGGGTGAAGTGGCATATAAGGTAGTGGGTCCTCTTCTGGCTTATGAGGAAAACTGTTTCCCTTCCTGATTTTCCTCCATCAGGTATTCTGGTTAGTTGCTTTCCACTGGGTCTTAGAGACCATTAGGCTCCTGGCTAACATCAGCTTGTACTGTCCATCTATAAAGGCTCTCAACCAAGAGGGGTCTTTCTGTACTATCATTTGACAGCAATCAATATAAGAGAAATGGATCAGGGACTCCAACAACCATCAAAAAGACCTGAGCAATACTCTCATCTAAAGAGCCTTTTGGTGGCTAGCCCACATCTTGAGTGGGCTATTCTAATTCAGAGGGTATGCTACCTTTGTGGAGTGAGTTTCACTCCACAGTTACCAGGAAAATCTTCCTAAATATTTCTACAAAAACATTTCAGAAGGTGTGCCCCCCCATGTTCTGTCCTTCGCACATTTAGGACAAAGTTCACTTTGTCCATCTCATGCTATTCCCCTTGCGGGAACTTAGGGCCCTCTTAGCCTTGTGGATTGGCATCAGCCTCGGACCTGGAGCTTTCACCTAGACATTGGTTGGTGAATTTTCTCCATAGACTGTATGAGGTGCCATGGATCATCGGATCAGGACTCCACACTCGCTTTGGCCATGGGGTTCAGTAGGAAACCTTCCCTTTGTCCATCTCATTCACATACTTTTCCCACAGATATTGTCAGAAAAAAATTTTTATACTGCCCAAATTCCAACATTTCCAAACCAAACAAAAAGGACATTACAGTTTCCCCTCTGCAAAGACAAGGGCCAGGGAAGGGCTGAGGGATCAGTACATTGGACATGGCAGGGGAGGGAAGGCAGGAGATATGGCAGTGAGGAGGCAGGCACTATGCCCAGGGCCACTGCCAGGACTCAGGTTTTCAAGAGTAGGACCAAGGACCCAAGGAGAACCAGAGGCCCAGGCTAGGGACAGCGTTCTCTCTCCCATGAGGTGGCCTGCATAGACAGAGGCCTGGCAAGGGATGGGGGCCATGAGGAGGATTATGGGAGAGCAGGGTGGGGGGTCACAGTTGGTACAGAGAGAGGCAAGAGCCAGGACCCAAGCCAGGATCCCAGGTAAGGGACCAATCCCACTAACAATGCATTATAAATCCAGTAAGCAGGAGGCCAGCACTCTAGGGGAAATTGCAAGTGGAAGGAGTGGAGGGGTTGGTGCAAGGATGTGGAAACAGAGAGCAGTTGACTGCACTAAGGGGCACAAGCAAGGGACCCCAGGTAATTCCCAATGTGAAGTCACACCTTGCAATGCCACACAACATGAGGAACATGGTCTGGGGCTCAGATAAGCAGCCAGGTCCAGAAACTGAAGCTCAAAATGAAAAGGTTAGAGAGGGCTGGGTTGGGGTAGGGGCATCATGCAAGGCTATATAGTAGAAGACAGAAGGGAGATGATTGTGCAGGGCAAGGTCAACAGAAGGCCCATGTCCATTGTAAGGTGTCAAGATTTGGAAGGCGAAGGGGGCACAGGCGAGGGGCAGGGCTGGGTTTCTTACAGGGAGCCTTCAGGGCCCAGAGGCCAGCCAATTTCACTCCTCTGCTCCAGGTGAGAAGAACCTCACAGAGAGATCAGGATCAAAGGAGGACCATAGAGGGCACTGTGAGGGGATACATTGTGTCTGGAAATGGGGGTGGGGTTGGTGGGTAGCCAGAATCCCTTCAAGGATCTCAGGCTAGAGAGAAACAGTGAGAGGGGAGGGTCTGTGCAGTGCCAGGATACCTCAGTACAAGGGGAACAGAGGGGTGGCCCAGGAGGGGGCTGGAAAAATGGACCTGAAATCACAGGGCAGGTGCAGGATCTCCCAGAAAGGCACCCAGGGGTTCAAATAAGGGATGAGGACAAGTAATGGAGAGCCAAGTGGCAGGACCTAGGCTAGTGTCTCATGGAAATGGATAGTGCTGGGGTGGGGAGGCAGAATAAAAATGGGATCAGGTGGTGCAGGGAGAGGACAGCTCACAGATCAGGTCCACAGTTGGGTGTCAGCATGGGAGTAGGGCCCGGGCAATAGAAGGCCTAAGGACCCAGGCAAGGAACAGGGCTACATTTTCACAAGGGGAGCTGGAACGGCCAAAAGGCCAGGTTAAGTCCCTGGCCCTGGTGTGCATTCTAGTAAAGGTATCAGGAAAATGTGCGAGGAAGGGACAGGGACAACAGGAAGTCCAAAGAAGGCCACAGCAGAATAGGCCAGAGAATGTGTGTTGTTGAGTTGGGGGCCAGGAACCCAGCAAGGAGACCAGGTGACAACATATATGTGGTCCCATGTCAGGGCGGGGCTGGGAAGGGCACGACCGGGAAGGTGGGAATCACTAGGGTTCTGCAAGGAAGAAAGCCAAGGGAAAAAGAAAATCAGCCTAAGTGAGGAGTGCAGTGTCAAAGCCCAGGGACGCTGGGAGTAAGAAGAGGCACAAGAGGCTCCAGGGAGGAGCCAGGCCAGGGGATTGAAAGCCGAGGACCAAGGCTGGTGCTGGGGGCTCAGGACTGTATACAGGGCTGGGGAGGAATGGCAGGAGATCCGAGAGGCAACAGGCAGGCTCGAGGCCCAGGGCCTCTGCCAGATGTCCAAATTCCATGTTCAGGACCAAGAGCAAAAGGAGAGCAAGGGGCCCAGGCAAGGGGCAGGGCTCAGTTCCCATAATGTGCCCTGGCCCAGAGGAGAATCAATGGACATTGAACCGGCAAAGGGTGCCTGGCAAGGGACGGGACCCAGGAAGAGGGCAACGGAGGGCATGGCATGGGGTTGCAGTGGGTGCAGAGAGGGCCAAGTGCCAGCACCCAAGCAAGGAGCCCAGGCAAATTTCTCACCCTCAGACCAAAAATGAGGGACCCAAAGAGCAGGAGGCTCCTGGGTGCACCCACGTAAAACACAAGAGGATTCATAAAGGGGTGACAGGAGAAGGAGGAGTCAGCTGGAAGCACAGGGCAAACCAAAAGAAGCACCTAGGGGGCCCAAATCAGAATGACACCAGGCGAAGCCACATGATGCCATGCAACTCAAGCATGTGGTCAGGTGCTCAGTTGAAGGTTCAGAATCAGGGAGGGCTGTGTTGGGGTTGTGGCAGCATTGAAGGCCATAGGGAAGGTGAGGGAAGGGAGAGAATGGCACACAGAATGTCTAGCACAAAGCACAATTCCACTGCCAGGTGTCAGGTTTCTGGCACTGAGGGGAATCAGCAAGGGGCAGGGCTGTGTTTCCATAGGAAGATTTCAGGAAATAGAGGCCAGTTATCTGTCCTGGGTGAGTACATCCTCAGAGAGGGACCAGAAGCAAAGGAGGGGCAAAGGAGGGGACTGTAAGGACATGTTTTTCATCTGGATGTTATGGGGGTGGCTAGAGACCAAGGACCTAATCAATGAGTCCAGTCTAGGCAGAACCAGTGGAGGGAAGGGTTCAAGAAGTGCCAGGATACCACAACACAAGAAAAAACAAAGGGAGGATTAACAGGGCCTGAGTAAGGGGCCTGAAATCAAGGTATATGAACAAGGTCCTCAAGCAGGGCAGCCAGGGTCTCAAGCAAGGAGCCAGGCCTGGGAACAAAGAGCCAAGTGCAAGGGCCATGGCCAGTGCAGCCTGAAATTGGACAGGGCTGGTGAGGGGACAGATGCAAAGGAAGGAGCTGGTGGCACAAAGGAGGTAGAATAAAAATCCAGGACCACTGCAGGGTGTCAGTGTCCAGGAGCAGGGCCCGGACTGCGGGAGGACAAATAGCCTATGCAAGGGGAAGGGCAACTTTTAAAAAAATGGAGCCTACAGAGCCAAGAGGCCAGGTCCAGTCTCCTGGCCTGGGTGAGTATCCTGCAAAGGGATCAGGAAAAGGGGCCTGGCAGTGAAAGGGCCTACAGGAGGGTTAAAGAAGGGCACAGCCTGAAGGGCCAAAGGAACAGTGTGGGTTGAAAATTTGGGCCAGAGTACAAGCAAGGATCCCAGGTTAGGGACATATAAGAGTGTCCGGGCCAGGGGATAACAGGGAAGGGCGGTACCTGTAAGGTGGGGCTGCACTAGGGTACTCCAGTACAGGAACTCTAAGGGGAGCAGGGAAGCAGCCCTAGAAAGGGGCCTGCACACCAAGCACAGGGAAACACTGATCAAGAAGGACCACCAGAGTCTCAAGTAAGGAGCCAGGGAAGGGAATGAAGAGCCAAGGACTAGGGAAGGGGTCTTAGGTAAGTGGACAAGCCTGGGTAGGGAAGGCTGGGGATCCAACAGGGCAGAGGCAGGCTCCAAGCCCAGGGCTACTGCCAGCTTTCGGGGTTCTGGGGATAGAACCAAGGACCCAAGGAGAGCAAATGACCCAGGCCAGTGGCAGAGCTCTGTTTCCTATAAGGTGCACTGGCACAGATGAGAATCCAGGGCCAGGGACTTGGCAAAGGTGGCTGGGAAGGGAAGGAGGCCAAGAGGAGGACGACAGGAGGGCTCCACCTGAGGTCACAGTGGGTATGAAGAGGAGCAAGATCCAGGAACCAAGCAAGGAGTACATGCAAGGGACCCACTCGACCCAAGATGAGGAGAGACCCAAGAAGTAGGGGATTGCCCAAGGGGAAAGCAGTGAAGTGGAGGGAGGGGCAATGGGACGATGAGGAGACAGTGGGAGGGTGGGCGGCACAAGGGGAACTTAGGGGAGCGAAGTAGGGGGCACAAGAACCCGGCCCCCGCGTCTGACACAACACGAAGAGACACCATGCAAAGCCACGTGACACTGTGGCACACGATGAACGAACACAGTCGGGCCCAGGCTAGAAGCCAGGGCCGAAGACTGGAGCACAACGGGTCAGGGTTCTGGTATGCTGGGTTGGGGTAGGCACAGCATGCAAGGGGAGAGGACAGAGGATGAAGGGAGGGGATCTAGCAGGGCAAGGTCTGCACAAGGCCCACATCCACCTGGTGGGTGGAGCTCGTATACCCCTGTAGCCAGAGTATTGGGTACTTGCCCTTCCAGGGAGGAGACTTCTCCCACCTGGGTATAAGGGGGAGCTCTTATACCACAGCAGCCATGGTAGAGGGTACTTTCTCCTTCAGGGGGGAGACCCCTCTCACCTGGGTATCAGGCAGAGCTCATATATGGCAACAGCCAGGAAATACTGGACTCCTCCTTCCAGGCTGGTGACCCCTCCTATCTGGGTGTCACGGAAGCTCCAATACTGCTACAGGTGTTGTAGAGGGAAATCTAACCTCTAGATGGGAGACCCCTTCCTCCTGGGTGTCCTGGTGAGCTCTTGTACTGCTACAGCAAGGTAGAGATGACTCTAGCCTCCTGGAAGGAGACTCCTCCCAATGGAGTATCAGGGGAGTTCCTATAATGAGGCAGCCAGTAAAGAGGGGACTCCCACATATAGGCCAGAGACCCCCTCCTATCTGCCAGTCAGGGGGAGTTTCTCTACCACTGCAGCAAGGGTAGAGAAGACTTGCCCTTTCAAGGGGTGACCCCTCCCACTTGGGAATCTGGGTGAGCTCCTATACCTCCACAGCCAGGGCAGATGAGACTCATCCCTTCAGTCCGGAGACCACTCCCACCTAGGTGTCCAGGGGAGCTTGATTACTGCAGCAGCCAGGGAAGAAGGGAATCACCCCTACAGGCAGGAGACCCCTCCCACCTGGTTGTTTGTGGGGAGCTCCTATACTGCCACAGAAGGTTTGAGGGAACACAACCCTCCACGTGGAAGTCCTTCCCACCTTGTGTACTGGTACCTCTTATATGGCAGGAGCTAAAGTACAGGGGACTTGCCCATCCAGGTGGGATACCCCTCCTACATGGGTGTCAGGTTGAGCTCATATACCCCAGCAGCCAGGTTAGAGGTGACTTGCACAGCAGGCAAGAGACCCCTCCCACCTGGGAATGGGAAACTCATACCACCTTAGCCAGGTTAGAGGGGACTTGCCCCTCCAGGCGGAACACCCCTCCCACCTGGGTGTCAGGTGGAGCTCATATACCCCAGCAGCCAGGGTATAGTTTCCTCGCACCTCCAGGTGACAGACACCTTCCACCTGATAATGTGGGTAACTCCTATGTCACCTTAGCCAACGTAGAGGGGACTCACCCCTCTAGGAGGAAGACCCATCCCACATGAGTTTCTGGTGGTGTGGGTTTCCTATACAACTGCAGATGTGATAGCAGCAACTTGCTGCTATCTTGGGGGTAAGAAAGGACTCTTATAACCTCTCAGCCAGGGTTGAGGGGACTCATCCCTGCAGGCAAGAGACCCTCCCACCTGATTGTTGGGGGGCAGCTCGTATACTGCTGCAGGCAGGATAGTGGGAATTTGCCCCTCCATGCAGGAGACTCATCCTACCTGGGTGTCTGGGAGAGCTTGTGTGCCACCACAGCCAGGGTAGAGGGGACTCATTGCTCCAGGCAGGACACCTCTCCCACCTGAGTGTAGGGGGGAGCTCCTATACCGCTGCAGCCAGGGCAGAGGGGACTCTCCTCTCCAGGCTGGAGACCCTCCCACCAGGATGTCATGGGTAGATCCTTTACTGTCGCATCCAGGGTAGAAGGGGCTCGCCATCCAGGTGAGAGCCCCATCCAAAATTGGTGGCAGAGAAAGGTAGTATATTACTGCAGCCAGCATAGAGAGGACTCGCCATTCAGGCCAGAGACCCTGACCATCTGGGTATGGTGGGGGGAATCTCATATCACAGCAGCGAGAATACATGGGACAAGCCCCTCCAGGCAAGATACCCCTCTCACCTGGGTTTCGCGGGTAGATGGTACACACTCTCATCCAGTGTAGAGGGGACTCATTGCTCCAGGCAGAGGACCCTTCCCATCTGGGTGGTAGGGGAGCTGCTATATCACTGCTGTCAGGGATAGGTGACTTGCTCCTCCATGGGGGAAACCCCTCTCACCTGTGTGTCCAGAGGAACTCAAATACTGCAGCAAACAGAGTGTATGGGACTCACCCTTACAGTCATGAGACTCCTCTAACCTGGGTGTCAGGAGGAGCTCCTATACCACCTCATTCACAATAGAGGGTAGTGGCCCCTCCATGCTGGAGACCCCTCCCACCTGGGTGTCTGGGGGAGCTTGTACACTGCCAATGCCAGGGTAGAGCAGACTCACCACTCTAGGTGGGAGATCCCTCCCACCTGGGTGACAGGGGGAGCTCCTATACTGCTGCTGCCAGGGTAGAGTGGACTCGTTCCTCCAGTGGGAAGACCCCTCCCACGTGGATCTCTTTTGGAGCTTATATGCAGCTTGAGCCATGGTAGAGGGGACATGCCCCATCAGGTAAGGGACACCTCCCACCTGGGTGTCCAGGTAGCTCATAACCCAACAGCCATGGTAGAGTCAAGTCACCCATCCAGGCAGCAGACCCCTCCCACCTGGGAATCAGAGGGTACTAGTGTACCACTGCAGCTAGGGTAGTGGGGACTCTCCCTTCCAGGTGGGAGACCCCTCCCACCTAGGTTTCCTGGGGTGGGGGCCCCTATACAGCTCCAGCCATGGTAGCAGGGATTCGCCCCTCCATGGGAGAGACCCCTCCCTCTTGGGTTCGAGGGAGCTCCTATACCTTTGCAGCCTGGGTAGAGGGGAATTGCCCCTACGGGGGGAGACCCCTCCAACCAGGGTGTTGGGGGAAGCTGCTATACTACCAGAGACAGGGTAGAGGGGTTCGCCACTGCAGGTGGGAACCTCTTCCACCTGGGTGTCAAGGGGAGATTGTATACCACCACAACCAGGGTAGAGGGGACTTGCCCCTCCATGTGGGAGACTCTTCCCACTGGGAGAGTTCCTAAACCGCTGCAGCCACCATAGAGGGGACTTGCCTGTCCAGGAAGGAGAGCCCTCCCAGCTGCAGTGTTGGTGGAAGCTTGAATTTGGCCAAACCAGGGTAGAGAGGACTTGCCCCTCCAATCAAGATACCCCTCCAACCTGGGTGTCCTGTGGAGCTCATATACCACCATAGCCAGGATATAGGGGACTTGCCCCTCCAGTCAGGATACCCCTCCCACATGGGTGTCCAGTGAGAGCTTGTATACTACTGCAGCCAAAGTAGAGTGGACTTGCCTCTCCAGGCTGGAGACCCTTCCCACCTGGGTGTCAGAGGGAGCTCTTATACTTACAAAGCCATGGTAGAGGGGATTGATTCTCCCATCTAGGCGGGAGACCCCTTCCACCTGGGTGTCCTGAGGAGCTCCTATACTGTGCCGCAGTCTGGCTGAGCACAAATCACGAGCCACTGAAGCAGGAACAAACTATTTCTGAACTCCAACAAAAACCTTCACACACGCTCCCGGGGAATTATTCTGAATCCACGGGGCTCCTCCAGGAACCAGCCACTGGAAATATCCCCTCTGGAAAATCCCTCCTCCTGCACTTCCCCAACCAATGGGAACTCTCGGGGAATCTCCGGGAATCCCCACGAGAACTCCAAAGTAGCGCGAGAACTCAAAAGTAGCGGCCGAGGCGGAGAGTAATGCCTCGCCTGTCAACCAAAACTGTTGGCAAAAATGCCAACATACCGACTTGGCTGTGCCTCTCAGCAATACTGCTGAAGCCAAGGTATTGGGGACTCGCCTTTCCAGGCAGGAGACCCATCCCAACTGAGTGTCAGGGGTAGTTCTTATATCTACAAAGCCAGGGTATAGGGGACTAGCCCCTCCAGGCCAGATACCCTCACACCTGGGTATGGGGGGAGAGGTCCCATATAGCTGCATCCAAGGTAGAAGGTACTTGCCCCTCCAGTTGAGACACCCACCTGGGTGTCTGGGTGAGCTCCTATACCTCCCCAGACAGCTTAGGTAGGATTCACCAGTCTAGGTGGGAGATCCCTCCCACCTGGATGTCAGAGGAGGCCTGTATACCACAGCAGCCAAGGTAGCAGGTACTCTCCCCTCCAGAGGAGAGAACCTTCCCCTCCTGGGTGTCTGGGGAAGCTCATATACCACCACATCCAGGGTAAAGGGGAATCACCACGGAAGGCAGGCGACCCCTATCACCTGCATTTCAGGGGAAGCTTTTATACTGCTGCAGCCAGGGTAGAGCATACTCGCCCCTCCAGGTGGAAGACCCCTTTCACATGCGTGTGATGTGGAGCTCATATACCGCTAAAGCATGTAGAGCGAACTTGCCACATGAGGCGGGGGACCCATCCCACCTGAGAGTCATGGGAGGTCATATATCCCAGCAGCCATTATAGAGGCAACTCGCCTCTCCCAGCGGGAGAATGCTCCCACCTGCTTGTGTGTGTGTGTGTGTGGGGGGGACTCCTATACTGCTGCAGCCAGGCTAGCAGGGACTCCCACCTCCAGTGGAGACACCCCTCCCTCCTGGGTGTTGGGGGAGCTCATGTACCTCAGCAGCCAGGGTAGAGGGGGTCTTGTCCCTTCAGTCAGGAGACCCCTCCCACCTGGTTGACAAGGCGAGCTCCAATACCGCAGCAGCCAGGATAGAGAAAAATCACCAGCTCCAATACTGCAGCAGCCAGGATAGAGAAAAATCACCCCAATAGGTGGGAGACCCCTCCCAACAGGGTGTCTGGGCGAGCTCCTATAGTGCAACAGCCAGAATAGAGGGGTTTGCCCCCGAAGGCCGAATACCCCTCCCACCTGGGTGTCCAGGGAGCCCTCATAGGGCAATAACTAAAGTAGAGGGTATTCCTCCTTCCAGGTTGGAGATCCCCTCCCACCTGGGTATCAGGGGAAGCTCCAATACTGCTGCAGCCAGGGTAGAGGGGACTCGCCCATTCAATCAAGAGAACCCTCTAACCTTGGTGTGGGGGAAGCTCCTATACCTTGCAGCCAGGGTAGAGGGGATTCGCCCATGCAGGTGAGACTCCTCCCACCTGTGTTTTGGGGAGTTGCAAGCTTGTATACACCCTTAGTTAAGGTAGAGGGGACTTGCCTTCCATGCAGGAAACTGCTCCCACCTGGGTGTCAGGGGGAGCTCGTATACTTCCACAGCCAGGGTAGAGGGGTTCACCTCTTTAGGCAGGAGACTCCTCCAACCTGGGTGCTCCTGGTGCTTTTATAGAGTACCGGCCAGGGTAGAGGGGACTTGCGACTCCAGTGGGAGACCCCTCACACCTTATTGTAGGGGTGGGGCTTCCATACCACCTTAGCCAGGGTAGAGGTGACTTGTACCTCCAGGTGAAAGACCCCTCCTACCAGGGTATCTATCTGGGAGAGCATTACAAAGCAGCAGCCAGGGTAGAGGGAACTCTCCTCTCCAGCCGGGACACCCCTCCCACTGGAGAGTTAGCCATAGCTATGGAAGAGTGGCTTCACCCCTCCAAGCAGGAGACCTCTCCCACCTAGGTGTAGGATGAGGGGGCTAATATCCCGCCAAAGCCAGGGTAGAAGGGAATCACCTCTCCATGAGGAACACCTCTCAGACTTGGCTGTCTGGGGGTAGCTTCTCCACCCCCAAACCTAGGGTAGAGGGGATTCGCCCCACTAGGGGGGAAACGCCTCCCAACTGGGTGTTGGGGGAGCTCATATACCATTGCAGTCAGGGTAGAGTGGACTCGCCCGTCCAAGAGGGAGACCCCTCCCACCTGAGTGTCTGGGGGAACTCCTATACTGCAGCAACCATGGTAAAGGTGCTCACCCCTCCAGGCAAGAGACATCTCCCACCTGGGTATGGGGGGTCTCATATACCACTGCTTCCAGGGTAGAGTGGACTCGCCCCTGCAGTAGGGAGACCCCTCCCACCTGAGTGTCTGGGGAGAGCTCTTACACTGCTGAAACCAAGATAAAGTGGACTCACCCCTCCAGGCGGGAGACCCCTCCCACCTGGGTATAAAGGGGAGCTTGAATACCACCTTAGCCAGGGTAGAGCAGGCTTGCCCCTCCAGACGGGAGATCTCTCCAGCCAGGTTGTCAGGGAAAGCTCCTATACCAAAGCAGCCAAGGTACCAGTGACTCGCCCATCCAGGAGGAGACACCTCCCACCTTTGTGGAAGCTTATAAAATGAAAAAGCCATGGGAGGGGGGATTCGCCCCTCAAGCGTAGAGACCCGCCCCTCAAGGCAAGAGACCCCTCCCACCCCTCCAATAATGTTGCAGCAGGGTAGATAAAATTCTAGCCACCTGTTGTGAGACTCCTCCCATTTGGGTGTCAAGGGAACTCCTATACCACCAAAGCCAGAGTATACGGGACTTGCTCTTCAAGGCAGGAGAAATACCTTTCATGGGGAGCTCTTCTACCTTTACGCAAGGGTGGAGGGGACATGTGCATCCAGAAGCTAGATCCTTCCCATATAGGTGTCGGTTGGGGGTTCTGGTAAACCTCAGCAGCGAGGGTAGACGGGACTCACTCCTCCAGGCCAGAGTCCCTCCCACTTGGGTGTGTTGGGAAACTCCTTTATTGCCACAGCCAGTGTAGAGGGAACTCATGCCTCCAGGTGGGTGACCCTCCCACCTGGCTGTCAGGGAAAGCTAGTATACCACTTCACCAGGTAAAAGTGGACTTGCCCCTTCATTCAGGGGACCCCTCCCACCTGCATGTCAGAGGGAGCTTGTAGACTGCCTTAGCTAGGGTAGAAGTGAATTTGCACCTCCAGTCGGGAGATCCCTCCCTCATTGGTATCCAGGAACTTGTATACTGCATTAGACAGTGTGGAAGGTACTAACTCCTCCAGGAAGGAGTCTCCTCCAATCTTGTTATGAGGGGAATCTCGTGTACTACTGCAGCCAGGAAAGAGGGGACATGTTCCACTAGGTGGGAGACCCCTAAACCCGGTTGTCAAGGGAGCTCATATACTGCAGAGGCAGGAAAAAGGGGACTTGCTACTCCAGGAGGGAGAACCCTCCCACCTATATGTATGTGGGGGAGGTCAAATACCACAACAGCCAGGGTAGTGGGAACTCACCCTTCCAGAAAGGAAACCCCTCTCACCTGGGTGTCGTTGGGAGCTTGTATACCACCTTAGCCAAGATACAGAAGCCTCGGCATTCCAAGCAGGAGACCCCTCCCACCAGGGTGTCAGTGGGGATCTCCTATACCTTGGAAGACAGGGTATAGGGTATATGCCACTCCAAGCGGGAGATCCATCCCACCTTGGTGTTAAAGTGAGCTCTAATAAAGATTCAGCCAGGGTACAGGGACTCACCCCTCCAAGCTGGAGACACCTCCCACCTGGGTGTCAGGGTGGGGGAGCTCCTATACCACTGCAGCCAGGGTAGTAGGGACTGGAACCTCCAGACAGGAAACCCCCCCCACCTGCGGGGAGCTTGTATACCACCTTAACCAGGGTAGAGAAGACTCACCACTCCAAGCAGGAGACACATCCCTCCAGGGTGTCAGGGAGAGCTCTTATACCACAGCAGCCAGGGTAGAGAGGAATCGCCTCTCCAGGTGGAAGAACACTCCCAACTTGGTGTCCGGTTGGTGGGGGGAGAGGCTCCTATATAGCCCTTGCCAGGGTCGAGGGGACCTGTCCCTCCAGGAAGGAGACCCCTCCCACCTTGGTGTTTCAGGGAGCTTGTATACCAAGTCAGCCAGGGTAGAAGGAACTGGAGGTGTGAATCCCCTCTACCCTGGCTGTGGTGGTATATAAGCTCCCCCCAAACCCAGGTGGGTGGGGTCTCCCACCTGGAGTGGTGAGTCAACTCTACCCTGGCTGTGGCTGTTTCAAGGGTCTCCCACCTATAGGGGCAAGTGCTCTCTATCCTGGCTGCAACAATGTAGGATCTCCCACCAAAACCCAGGTGGGAGGGGTCAACCGCATAGAGGAGGCAATCCCTCTGCCCTGGCTACTGGGCTATAGGTGCTTCCCCAAAACCCAGGTGGGAGTTGTCTTCTATCTGGAAGGGTGAGTCCCCTCTCTCCTGGCCATGGCTGTATGTGGGGAGAAAGGGGAGTAAAGGGGAATGGGTGGTGCAGGAAGAGGAGGGATCTTGGTCCAGATTTACTGCAGGGTGTCAGAATTGAGGAGCAGGACCTAGGCTGAATGAGGCCAAAGCCCCCAGGCAAAGGGCACTGCTAACATTTGCAAAGGAAGACAGCTGGGCCAAACATCCCAGTTCCGTCCTCTAGCTCTGGCGAGAATTCTGGGAAAGGGATCTGGAAAAGGAGTCTAGCAGGGACAAGGACAACAGTAGGGACAAAGAAGGGCACAGCGTGAAGTGCTGGAAGAAGGGTGTTTGTGGCGTGCGGGTCAGGACCACAGAAAGGAGCCCAGGCTAGGGACCTAGAGGAGAGCCCATGCTATGGGAAAGCAGGTAAGGGTGGGGTCAGGCAGGCAGGGGCTGCACTAGGGTTATGAGATGCAGGGAAGACAAAGTTAGCAGGAAAGTGGCCCCAGCAGGCCCACAGTTCAAGCACAGGGAAGCACTGAACAAAAGGACCACCAGAGGATCAAGAGAGGAGCCAGTCCAGGGAATGGAGAGTGAAGGGCCAGTGCTGTGGCAGGGGGCTCAGGACAGTGGACAGGGCTGGGGAGTGATGGCAGGGAATCCAGCAGGGAAGTGGCAGGTTCCAGGCCCAGCACCACTTCCAGGTGTCAGGGTTCCTGGTGCTGCCCCAAGGGCCTATGGAGAGCAAGTAGCCCTAATGAGGGTCAGGGTTCTATTCCCCATAAGGCGCCCTGGCCCAGATGAAGAACAAAAGCCAGGAACAAGGCCAAAGGGCCTGGCAACAGACAGGGGCCAGGAGGAATTCTATGTGAGGGCACAGTATGGGGTCGCGGTGGGTGCAGAGAAGGGCAAGTACCAGGACCTAATCAAGGAGCCGAGTTAAGGGACCAACCCCACCAAAATGTATTAGGGACTCAATGAGCGGGAGGTCCCTGCTTCAAGAAAAAACACTAGGGGAAGGAGATGTAGGATCGGCGCTAGGATGAGGAGACCGAGGGCTGCAAAAGGGCAGACAGGGGAGTGAACTTGGGGGCTGAAACTAGGGGCACCCAGGTCAGAAACAACAGGAAGAGACACCACAAAAAGCAACACAACTTGAGTAATGCAATAAGGAACTCAGGAAGGCAGCCAGGCAAGGGGATTGTAGGGCAAAGAGTCAGGTTAAGGAAGGGCTGGGTGGCTTAGTGGAAGCTTTCAAGGTTAGAGGGCAGGAGAGGGATGAGAGGGGATCGCCAGGAAAAGGCCATCACTAGGCCTAAGTCCACTGCCAGTTGTCAAGTTTGGGTGGCAAAGGAAGTCCAGGGATGAGAAGGGCTATGTTGCCTATAGAGATCCTTCAGGGCCCAGAGGTCACCCAATTTCACTCCTGTGCTCCAGGTGAGTAGATCCTCAGAGAGAGACCAGAACCAAAGGAGGGCAATGTGAGGGATACCTTTGGTCTGTGATTGGGGGGGGTGTCAGTGGGGATCCAACAACCATTGGAGGAGATCAGGCTAGGGGGAAGCAGGGGGAGGGCAGAGTCCTGGCAATGACAAAATACCACAGTACAAGGGGAACAGAGGTGAGGAGCAAGAGGGGGGCCAAGCATGGGGCCTGAAATCAAGTGACAGGGACAGGATTCTCAAGAAGGATGACCGGGGTCTCCAACAAGAAATCAGGCCCAAGAATGGGGAGCCAAGTGCCAGGACCTGGTCCTTGGTCCTATGAAAACCGACAGGGCTAGGGAGGGGATAAAGGGGAGCAAGGGTAGTGGGTGGCGCAGGGAGAGGAAGGCTAAAGGCTCAGGTTCACTGCTGGGTGTCAGGATTGAGGAACAAGGCCTGGGCAGAAAGAGTCCAAAGTGCCAGGCAAGGGGCACAACTACATTTTCCCTAAGGGAGCCCACAGGGCCTAACACCCAGTTCCAGCCCCCTGGACCTGGTGAGCATCCTGGGAAAGGGATCTTGGAAAGAGGCCCAGCAAGGACAGGCACAACAGGAGAGATGAACAAGTTTACAGCATGAAAGGCCAGAGTGTTGATGGGGTGAAGGCCAAGACACCAAAAAGGATCCCAGGCTAGGCAGCAACAGGAGAGCCCAGGCCAGGAAAACGCAGGTAAGTGCAGGGCTGGGAAGGCTGGTGATATTAGGGTTCTGAGGTTCAAGGAAGCCAAGTGGAGTAGGATACTGGCTCCAGTGAAGCCTGTCGTCCATGCCCAGGGAAGCATGGAACAAGAAGGGCCCCTAGAGTCTCAAGTGAGGAAGCTGGCCAGAGAACAGAGAGCCAAGGGCCAGGCCTTGGGCAGTGGGCTCAGGATAGTGGACAAGATTTAGGAAAGAAGGCAGAGATCCAGCAGGGGCAGTCAGGCTCCAGGCCCAGGGCCACCTCCAGGTTTCAGGGTTCCTGGTGCAGGACCAAGCACTCAGGGAAAGAAAGGGGCCCAGGCAAGGGGCAGTACATTGTTTTCCATAGGCTCCCTGGATCAGATGAGAATCTACAGCCAGGGTCCTGGCAAAGGAGGCCAGAAAAAGGAAGGGGTCCAGAAGGAGGGTGACAGGAGGGAATGACAGGTGGTCAGGGTCGTGTGCATATGGGCGAGACACAGGACCCAAGCTAGGAGCCTAAGCAAGGGACCCACCTAATCAATGGTGATGGGTGACCCAAGGAGCAGGAGACCTATGAATGCCAGAAAACAGCAAGAGGCCAAGTGGCAGAAGGGGCTGTGTGTGGACAAGGAGAAGCCAAGCGGCACATAGGGGAGCCCACAGGTGAGGCAAGCAAGGGGCCCCTAGGTCAGACCTAACATGAAGAGACTCCTTGCTATGTCAAGGGCCATGAGAAACATGGTCAGGGGCTCATAGAACGGCCAGTCCCAGAGACCGAGCACACAGCGTCAGGGTTAGGGAGTGCTGGGATGCAGTAGTGGCAGCATACCAGGCCAGAGGGCATGGAAAAGAAGGGAGGGGATCGCTCAGGGCTGGATTGGAGCAAGTCCATGTTAACTGCCAGACTTCAACGTTCAGGCAGTAAAGAGGACTCAGGGGAGTGGCAGGGCTGTTTCCCATAGGGAGCATTCAGGGCACTGAGTTGAGCCAATTCCACTCATTTGTCCCAGGTGAGTAGATCCTCAATGAGGGACCCGGACCAAAGGAGAGGCCAAAGAGGGTACTGTGAGAGAATATCTGGTGTGTGGAAGTGGTGGGCAGGTCAGACTGCCAGGACCCATTGGAGCAGCATAGGCTAGGGAGAAGCAGGAGGAGAGGAAGTTCTGTGCAGTGCCAGGATACCACAGCATGAGGGGATCAGAGCGAAGGTGAGGAGGGGCCAGCAAGAGGGGCCTGAAACCAAGGGACAGGTAAAGGGGTCCTGAAAATGGGTAGCTAGGGTCTCAAGCAATGTGCTGGATCCTGTAATGGAGAGCCAAATGCTAGCACCTGGGCCTGGGTGAATGAAAAGAAACATGGAGGGGGAAGAGCGAGAGGGGACAAAGTTGACTGGGTAGCACAGAGGGAGAAGGGCCCAAGGCAGTTCCACTGCAGGGTGTCAGGGGTAAGGAGCAGGGCCCAGGGTGAGGGAGGCCAAAGGCTCCAGGCACAGGGCAGGGCTATGTTTTCCAAAGGGAGCCCCCAGGGCCAAGAGAACTGGTCAAGTCTCCTGGCCCCGGTGGTGAGCATCCTGGAAAGGGGATCAGAAAAGTGGGCATGGCAGAGACAGAAAGGACAGGAGGGCACAGACTAAAGGGCCACAGGAAGAGGGTTGGTGGTGTGGGGCCCACGACCTCATCAAGGAGCCGAGGCAGAGGAACTATAGGAGGGCCCAGGCCAGGGGAGAGCAGGGAATGCTGGCACTGGAAGGTGGGCCTGCACTAGGGTTCTGTAGTACAGGGAAGCCAAGGAGAGCAGGGAAGCGACCCCAGTGAAGGGCCTTTAGACAATGCCAAGAAAAGCAGTGAACAAGAAGGGCCACCAGAGGCTCAAGGCAGGAGTAAGGCCACGGAACTGAGAGCCAATTGCCAGGGCTTAAGCAGGGGTATCAGGACAGTGAACAAGATTTGGAAGGGAAGGAAGGGGATACAGCAGGGGAAGTCAAGCTCCAGGCCTACGGCCACCTCCAGTTTTCAGGGTTCCTGGTGCAGGACCAAGCACTCAGGGAGAAAAAGGGGCCCAAGCAAGGGACAGGGCATTGTTTCCCGTTAGGTGTGCTGGATCAGATAAGAATCTATGGCCAGTGTCCCAGCAAAGGAGTCCATGAACAGGAATGTGGCTGGAAGGAGGGTGAAGCGAGGACACAGCAGATGGTCGTGGTGGGTGCCCACAGGAGCAAACACAGGACCCAAGCCAGTTGCCCAGGCAAGGGACCCACCCAATCAATAGTGATGTGGGACCCAAGGAGCATATGAACAAGTGCCAGAAAAAAGCAACAGGTGAAGGGGAGGAAAGGGTTGCATGAGGACCAGGAAAAGACAAGGGGCACCTAGGGGAGACCACTGGCAGGCCCAAGCTAGGGGCCCCCAGTTCAGACACAACACAAAGAGACTGCTTGATTTGCCAAGGGTCATGAGGAACATAGTCAGGGGCTCAGGTGAATGCCCAGGCCCAGCGACTGGAGAGCAAAGGATCAGGATTATGGAGGGCTTGGTTGCTGTAGGGGCAGCATGCAAGGCCAGAAGGCATGGAAGGGAAAGGAGGGGATAGCTCAGGGCTGGGTTGGATCAAGTCCATGTTAACTTGCAGGCCTCCAGGTTCACACAGTGAACAGGCCTCAGGCAAGTGGCAAGGCTGTGTTTCCCATAGGGAGCATTCAGGGCACAGAGGAGAGCAAATTTGCTCCTCTGCCACAGGTAAGGAGATCCTCAGAGAGGGACCTGGACCAAAGGAGGGGCCAAAGAAGGTACTGTGAGGGGAAACCTGGTATGTGGAAGTTGGGGGGGGGTGTCTGGCTGCCAGGACCCATTGGAGCAGCATAGGCTAGGGAGAAGCAAGGGGAGCAGTGGGTCTGGGCAGTGCCAGTATACCACAGCCTGAGGGAATCAGGGGAGGCACAGGAACCAGCCAGTAAATGGGGATTGAAATCAAGGGACAGGGACTGGGTCCTTGAGACAGGCAGCTAGGGGCTCAAGAATGGAGCCTGGCCCATTAATGGAAAGCCAAGTGCTTGCACCTGGGCCTGGGTGAATGAAAAAGGACATGGTTGTCTGAGGGAGCTCTTATAACTCTGAAGCCTGTGTAGATTGGACTGGCTCCTCCAGGCAAGAGACCCCTCCCACTTTGCTGTCCAGGCTACATTGCATTCTGCCTTAGCCCATATAGAGGGGCCTCACCACTACATTTATGAGATCCCTTCCACCTTGGTGCCCAGTTGCGGGGCAAAGTCACGTACAGCTACAGCCAGGATATCAGGGACTCTCTCCTCCAAGTAGGATATGACTTTCACCTGGGTGTCAGGGGGAGATCATATCTGGGTGCAGCCAGAGTAGCAGGGACTTGCTTCTCTAAGCACAAGACTCCTCACAGTTGCGTTTGTACAGCTGACCCTAACCCTAACCCTGTACAGCTGCAGCCAGGGTATCAGGGACTCACCCCTCCAGGAGGGAAACCCCTTTCACCTGGGTGTCGGGGGAACTTGTATACCTCTGCAGGCAGCATAGAGGGGACTCAGCCTCCAGGCAGGAGACATCTCCCAACTAGGTTTTTGGGAGCTAATACACTGCCCCAAACAGGGTAGAGGGGACTCATGCCTCCAGGCGGGAGACCCCTCCCACCTGATTGTTGCGGGGATCTTGTATACTGCTGCAGCGAGGCTAGAGGGGACTCACCTCTCCAGGCAAAGACCCTTCCAACCAGGGTGTCAAGGGGAGCTCATATACCAGTGCAGCCAGGTTAGAGGGCACTCTCCCTGCCAAGCTGGAAACCCCTACCACCTGGGTGGCTGGGGGGGGGAGATTTTATACTGCCTATTCAGGGTAGCATGATCTTTCCACTCCAGGCGAGAGACCCCTCCCACCTGGGTGTCAGGGGAGCTCCTATAGCACTGCAGCCAGGTTAGAGGAGCCTTGAATCTCCAGTCGGGAAACCCCTCCCACCAAGGTGACTGGGGGAGCTCCTATACCTTCCAGCCAGGTTAGAGGGGACTTGCTTCTCTAGTTGGGAGACGCCTCCCACGTAAGTGTCCTTGGAGCTCTGATATGGCACCAGCCAAATTAGAGGTGACTGGCCCCTGTTGGTGGGAGACCCCTCCAACCTGGGTGTTACAGTCTTGTATAACTTGTATGCCACCAAAGCCAGGATAGAGGGGACTCGCCCCTCCAGGCAGGATACCCCACCCAACTGAGTGTCTTGGGAAGCTTGTATACCTGCACAACAAGGGTAGAGTGGATTCCCTGCTCTAAGCGGGATACCCTTCCTACCAGGGTGTCAGGGATACTCTTATCCTGCCACAGCCCTGGTATAGGGGAATCGTCTTTCCAGGCAAATACCCCTCCCACCTGGGTTTCAGGGGGAGTCTTATACTGCCACAGCCAGAGTAGAGGGGATGTGCCCCTCCAGGCAGGAGACCCCTTCCACCTGATTTTCAGGGCTTTACATATACTGCCATAGGCAGGGTAGAGGGGTCTCACACTCGAGATAGTAGACCCCTCCCACCTGGATGTCAGGAGGAGCACTTATACCCCCGCAGCCAGTGTAGAGGAGACTCGCCCCTCCATTCGGGTGACCCCATATCCTGGGTGTTGGGGAAGCTCCTATGTAGCCAGAGCCAAGGGAGTGGGGACTCGACCCTCCAGGTGGAAGATCCCTTTAACCAGATTGTCAGGGGAGTTCATATACTGGCATATCAGGGTAGAGGGGACTTGCAACTGGAGGCAGGAGACGACTCCCACCTGAGTGGATCGGGGACCTCCTATACCACTGCATCCAGGGTAGAGGGGACTCCCATCTCCAGTCCGTAGACTCTCCCACTGGGTTTCAGGGAAAGATCCTTTACCAGCGCATCTAGGAGTGAGTCCCCTGGGTGTCAGGGAAAGCAAGTAAACTACTGCAGCCAGGGTAGAGGGTACTCACCCCTTCAGGCAGAGACTCCTCTGATCTGCATATGGGGGGGAGCTCATATAACACAGCATCCAGAATACAAGGGACTCGCCCCACCAAGCAGAAGACCCCTCCCCCCAGGTGTGGCGGGGAGCTCCTATATCTCCAAAGCCAGGGTGGAGGGGACATGCCCCTCCAGTCCGGAGACATCTAAAACCTGGATGTCAGTGGGAGCTCCTATACTACCACAGGAAATGTCCAGGGGAATCTACCCTCATGGTTGGAGACTCCTCCCAAATGGGTGTCAGGAGAGCTCCTGTACTGCAGGAGCCAGGGTAGAGAGGATTCACCCCTCCAGGCGGAAGACCTCTTCAACCTGGGTGTTTCAGGGTAGAGGCGACTTGCCCCTGCAGACGAGAGACCTCTCCCACCATCAAGCAAGACAACTACCACTTGAGAATGGGGATAACTCTTATACCGCCTTTTCCCGGGTAGAGGGGACTCGCCCCTCCAGGAGGGAGACCCCATAACCTGGGTTTCGGGGAGCTCCTATACCACCAGAGCCAGGGGAGAGGGGACTCGACCCTACAGGTGGAATATCCCATCCACCTGGTTGTCAGGGGACTTCATACACTCCCACAAGCAGGGTAGAGTGGACTCTCCACTGGAGGCAGGAGACTCCTCCCACCTGGGTGTACAGGGAACCACCATACCACTGCAGCCAGGATAGAGGGGACTCGCCTCTCCAGGCTGGAGATGTTCCCACCTGGGTGTCAGGGGGAGATCCTTTACAGCCGCACCTAGTGTTGAGGGGTCTCGCCCCACCAGGTGAGAGACCCATCGAACTCGAGTGTCTAGCACAGCCAGGGTAGAGGGAATTCAACTCTCTAGGTGGGAGACCCCTCCCACCTGGGTGTCAGCAGGGTAGAGGGGACTCTAGCCTCCTGTCTGGAAACTTCTCCCAATTGGGTGTCAGGGGAGCTCCTATACTGCAGCAGAGAGTAGAGAGGATTCCCAGCTCTAGGCGGGAGAGCCCTCCCACCTGGGTGTCAGGGGGATTTCCAATACAGCTACAGCCAAGTAAGAGCTGACTTTCCCTTCCAGTAGCGGGACCCCTCCCATCTCTGTGTCTGGGTGAGCTCCTATACATCCGCAGCCCGGGTAATGGGGGCTCACCCCTCCAATCAGGAAACTGCTCCCTCCTGGGTTACCTGCGGAGCTTGATTACTTCATCAGCCAGTGTAGAGCGGACTCACCCTACAGGGGGGAGACCCATATCCCCTGGGTGTCGTGGGGAACCCCTATAATGCAATAGCCAGTACACCCCTGCAGGCGGCAGAACCCTCCCACCTGGGTGTACTGTGAGCTCTTATATGGCAAGAGCTAAAGTAGAGGGGACTCACCTTCCAGGCGGGATACCCCTCCCACTTTTGTGTCTGGAAGGGCTTGTATACAGCCACAGACAGGGTAATGGGACTCACTGCTCGAGGCAGGAGACCCCTAACACCTGGGTGTCTGCAGGAGCTCAGATACCCCACAGCCCCTGTAGAGGGGACTCTTCCCTAGAGGCAGAAGATCCCTTACACCTGGGTGTCAGGTGGATCTCATATACCCCAGCAGCCAGGGTAGAGGCAACTCACAAATATGTGCGACAGACACCTCCCACTTGGGAATGGAGGTAACTTCTATTCCACCTTAGCCAGGGTAGAGGGGACACACCCCTTCAAGTGAAAGACCCATCCCACAGGGTGTCTGCCGGGGTGGGGGATCATATACAGCTGCAGCTGGGATAGCAGCTACTCGCCCTTCCAGGTAGGAGACCCCACCCTACTGATGGTAGGAGAGGGCTCTTATATCTCCACAGCCAGGGTGAGCAGAATTGCCCCTTTAGGCGGGAGACACTCCCACCTGGGTATCACAGGGAACTTGTTTACCACCTGGGCCAGGATAGAGGAGACTTGCCCATCCATGCGAGAGACCCCTCCAACCTGGCTTTCAGCAGGAACTTATATACCACCATAGCCAGGGTAAAAAGTACTTTCCCCTTCTGGTGGTAGACCCCACCCACCAGGGTGTCAGGTTGTCAGGGGGTACTTATATATCATCACAGCCAGGATAGAGGGGACTCACCCCTCCATGCGGAGATGCCTCCACCTGGGTGTCTCGGGGAGTTTGTATACCTTCGCAGCCAGGGTAGAGGGGACTCCCCCTTCCAAGCGGAAGACCCCTCCCACCTGGGTGTCAGGGAGAGTTCCTACACCCCTGCAGCCAGGGTAGAGAGGACTTGCCCTTCCACTTGGGAGACCCATCACACCTAGATGTCTGCGTGAGCTCCTATAAGTCTACAGCCAGGATAGAGGGGATTAGCCCCTCCAATCAGAAGACTACTCCCACCTGGGTGTCCTGGGGAGCTTGATTACTGCAGCAGCGAGGGTAGAGGGGACTTGCCCCTACAGGCAGGAGGCCCCTCCCCCCTGGGTGTCCAGGAGAGCTCCTATACTGCCACAGCCAGCGTAGAAGGAACACTCTCCTTCAGGCAGAAGCCCCCTCTCACCTGGTTGTAATGGGAGCTCTTATATGGCAAGAGCTAAACTAAAGTAGACTCGCTACTCCAGTCGAGAGACCCCTTCCCACCTGTGTGTCAGGGGGAGCTTTTCTACTTCCAAAGCCAGGGTAGAGGGGAATTGCCCCTCCAGGTGTGAGACCTCTCCCGCATGGGATGTGGGGGGGGGGGATCTAATAGCGCCAAAGCCAGGGTAGAGGGGACTCCCACCTGGATTTCAGGAGGAGTTTTTATACCGCTGTAGCCTGGGTAGAGGGGACTCGCCCCTCCAGGATGGAGACCCCTTTCACTTGGGTGTCCTGGGAATCTCCTGTACCACTGAAGATAGGGTAGGGGGGACTCGCACCACTAGGAGGGAGACCTCTCCCACCTGGGTGTCAGAGGGAGTTCTTATACCTCTGCAGCCAGGGTAGAGCAGACTTCTTAACCTTCCAGTTGGGAGATCCCTCCTATATGGGTGTCTGGGTGAGCTCCTATACCTCTGCAGCCAGGGTAGAAGGGACTCACCCCTCCAATCGGGAGACCCCTCACACATGGGTCTCCCTGGAGGCTTGATTACTGCAACAGCCAGGGTAGAGGGGACATGCCCCTACAGGCGGGAGACCCCTCCCACCTGGGTTTCAGTGGGACCTCTTCTACCCCTGCAGCCAGGGTGGAGCAGACCTGCCCTTCCAGTCGGGATACCACTCCACATGGGTGTCTAGGTGAGCTCCTATACCACTGCAGCCAGAGTAGAGGGGACTCCCCCTACCAATCGGGAGACTGCTCCCACCTGGGTATCAGGCGGAGCTCCTATACTGCCACCGCCAAGGTAGAGGAAACACACCCCTGCAGGCCGAAGCCCCCTGCCACCGTGGTGTACTGGGAGCTCTTATGTACCAATAGCTAAAGTAGAGGGGACTCGACCTTCCAGGACGGATACCCCTCCCACCTGGGTGGCGGGGGAGCTTGTATACTGCCAAAACCAGGATAGAGGGGACTCACCCATCCATGCAGAAGATGACTCCCACCTGTTTAGGGAGGCCCTGGAATAATGCCTTAGCAGTGTAGAAAAGACTTGCCCCTCCAAGTGGAGGACTCCTCCCACCTCGTTGTCTGGGGGAGCTTGTATACCTCCGCAGTCAGGGTAGAAGAGACTCATTGCTCCATCAGGAGACCCTTCCCACCTGTTGTCAGGGGGATATCATATACCTCCACATCTAGGATAGAGGGGACTTGCCCCCCCCCAGGCTGGAGACCCCTCCCACCTGGGATGTGGGGGAGATCCTTTACGCCATAGCCAGGATAGAGGGGACTCGCTGCTCCAGGCGGGATACTCCTCTCACCTGAGTTTCAGGGGGAGCTCCTATACCACTCCAGTAATGGTAGAGGGTACTCGCTCCTCCAAGATGGAGTCCTTTTCTACCGGAGTTTCTGGGGAGCACCTATACCGCTGAAGCCAATCTAGATGGGACTCACACCGCTAGGCAGGAGACCCCTTCCACCTGGATGTTGGGGGAGCTCTTTTACCACAGGAGCCATTGTAGAGGGGACTCACCCCTCAAGTCAGGAGACCTTATAACTTGTGTGTCACGGGGAGCTCCTATACTGCCATAGCCAGAGAAAGGGGACTCAACGCTCCAGGCTGAAGATCCTTTCCACCTGGTTGTCAGAGGAGTTCACATACTGCAAAAGCCAGGGTAGAGAGGACTCCCAACTCGAGGCAGGAGACCCCTCCCACCTGGTTGTAGGGGGGACTTCCTATACCACTGCAGCCAGTTAGAGGGGACTTGCCTCTCCAGGCGGGATACCCTCCCACCTAGGTGTCAGGGGGAGATGCTTTACTTCCGCAGCCAGGGTAGAGGGGATTCGCCCCTCCTGGCAAGGGACCCACCCATCCTGGGGGTCAGGGAAAGCTAGTGAACCACTGCAGCCAAGGTAGAGAGGACTCACCCCTTCAGGCGGGATTCCCTTCCCATCTGGGAATGGGGGGGTCTCCTATACCACAGCAGCCAATGTAGAAGGGATACACCCCTCCAAGCAGGAGATCCCTCCAACCTAGGTTTCTGGGAGATCTGGTATACCCTCAGCCAGGGTAGAGGGGTCTAGCCCCTCCAGGTGAGAGACCTCTTCCACTTGAGTGTCTAGCGGAGGTCCTATACTGCTGAAGCCAGGGTAGAGGGGACATGCACCTCTAGGGGGGAGACCCCTCCCACCTGGGTGTCAGGGCGAGTTCCAGTCCGGAGACCCCTCGCACCTGAGTGTGTGGGTGAGCTCCTATACCTCTGCAGACAGGGTAGAGGGGACCTGCCCCTCCAGACGAGAGACTCATCCAACTTGGGTGTTAGGGAAAGCTAGTAAACACTGCAGCCAGGGTAGAGGGGGCTCACCTCTTCAGGTGAGAGACCCCTCCCATCTGGTATGGGGAGGAACTCCTATACCATAGCAGCCAGAATAGAGGGGATTTGCCCCTCCAAGCAGAAGGACCCTCCCACATGTGTGTCTGCATGAGCTCCTACACCTCCGACGCCAGGCTAGAGGGAATTTTCCCCTCCAGGTGGAAGACCCCTCCCACTTGTATGTTGGGGGTAAGGTGACACCACTGCAGCCAGGATAGAGTGGACTTGCCCATCCAGGCTGGAGACCCGTTCCAACTGGGTGTCAAGGAAATCTAGTGTACCAAGGCAGCCAGGGTCGAGAGGACTCGCCCATTCAGGCAGAAGACCCTCCCATCTGAGTATGGGAAGGAGCATCTATACTGCCACAGCCAGGGTAGAGTAGACTCTTTCCTCCTTTCGGGAGACCCCTCCCACCTGGGTGTCTGGGGTAGCTTGTACACCTCCTCAGCCAGGGTAGAGTGGACTCGCCCCTGCAGGCGAGATTCCCCTCCCAACTGGGTGTATGGTGAACTCCATTACTGCTGCAGCAAGGTTATAGGGGAATCACCCCTAAAAGCAAGAGACCCCTCCCTGGGTGTCTAAGGGAACTCATACACATCTGTAGCCAGGGTTGAGGGGACTTGCCCCTTCAGGCCTCACACCCCTCTCACCTGGGTGACTGGGGGAATTCATACTTACACAGCCAGGGTAGAGGGGACTCACCTCTCCAGGCTGGTTATCATAGCACTTGGGTGTCTGGGGTTGCTTATTATGGCTGCAGCCAGTGTACAGGGCATTAGACCCTGCAGGCAGGAGATGGCTCTAACCTGGGTGTTGGAGGGGAGCTCCTATTCTGCCTCAGCCAGGGTAGAGGTGACTTGCACTCCAGGCGGAAGACTCATCCAACCTGGGTGTCAGGGGGAGCTCTTACACTGCCACAGCCAAGGTAGAGGGAACTCGCTCCCTTAGGTGGTAGACCCATCCCACCTGGGTTTCAGAGGGAGCACTTATACTGAGTCAGACAGGATAGAGGGGACTCTCCCCTCCAGTCGGTAGACTCCTCCCACCTGTGTGCCAGGGGAGCTGGTATACCACAGCAGCCAGGGTAGACGGGAATTCACTCTCCAGGAGAGAGACAACTCCCACCTGGATGTGTAGGGAAGGCTTCTATACCAACCTAGCCAGGGTAGAGGGGACTACCTGAGTGTTAGGGGAGCTCATATATTGCCACAGCAATGAAAGAGGGGACTTGCCCCTCCAGGGGGGAGACCTCGGCCACCTGGGTGTCAGGAGAGGTCTCATACAGCCTCAGCCATAGTAGAGGGGATTCGTCCCTTTAACTTGGGGACCCCTCTCATATTGGTGTCTGGGAGAGCATGTATTCTTCTGCAGCAAGGATACAGGGGACTCGCCCCTCCAGGCTGGAGACCCCATCCCACCTGTGTTTAGAGGAGACCTTCTCTACCCCCACTGCCAGGGTACAGGTTACTCGATTTTTCAGGCAGGAGAACCCTCCCGCCAAGGTGTCAAGGAAAGGTAGTTTTCCATTGCAGCCAGGGTAGAGGGGACTTTCCCCCTTCAGGCGGGAGACTCTTCTCATCTCGTCATGGGGGGGGGGAGCTCCTACACTGTAGCTGCCTCAGTAGAGGGGGCTCACCCCTCTATGCTGGCACCCCTCACACCTGGGCACCTTAGGGAGCTTGTACACTCTGCTTCCAAGTTAGAGGGGGCTCCCCCCTCTAGGCGGGCAACCACCCCCCACATTGGTGTCAGGGCGAGCTTGTATTTCACCTTAGCCAGGTTAGAGGGGACTCGCTGTCCCAGGTGGGATAACCCTCCCACCTGTGTGTGTGTGTGGGGGCGGGACGTTCTTATACAACTGCAGCAGGGTAGCAGGGACTGGCCCCTAAATGCGGATGAACACTAGCCAGGGTAGACAGGACTCACCCCTGCTTGGGGGAGAGCCCTCACACCTGGGTGTCCCAAGAACCTTTATAAAGCACCAGCCAAAGTAGAGGGGACTCGCCCCTCCAAGCGAGAGACCCCTCTCAACTGGGTGTCGGCGGAGCTTGTCTTCCTCTGAAGCCAAGGGAGAGGGGACTTGCACAGCCAGTTGGAAGACCCCTCCCACCTGTGTTTTGGAGAAGCTTTTTTTTTAACATTTGAATCAAATGGGGTATGATTTCTCATTTTTCTGATTGTACAGGTTGCAGAATCACATTGGTCATACAGTCACCTATATTCATCCGGCAATAATAATTTCTATTTTATCCTGCTGCCCTTCCTATTCCCCCTACCCCCCATCACTTCTCTCTACCCAATCTAATGTGACACACTTTTTTTTTCTCCTCACAACATCATGCATGTATTCTGTATAATGATTGGGTCTCCTTCCATCTTCCATGCAATTCCCCTTCTCCCTCCTTTTCCCTCCCACCTTTCTTCCCTATTTAGTGGTAATCTTCCCATGCTCTTCCTCCCTATCCCATTTTGAGTCACCCCCCCCCCTTATATCAAAGAAGACATTTGGCATTTGGTTTTAGGGATTGGCTAACTTCAATTAGCATATCTTGCTCTAATGCCATCCATTTCCCT
This sequence comes from Spermophilus citellus, assembly GCF_964194105.1. Taxonomy (NCBI): domain Eukaryota; kingdom Metazoa; phylum Chordata; class Mammalia; order Rodentia; family Sciuridae; genus Spermophilus; species Spermophilus citellus. The sequence goes on along the minus strand of NW_027673039.1, from coordinate 4,444,757 downwards.
ACAAATGCCATGAACTTGTTATTTTTTAGTGCTAAGTAATATTCCATTGCATATAAATGCCACATTTTTTTATCCACTCATCTATTGAAGGGCATCTAGGTTGGTTCCAAAGTCTAACTATTGTGAATTGTGCTGCTATAAACATTGATGTGGCTGTGTCCCTAAAATGGTCTTTTTAGGTCTTTTGGGTATAGTCCGAGAAGGGGAATAGCTGGGTCAAATGGTGGTTCCTTTCCCAACTTTCCAAGGAATCTATATACTGCTTTACAAATTGGCTGCAACAATTTGGAGTCCCACCAGCAATGTATGAGTGTACCTTTTCCCTGACATCCTTGCAAGCACTTATTGTTGTTTGACCTCATAATGTCTTCCATTCTTATTAGAGCGAGATGGTATCTTAGAGTAGTTTTAATTTGTATTTCTCTGATTGCTAGAGGTGGTGAGCATTTTTTCATGTATTGGTTGATTTTTTGTATATCCTCTTCTGAGAAGTGTCTCTTCAGGTCCTGGGCCCATTTGTTTATTGGGTTATTTGATTTTTTGTTGTTTAACTTTTTGAGTTCTTTATATACTCTAGAGATTAGAGGTCTATCTGATGTTCGAGGGGTAAAAATTTGTTCCCAAAATGTAGGCTCCCTATTCACCTCACATATTATTTCTCTTGCTGAGAAAAAAACTTTTTAGTTTGAATTCATCCCATTTGTTGATTGTTGGTTTTAACTCTTGTGCTATAGGTGTCTTATTAAGGAATTTGTGGCCTGCCCCCATGTAATGAAGATTAGGGCCAACTTTATCTTCTATTAGATGCAAAGTCTCTGGTTTGATTCTTAGCTCCTTGATCCATTTTGAGTTGACTTTTGTGCATAGTGAGATAAAGCTTGTATACTGCCTTAGCCAGGGTGGAGGGGACTCTATCCTCCACTCATGAGACCCTCCCATCTGGGTAATGAGGCGGGAGATTGTGTACCTCTGCAACCAGGATAGTGGGGACTCGAACCTTTAGAAGGGAGACCCCTCACACATGGTTGTCAGGGGAGCTCATATGCCACCTCTGGCAGGGTAGAGGGGACTCACCACTACAAGAGGGAGACACCACCCACCTGGGTGTACAGGGAAGCTTATATACTGTCGAAGCCAGAGTAGAGGGGTACCCCCCCCCAAGCACATGACCCTTCACACCTGGGTGTCAGGGGGAGCTCATATAACACCACAGCCAGGAGAGTGGGGACTCGCCCCTACAGAGTGGTGACCCCTCCCACCTGGGTGTTGGGGGAATCTCAAATAACTCCTCAATCAGGATATATTGGACTTGCCCCTACAGGTGGGAGACCCCTCCCAGCTGGGTGTCATGAGAAGCTCTTATACTGCCACAACTAGGGTAGAGGGGTTTGCCTCTTTAGGCAGGTGACCCCTCCAAACTGTGTGTTCCTGCCGCTGGAGACCCTCTCACCTGATTGGGGGGGCTTGCATATAACGTTAGCCAGGGTAGAGATGACTTTCCCCTCTAGGTGAAAGTCTCCTCCCACCTGGGTGTCTGGGAGAGCATGTATATAGCAGCAGCCAGTGTAGAGAGGACTCTCCCCTCCAATCGGAACACCCATCCCACTGGGGTGTCATGGGAGCTCCTTTACTGCCACAGGAAGGGTAGAGTGGATTCTCCTCTACAAGCCAGAGACCTCTTCCACCTAGGTGTAGGGTGGGGAGTCTCGTATATCGCCGAAGCCAAGGTAGAAGGGACTCGCCCCTCTATGCGGGGGACCTATCCTTGGGTGTCTGGGGGAGCTCATATACCACTGCAGGCAGGTTAGAGTGGACTTGCCAATCCAGGTGGAGACCCCTCCCGCCTGAGTGTCGGGGGGAGCTCCTATACCGCAGCAACCATGATAAAGGTGCTCACCCCTCCAGGCAAGAGACCCCTCCCACCTGTGTATTGGGGAAGAGCTCTTATACCACTGCAGCCAGGGAAGTGGTGACTCACCCATCCATGCGGGTGACCCCTCCAACCTGGCGACCCCTCCAACCTGGCTTTCAGAGGGAACTTATATACCACCACAGCCAGGGTAAAAAGAACTTTCCCCTTCTGGTGGGAGACCCCTCCCTCCAGGGTGTCAGGGGGAGCTGATATACTGCCACAGCCAAAAGAGAGGGGACTCATCCCTCCATGTGGGAGACACCTCCAGCTGGGTGTCTGGGGGAGTTTGTATACCTCCCCAGCCAGGGTAGATGGGACTGGCTGCTCCCCCTGGAGACCCCTCTCACCTGGGTTTTGGGGGAGCTCCTGTACCACCACAGCCAGGGTAAATGAGACCATCCCCTCCAGGTGGAAGAACCCTCCCACCTGGGTGTCAGGGGGAGTTCCTATACCGCTGCAGCCAGGGTAGAGAGGACTTTGCCCTTCCGCTCAGGAGACCCCTCACACTTGGATGTCTGCGTGAGCTCCTATACCTCTATAGCCAGGGTAGAACAGACTTGACCCTCCAGGTGGAAGACCCCTCCCACATGGGTGTCAGGGGGAGCTCCAGGGGTAGCAAGGGTAGAGGGGACTCCCCACTTCAAGCAGGAGACCCTCCCACCTGGGTTTCGAGGGGAGCTCGTATACCACCCCAGAAAAAATAGAGGGGTCTCCCCCTAAAGGTGGGAGACTCTTCCCACATTGTGTCCTGGGGAGGGGGGGGGCTCATATACAGCTGCAGGCAGGTAGCAGGGACTGGAAACATGAGCTGGAAGACCACTTTCACCTCCGTATCCGAGGGATTGCCTAGACTACAGCATCCAAGGTAGAGCGGACTCGCTCCTCCAGACAAGAGTCCCCTCCCACAAAATTCTCAGGGGGAGCTCAAATACTGCACCAGCCAGGAGAGAGGGGACACACTACTCCAGGTAGGAGACCACTCCCACCTGGGTATCAGGGAAAGCTAGTATATCACTGGAGCCAGGGAAAAGGGTACTTGCCCCTTCGGGCGGGAGACACCTCACATATGGGTATGGGGGGCTTGTATAACAAGGCAGCCAGGTTAGAGGTGACTCACCCCTCCAGGCAGAAGACCCCTGCAACCTGGGTGTTTGGGGGAGCTCCTATACCACCGCAGCCATGGTAGAGGGTACTTTCCTCTTTAGGCGGGAGACCCCTCTGACCTGTGTGTTGGGGAGAGCTCATATACCGCTGCAGCCAGGGAGGAGGGGACTCACCCCTCAAGGTGGGAGAACCCTCCCACCTGTGTGTTGGAGGGGCTCCTATACTGCCACAAGCTGGGTAGACGGAACTCTCCTTCAGACTGGAGACTCCTTCCACCTGGGTGTCCTGGGGAGCTCCTATACTGCTGCAGCAGAGTCGATGGGACTCCACCCTCCTGGTGGGATACTTCTCCCAATTGGATAGTGGGAGGTGTCTCTGGCCTTGAGGAGCCCCTTCCCTCTACCTTGGATGCTGGGGTATATGAGCTCCACTTGACACCCAGGTAGGAGGGTTCTTTCGCAAAGAGAAGCGAGCCACCTCTAATCTGGCTGCGGTGGTATACAGTTCCCCCAGACACCCAGGTGCGAGGGGTCTCCGGCATAAAGGGGTGAGTCTCCTTTATCCTGGCTGCTATGTTATAGGAGCTCCCCTGACACTGAGGCGGGAGGAGTCTTCAGCCTGGAAGGGGGAGTCCCTCATACATTTCCTGCAGCGTTATAGGAGCTCATCAGGACACCAAGGTGAAAGAGGTCACCCACTTGGAGGAGAGAGTACCATCTACCCTTGCTGTGGTGGAGTATGAGCTCCCACAGACACCCAGATGGGATGGGTCCCCGCCTGGAGGAGCGAGTTCTATTTATCCCGGCTGTGGCAGCATATGAGCTCCCCTAACACCTAGGTGGGAGCAGTCATCCAAGTGGAGGGGCAAGTCCCCTCTACCTAGATATGGTGGTATATGAGCCTCCCCACCATACCCACGTAGGAGGGGTCTCCAATATAGAGAGGTGAGTTCCCTCTACCCTGGCTACTGTGGTATATGATATCCCCTTGACACCGTGGTGTGAGGGGTCTCCCGCCTGGAGGGGCAAGAACCCTCTACCCTGGATGCTGTAGTATATGAGCTCCCCTGACACCCAGGTGGGAGGTGTCTCCCTCCTAGAGGGGCGAATCCCCTCTACCCTGGCTAAGGTGTTCTACAAGCTCCGAGCTACAGCCAGGTGGAAGGGGTCTCCTTCCTGGAGGGGGGAGTCCTCACTACCCTGTCTGGCACACTATACTAGCTCCACCTGACACCAGGTGGGAAGGGTCTTAAACCTGGAGTGGCGAGTTTCCCCTACACTTCCTGTTGCAGTATAGGAGCTCCCAAGGACACCCAGGTGAAGGGGGTCTCCCACCTGGAGGGGCACGTCCCATCTACTCTGGCTGTGGGATATAAGAGCTCCCCCTGAAACCCAGGTGGGAGGGGTATTTGCCTGGAAGGTTGATTCCCCTCTACCAGGGCTGTGGCAGGGTAAGAGTTCCCCCTTACATTCTAGTGGAAAGGTTATCCCACCTAGAGCAGGGAATCCCCTCTACCCTATCTGTGTAGGTTTACAAGCTTCCCCAGACACCTAGTTGGGTGAGGTATCCCGCCTGGGGGAGCAATACAAGACTGCAGCACCCAGGTGGGAATGGGTCTCCCACCTAGAGGGTGAGTTGCCTCTACTTTGGCTGGAACCATATAAGAGCTCCAAGGATACCAACGTGGGAGGTGTCTCCCACATGGAGGAGTGAGTCCCCTCTACCCTGGCTGGGAGGTATAGGAGCTACACAGTCATCCAGGTGGGAGGGGTTTCCCGAATGGAGGTTCGAGGCTCCTCTAACCTGGCTGTAGTGGTATAGGAGCTCCCCTGACACACAGGTGGGAAGGAGTCTCTAGCCTAGAGGGGAGAAATCCTGCTACCCTGAATCAGCGGCATGAGCCCCCCACCCAGACACCTAGGTGATAGGGGTCTCCAGCCTGGCAGGGCGAGTGCCCTCTACCCTGGCTGCAGTGGTATATGAGCTCCCCTCCACACCCTGGTTGGAGGGGTCTTTGCCTGGAAAGGTGAGTCCCCTCTAGCCTGGCTGCAGTGGTATATGAGATCCCACAACACTCAGGTGGGAGGGGTATACCACCTGGAGGCACGAGTCCCCTCTACCCAGTTTGGGGCAGTGTACTAGTCCCCAGACACCCAGGTGGAAGGCATCTCTTGCCTGGAGGGTTGAGTCCCCTATACCCTGCCTGTGGAGGTATATGAGTTCCCCTAGACACCCAGGTGAAAGGGGTCTCCTGCCTGGAGGGGCGAGTCCCTGATACCCTGGCTGAAGCTGCATAGGAGCCCCCCGTACAAACCCTTGCTTAGAGGGGTGAGTCCCTCCTACTCTGTCTGCACCAAATATGAGCTACCCCTGAAACCCTGGTGAAAGGAGTATCCTGCCTGGAGGGGCAAGTCCCTGATATCCCAGCTGCAGCTATACATGACCCCACCCCCGCACTGGGCACCCAGGTGGAAGGGATCTAATGACTATATTGTTGAGGCCCCTCTCCATGGGTTGAGGCAGAATGCAAGCTAGCGTGGACACCAAGGTGGGAGGTGTCTCTTGACTGGAGGAGACAGTCCACTCTACCCAGGCTACAGAGGTATAAGAGCTACCACTGACAACCATGTCCTTTTTCATTCACCCAGGCTGAGGTGCAACCATGTGGCTCTGCATTACTGGGCCTGGCTCCATTCTTGAGCCTCTGGCTGCCTGTCTCAAGGACCCAGTCCCTGACCCTTGATTTCAGGCCCTTTTTACCGGCCACCTCCTGTGCCTCCCCTCTAATTCCCTCAGGCTGTGGTATACTGGAACTGACCATAGGCTCCACTCCCCCGGCTTCTCCCTAGCCTATGCTGCGGGATGGGTCCTAGTAGCCCGCACCCCACCCCCGCCACTTCTGCACACCAGGTTTCGCCTCACAGTACCCTCTTTGTCCCCTGATTTCTCTTCACTGCATGAACCTGGAGGCCTGCCAGTTAAAATGAACTTGCTCCAAACCAGCCCTGAGCTATCCCCTCCCTTCTTTCTCCTGTCCTCTTGCCTTGTATGCTGCCACTATTGCATCCCAGCCATCTCTAACCTGACCCTTTGTGTTCGGGTCTCTAGGCCTAGGCGTTTGCCTGAGTGCTGATCACATTCCTCGTGGCCCTTGGCATAGCAAGGATCCTCTTCATGTTGGGTGTGACCTGGGGGCCCCTTTCTTGGGCTCACCCGAGGGCTTTCCTAGGTGCCCCCTAGCTTCTCCTGGTCCTCACACAGCCCCTTTCTCCTCTTCCTCTCATGCTTTTTTCTGGCACTCGTAGGTCTCCCGATCCTTGGGTCACCCATCACCATTGATCGGGTGTGTCCTTAGGCTGGGCGCCTGGCTTGGCTCCTGGGTCTCACCCCTATGCGCAACCACCCTGAGGCCCTGTCATTATCTTCCATCGCCCTCCTTTTGGCCCCTTTCTCTTTCCTGGCCTCCTTTGCCAGGACCCTGGCTGTAGATTCTCATCTGATAAAGGGTGCCTATGGGAAACAATGCACTGCCCCATGCCTGGGCCCCTTTTTCTCCCTGGGTGCTTGGCCCTGCACCAGGAACCCTGAAACCTGGAGGTGGCCCTGGGCCTGGAGCCTGACTGCCCTCTGCTGGATCCCTGTCTTCTTTCCTAAAACTTGTCCACTGTCCTGAGCCCAGCGCTCAAGGCCTGGCCCTTGGCTCTGCATTCCCTCACTTGCTTCCTTGCTTGAGACTCTGGGGGCCCCTCTTGTATGAGGCTTCCCTTGGCTTGGACTATGAGCTTTGCTGTGGCCAGTATCCCACTCCCCTTGGCTTCCTTGAATCTCAGAACCCTACTGTCACCAGCCTCTCCAGCCCCACCCTTAACTGCCCTTTCCTGGCCTGGGCCCTCCTGTTGGTGCCTAGACTGGGCTTCTTTCTGGAGTCCTAGCATGCACCAAATCAACACCCTTCCTTTGGCCTTTCACGCTGTACCCTCCTTCATCTCTCCTGTTGCCCCTGTCCCTTCTGGGCCCCTTTTCAAGATCCCTTTCCCATGATGCTCACCAGGTCCAGAGGACTGGAACTGGGTGTTTGGCCCTGTGGGCTCCCTTTGGGAAAACATAGTGTGCCCCTTGCCTGGGACTTTGGACTCTCTCTGCCCAGGCCTTGTACCTCGATCCTGACATCCAGCAGTGAACCTGGGCCTTGATCCCTCCTCTTCCTGTGCCACCAACTACCCTTGATCCCCTTTCTCCCCTCCCCAGCCCTGTCTGTTTTCATAGGACCCAGGACCAGTTCCTGGCACTTTGCTCCCCATTCTTGGGCCTGGCTTCTTGCTGGAGCCCCCAGTCACCTTTTGTAAGGACCCTCTCCCTGTCCCTTGATTTCAGGTCCCCTGCTTGGACCTGCTCCTGTTCCTCTCCTCTGTTTCCTTGTACTGAGGTATTTTGTCATTGCCAGGACACTGTCCTCCCGCTGCTTCCACCTAGCCTGGTCTCCTCCAATGGTTGTTGGCTCCCAACCAACACCCCCCCCCAAAAAAAAAAAAACTGAATCAAAGATATCCCTCATATTGCCCTCCTTTGGTTCTGTACTCCCTCTGAGGATCTATTCACCTGGGGCAGAGGAGTGAAACGGGCTGGCCTCTGGGCCCAGAAGGATCCCTATGGGCAAGACAGTCCTGCCTCTGGCCTATGCTCTCTTTGCCGCCCAAACTTGACAACTGACAGTGAATTTAGGCCTAGTGATGACCTTGTCCTGGACAATTCTCTTCCATCCCTCTCCTGCCCACTAACCTTGAAAGCTGCCCAAAGCCAACCCAGCCCTTCCTCACCCTGACTCTTCGCCTTGCATTCCCCTGGCCTGGTTGCCAGCCTGTGTTCCTTACTGCATTACTCAGGTTGTGTTGCTTTCTGTGGTGTCTCTTCCTGTCATTTCTGACCTGGGTGCCCCCAGTTTTGGTCCCCAAGTTCGTTACTCTCTGTGCCCTTTGTGCAGTCCTTGGTCTCCTCATCCTAGCGCAGATCCTACCTCTCCTTCCCCTAGTGCTTTTTTCTGGAGCATGGACCTCTTACTCATTGTGTCCCTAACACATTTTGGTGGGGTTGCTCCCTTAACTGGGCTCCTTGATTGAGTCCTGGATCTTGCCCCTCTCTGCACCCACCACGACCCCCCACTGTGCCATATATTGGACTCCTCCTGGACTCTGTCCATTGCCAGCCCCTTTGGCCTTGTCCCTGGCCCTTGATCATTATCTAGGCTGACCCTCGACTGGGCTACTTGCTCTCTGTCGGCCCTTGGGGGCAGCACCAAGAACCTAAAATCAGGCAGTGGTGCTGGGCCTCGAACCTGCCTCCCCCCTGCTTTATCCCCTGAAATCCCTGCCCAGCCCTGTCCACTGTCCTGAGCCCCCTGCCCCAGTCCTGGCCCTTGGCTCTCCATTCCTTGGACTGGCTCCTCTCTTGAGACTCTTAGTGTCCTTCTTGCTCTGTGCTTCCCTGTGCTTGAACTGCGGGCCTCACTGGGGCCACTTCCCGGCTACCCTTGTTTTCCCTGAATCTCACAATCCTAGTGCAGCTTCTGCCTGCCTGACCCCACCCTTACCTGCTTTCCCTTAGCCTGGGCCCTCCTCTAGGTCCCTAGTCTGGGCTCTTTTCTTCGGTCCTAGCCCGCACCCCACAAACACCCTTCTTCCAGTACTTCATGCTGTGCCCTTCTGTATCCCTCCTGTTGTCCTTGTCCCTGCTGGGATCCTTTTCCAGATCCCCTTCCCAGGATGCTCACCAGAGCCAGGAGATGGAACTGGGATGTTTGGCCCAGCTGTCTTCCTTTGGGAAAAGTTAGCAGTGCCCCTTGCCTGGGGGCTTTAACCTCCTTCAGCCTGGGCCCTTCTCCTCAATCTTGACACCCTGCAGTGAATCTGGACCATGATCCCTCCTCTTCCTTCAGCACCCATTCCCCTTTACTCCCCTTTCTCCCCATATACAGCCACAGCCAGGAGAGAGGGGACTCTCCCTTCCAGATGGAAGACCACTCCCACCTGGATTTTGGGGGAGCTCCTATAACCCAGTAGCTAGGGTTAAGGAACTCCCTCATATTTTTGGGAGACCCCTCACACCTGGGTTTTGGGGGTAGACCCTACACTGTTGCAGCCAGGATAGAGAGCACTTGCCCCTATAGGCAGGAGACCTTTCACACCAGGATGTTGGGGGGAACTCAAAACAGCACAGTCAGGGTAGAAGTGACTCACCCCTCCATGCAGAAGACCACACTCACCTGGATTTTGGGGAAAGCTCATTGCCACCAGAGGCAGGGTAGAGGGTATTCTCACCTCCAGTCTCCTCTACCCTGGCTAACTTGTTATACAAGCTCCCTTAAACACCCAGGTGGGAGGGGTCTTCTTCCTGGAGGGGTGAGTCCCCTCTACCCTGGTAGGGCTATATATGAGCCCCTCATCAATGGACACCTAGTTGGGAGGGGTCTTCCACCTGGAGGGGTGATTCCTCTCTACCCTGGCTGCTGTGGTATAAGAGTTCTCCCTGACACCCTGGAGGGAGGTGTCTCCTGCCTGGAGTGGTGAGTCTTCTCTACCCTACCTAAGGTGCTTTAGTAGCTCCCTGTAGGTGGGAGGGATTTCCTATCTAGAGGGGTGAGTCCCCACTATCATATCTGCAGTGATATAAGAGCTCTCCCACTGTGACACCCTAGTTGGAGCGGTTTCTAGCCTGTAGGGGAGAGTTCCCTCTACCCTGGCTGCTGGGGTATACTAGCCCCGTCCAACACCCAGGTGGGAGGAATCTCTAGCTTGGAGGGGTGAGTCCCTGTACCCTTGCTGCAGCTTTATAAGAGCTCCCTTTAACACCCAGGTGGGATAGAACTCCCTCCTGGAGTGGCATATACTCTATACCCTGGCTTCCATAATATAGGAGCTCCCACCTGACACCCTGGTGGGAGGGGTCTCCCGCCTGGAGTGGCCAGTCCTCTGTATTCTAGCTAAGATGGTATACAAGCTCCCAAGGACACACAGGTGAGAGGTGTTTCCTTTCTGGAGGGGTGGGTCCCCACTACCCTGGCTATAGTAGTATAATAGCTCCCCCTCACACACACAGGTGGGAGGGTTCCCCCGCCTACATTGGCGAGTCCATTTTTCCCTGTCTTTGTGGTATATAAGCTCCCCTGACAACCAGGGCTTAGGGGTCTCCAAACTATTGGGGAGAGTCCCCTCTCTCCTGGCTGCAGCAGTTTACGAGCTCCCCCCCCCCCATAGCAAGATGGGAGGGGTCTCCTGCCTTGAGGAACTAATACCCTCCACCCGGGCTAATGCAGTATACAACCTCCTTGACACCCATGAGGGAGGGATCTCCCTCCTGGAGGTGCAAATTCACCTCTACCCTGGGTTAAGGTATTCTACAAGCTCCCTGTGTCATGCAGATGGGAGGGGTCTCCTGACTGAAGCGGTGAGTCCCCTTTTCCCTTGCTGAAGTGGTATACTAGTTTTCTCTGACAGTCAAGTGGGAGTGATCTCCAGCCTAGAGGCATGAGTTCCCTCTACACTGGCTGTGGCAGTAAAGGAGCTCCCCACAACACCCAGGATGGAGGGTCTCTGGCCTGGAGGGACGAGTCCTGTCTATCTTGGCTGCGGAGGTATATGAGAACCCCCAACCGACACCTAGATAGGAGGGGTCTGCCGTCTGGAGGGACATGTCCCCTCTACCATGCCTTAGCAGAAGAGCTCCTCCTGAAAAACTGGGGAGATGTGTCTCCTGCCTGGAGGGGTGAGTCCCCAATACCCTGGCTTCGGTGGTAAAGGAGCTCCCCTGACACCAATTGGGAGGGGTCTCCCGCCAGGTGGCTACAGTCTTCTCTACCCTGCTGCAGCAGTATTGGAGCTCCCCAGGACACCCAGGTGGGAGGTTTCTCCTGCCTTGCGGGGCGGGTCTCCTGGCTTGAGCGGTGAGTCCGCCCTCCCCTGGCTGGGGCGATATATGTGCTCCCTGTGACACCCTGGTGGGAGGGGTGTCCACCTGGAGATGCGCATTTCTGTTACCCTGGCTACTGCAGTATAGGAGCCTTCCCTAACACCCAGGTGGGAGAAATCTCCCGTCTGGAGAGGCAAGCCAGCTCTACCCTGGCTAAGGTGGTATACAAGTTCCCCATGACAACCAGGTGGGAAGGGTCTCCCGCCTGGAGGGGCAAGTCACCACTACCCTGTCTAAGGTTATATAGGAGTTACCCCCATTATCAGGTTGAAAGTGTTTGTCACCAGAGGTGTGAGACGACTCTACCCTGGCTGCTGGGGTATATGAGCTCCACCTGACACCCAGGAGGGATGGGTGTTCTGCCTGGAAGGGCAAGTACCCTCTACACTGGCTAAAGTGGTATGAGTTTCCCCCAATCCCAGGTGGGAGGTGTCCCTCTCCTGATCTGCAAGTCACCTCTAACCTGGCTGCTGGGGTATATGAGCTCTACCTGACACCCAGGTGGGAGAGGTATCCCACCTGGATGGGTGAGTCCCCTGTACTTTACCTCTTGCCATATAGGAGTTCCCAGTACACCCAGGTGGCAGGGGCCTCCACCTGGAGGTTCCTGTTACCTGTACCCTCCTGTGTCAGTATAGGAGCTCCCCACTAACACCCAGGTGGGAGGGGTCTCCCGCCTGTAGGAGCAAATCCCCTTTACCCTGCCTTCTGCAGTAATCAAGCTCCCCTGGACACCCAGGTGGGAGCAGTCTCCTGATTGAAGGGGCGAGTCCCATCTACCCTGGCTGTGGAGATATTGGAACTTACCCAGACACCCAGGTGGGAGGGGTCACCCCTTGGAAGTTCAATTCTGCTCTACCCTTGGCGTAGTGGTAGAGGAACTCCCCCTGATATGCTGATGGGAGGCAGTCTCCTGCCTAGATATGGGAGTACACTCTACCTTGGCTGATTCACTACAGGAACTCCCTTTACACCCCATTGGGAGGAGTCTCCCACCAGGAGGCTAGAGTCTTCTCTACCTTCCTGCAGCAGTATAGGAGCTCCCAGGAAACCCAGGTGGAAGGGATCTCCCATCTGGAGGTTAGAGTTCCAACTAAACCACCTGCGGTGGTATTGGAGCTTCCATTACACCCAGGTATTTGGGGTCACCAGCCTGGAAGAAGGAGTCCAGTCTTCCCTGGCTGCTGTCATATACGAGCTCCCATGACACCCAGGTGAGAGGAGTCTTCCCCCTGAAGGGGAAAGTACCCTCTACCATGGCTGCTGTGGTATAAGAGCTCCCCCTTATACCCAGGTGGAAGGAGTCTCCTTCCTGGAGGGGCGAGTACCCAATATCCTGGCTGCATGGTTATAGGAGATCCATCCTCAACACCCAGGTAAGAGAGATCTTGCCCCAGGAGGAGCAATTCTGCTGTACCCTAACTGTAGAGATATAGGATCTCCCACCCCCCACATGGTGGGAGGGTCTCCCGCCTGTAGGGTCAAGTCCCCTCAACCCTGGCTGCAGGGGTATAAGAGCCCCTTCTACACTCAGGAGGGAGGGGTCGTGCTACCCCAGCTGCAACTGTTTATGAACACCCCCCTCGACAGACATCTCTGTGGGAAGGGTCTTCAGCCTGGAGGAGCGAGTCCCCGCTACACTGGCTAAGGAGGTATATGAGTTACCACCATTCCCAGTTGGGATGTGTCTCTCACCTGGAGTTTTGAGTTGCCTCTACCCTGTCGGCTGTGGTATATATAATCCACCTGACACCTATGTGGGAGGGTACTTCTGCCTGGAGGGGCGAGTCCACTCTACCCTGGCTGCAGCAGTATACCAGCTCCACCTGATACCCAGGTGGGAGGGATCTCCCTCCTAGAGGGGTCACTCCCCTCTAACCTGGCTGAGGGGGGTGTACCAGCTCTCCCAGGCACCCAGATGGGAGGGTTCTCCTGCCTGAAGGGGCGAGTACCCTCTATCCTGTCTGCTACAGTATATGAGCTCCCCCTGACACTCTAGTTGGAGGGTTCTACCACCTGTAGGGCAAGAATCCTTTACCCTGACACCCAGGTGGGAAGATAATTTGGCCTGGAGGGGCGAGTCCCCTATACCCTGGCTAAGGTGTTATACAAGCTTCCTGTGATACCCAGTTGGGAGGGGACTCCTCTCTCATATACTCCTGGCTACAGTGGTATATGAGCTCCCCCACCCACACCCAGGTGGTTGAGTAGCCTGCCTGGAGGGGTGAGTTCCCTCTACTCTGGTTGGGGCAGTATACTGGCTCTCCCTGACACCCAGGTCAGAGGGGTTTCCTGCCTGGAGTGGCGAGTTTCCCCTACCATTCCTGTGGCAGTATAAGAGCCCACTGGACACCCAGGTGGAAGGGGTCTCTCCCAGAGGGGCATGTCCTCTCTACCCTGGGTATGTTGGTATAAGAGCTACCCCTGATACCCAGGTGGGAGGCGTATCTTGCATGGAGGGGCGGATCCCCTCTACCCTAGCTGTGCATGGATACAAACTTTCTCAGACACACAGATGGGAGGAGTCTCCCACCTGGAGGGGCGACTCCCCTCTACCATGGCTTGGGTTGTATAGAAGCTCACCCCAACAGCCACGTGGGAGTGTTCTCCCACCTGGAGTGCAGAATACCCTCTACTTTAGCTGGTGCCATATAAGAGCTCCCAGGACACCCACGTGGGAGGCATCTCCCTACTGGAGGGGCAAGTACCCTATACACTAGCTGGGAGGTATAGGAGCTCCTCCCCCAGACACCCAGGTGGGAGGAGTTTATTGACTGGAGGGGTGAGTCCCCTCTAACCTGGCTTTCTGGGTATAGGAGCTCCACTAACACACAGGTAGGAGAGGTCTCTTGCCTGGAGGGGCGAATCCCTGCAACCCTGGCTGTGGCGGTATAGGAGCTTCCCTAACACTCAGGTGGGAGAGATCTCCAGCCTGGCTGGGTGAGTCCCCTCTACCCTAGCTGCGGTGGTATAAGGACTTCCTGGACACCCAAGTGGGAGGGGTCTTCACCTGGACAGGCAAGTCCTCTCTAACCTGACTGCAGTGGTATACAAAATCCCACAGACACCCAGTGGGAGGGGTTTTCCACTTGGTGACACCAGTAACCTCTGCCCTGGTTGAGGAGGTGTACTAGCTCCTCTGACACCCAATTGAGAGGTATCTCCTGCCTCATGAGGCAAGTCCCCTCTACCCTGCCTGTGAAGGTATAGGAGTTCCCCCAGACATCCAGGAGGGATGGGGCGAGTCCACTTCACCCTGCATGTGATAGTATGTGAATTCCCTCAGACATCCAGGTGAAAGGGGTCTCCTGCCTGAAGGGGCAAATCCCTCTTACCCTGGCTGCTGTTGTATAGAAGCCCACCCTACAAACCCAGGTGGGAGGGGTCTCTTGCCTGGAAGGGCAAGTCCCCTCTACACAGGCTGAGGCAGAATACAAGACAGCCTGGACACCAAGGTGGGAGGGGTCTCTTGCCTGGAGGAGCCAGTCTTCTCTACCCAGGCTGCAGAGATATAAGAGCTCCCACAGACAACCATTTCCCTTTTCATTCACCCAGGCACAGCTGCTAGTGCTTGGCTCTCCATTACTGGGCCTGTCCCCTTGCTTGAGTCCCTGGCTGCCCTTCTCAAGGAACCTATCCCTGTCTTAGTTTCAGGTCCCCTTTATGGCCCCCTCCTGTGACTCCCCTTTGTTCCCCTTATGCTGTGTTACCAGACCCTCGGCTCCCCCCACTTTCTAGCGCGGGCTCCTCTAATTGGTCCTGTCTGCCCAACGATCCCACCCCAAACTCTGCACCACAGGTATCACCTCACAGTGCCTGCTTTTGCCCCTCTTTTGCTCCAGGTCCCTCTATGAGTATCTTCTTACCTGGGGCAGAAGAGAAGAATTGGCTGGCCTCTGCACCCTGAATGTGCCCAGGGGGAAACACAGCCCTGCCACTTGCTTGTGTCCCCTTCACCACCTGAACCTTGATGTCTGGCAGTTAATATGTAACTTGCTCCAACCCAGCCCTTAGAGATCCTCTCCCTTTTCTCCAGGTCCCTCTTGCCTTGCATGCTGCCAATACCCCAACCCAGCCTTCACTAACCTTGGTCCATTGTGTTCCAGTCCCAAGGCCTGGCTTCTCACCTGATCCTCTGACTGCTTTCCTCATGTCCCTTAGCATAGCATGGAGTCTCTTTGTGTTGGGTTTTACTTGGAGGACTCTTGCTTTTGCCCACCAGTGGGCTCCCCTAAGTGCCCCTTGTGCTTTTCTATGTCTTCTGGTCCTTGTGTGACCCCTTCCTCGTCTTCACCTAGCAAATTCCCCTGGTGCTGGTGGGTATCCTTCTCTTTGGTTCTCTCATCCATGATCAGTCAGGGGGGTCCCTTTCCTGTGCTGCTGGCTTGAGTACTGGGTCTCACACCTCTGAGCACTCAGCAGGACCCACCGACATGCACTCTTGTCACACTTATCCTGTCTCCCTTTCCTTGATAGGCCTCCTTTGCCAAGTCCCTGGACCTGGATTCTAATCTGGGCCAGGGTGCCTAATGGGAAAAAGAGCCAAGCCCCACACCTGGGTGCCTTGCTCTTTCTGAGTGCTTGGTCCTACACCTGGAACCCTGACACCTGGCAGTGTCCCTGGCATGTACCTGCCTTCCCCTGTTGGATCCCCTGCCTCCCCACCTAAGCCTTGTCCTGAGCCTCCTGCCCCAGCCCCAGCCCTTGGCTCTCAATTCCCTCTCCTGGCTCCTTGCTTGAGCCTCTGATGGCCCTTGTTGCCCAGAGTGTCTTGGCGTTGATTTTTGGCCACTTGCTTGGACTGCTTCCCTATTCCCTTTGGTTTTCATGCACTGCAGTTCACTAGTGCTTCCTGCCTGCCCAGCCCTGCCCTTTGCTGTACTCCCGTGGTGTGGGCCCTCCTCTAGGTCCCTAACCTGGGCTCCTTGTTGGAGTCCAGGCCCTACTCCTCTAGCACCCATCCTCCAGCCCTTCCCGTTGTGTCCTCCTTTGGCCCTCCATTTGCTCCTGTCCTATCAAGCCCCCTTTTTTATCCCTATCCCAGAATTCACACCCACACCAGGGAGGTGGTCCTGGGCTTTGGAGCTTCTGGATCCCTAAGGGAAAAAAGTATCCCTGCCCCTTGCATGGGCCCTTTGGCCTCTTTCAGGCAGGGTCTTTCTCCCCAACCCTGACACCTTTCCGTGGACCTGGGCTTTAAGCCTTACTACCTATGCACCACCATCTCCCCTCTCTCCTATCCTAACCTTTCCAGTCCTGTCCTGTTTCAGGTGCCTCCCTGAGGATCTACTTATCTGAGGCAGAGGAGTAGAATTAGCTGGCCTCTGCACCCTGAAGGCTCATATGGGAAATAGAGCCCAGCCCCTCACCTGGTCCCCTTTGTCTGCTGGAACCCTGACACTTGGCAGTGGACATGGGCCTTGTGCAGACCTGGCTCTTCTTCTTCCCTCCTCCTTCCTCTCCTTTTGCATGGTGCCCCTCCCCCAACCCAGCCCTCCAGAACACTGTCCCTTTGTGCCCCAGTCTTCGGGACCTGGCTCCTCGCCTGGACCCCCGACTGAGTTTGTTCATCATGTTGCATAGAGTCACATGGCTTTGTATGGTGTCTCTTCATGTTGGATTGGATGTGGGGGCCCCTTTATTGTGCACCCTACTTCACTCCCCTAAGTGCCCCATGTGCTGCCTGCCCTCCTGCTGTCTCCTCATCCTGCATCACCCTTTCCTCTCCTTCACTTCTTTTCCCTTATGTGGTCCCCTGCTTCTTGGGTCTCTCATCATCTTGGGTCAGGTCAGTCCCTTGCCTGGTCTCCTTGCTTGGTTCCTGGCTCTTACTCAGCTCTGCATCCACTGTGCCCTCGCATCAAGCCCTATCATTGCACTCTTCTTGGCCCCCTTCCCTTGCCAGCCACATTCGCCCAGTCCCTGGCCCTGGATTCTCATCTATGCCAGTGTGCCTTATAGGAAACTGAGCCTTGCCACTGGCCTGGGCCCTTTGCTCTCCCTGGGTTCTTGGTCCTGCCCCTGGAACACTGAAAACCCTGGGCTTGGAGCCTGCCTCCCCCCTGCCGGATTCTCAGCCTTCCCTACCCAGCCTTGTCCACTTACCTGAGACCCCTTCCCCAGCCCTTGGCCAGGCTCCTTGCTTGAGCCTCTGATGGGCCTTGTTGCTCACAGTGTGCCTGGGCATTGACTGTGTGCCTCTTGCTTGGACTGCTTCCCTGTACCCTTTGGTGCTCCTACACTGCAGTCCACTAGTGCTTCCCGCCTGCGCAGCCCTGCCCTTCCCTATTCTCCCCTGGAATGGGCCCTCCTCTAGGTCCTAACCTGGGCTCCTTGTTGGGTTCCAAGCCCTACCCCACCAGCACCCATCCTCCAGCCCTTCCCACTGTGCCCTTCTTTGGCCCTCCTTTCATTCCTATCCCTGTCAAGTCCCCTTTCTTTTTCCCTTTCTCATGATTTACAACTACACCAGGGAGGTGGTCCTGGCCTATTGGCGCTTCTAGATCCCCAAGAGAAAAAGTAGCCCTGCCCCTTGCATGGGCCCTTTGACCTCCTTCATTTCGGGTTCTGCTCCCCAACCCTGACACCTATCCATGGAACTGGGGCTTGAGCCTTCCTACCAATGAACCACCATCTCCCCTCTCTCCTTTCCCTACCACCCTAGCCCTGCCTGTTCCAGGGGCCTCCCTGAGGATCTACTTACCTGAGACAGAGTAGTGGAATTAGCTGGCCTCTGCGCCCTAAATACTCCTATGGAAAAAGAGTCCAGCCCCTCAGCTGGGCCCCTTTGGCTGTCTGAACCCTGACACCTGGCAGTGGACATGGGCTTTGTGCAGACCTTGTTCTGCTAGATCACCTTCTTCCCTCCTCTGTTCTCTCCCCTTGCATGCTTCCCCTACCCCAACCCAGCCCTCTTGAAACCTGACCTGCCTCAGTCTGGCTGGGCACAAATCACGAGCCACTGAAGCAGGAACAAACTTTATTTTTGAACTGCAAGAAAACACTTCACACACACTCCCAGGGAATTCTCCCAAACGCCACGTGGCTCGTCCAGGAAACCCCAGCCAGAAATATCTCTCTGGAAATCCCTCCTCCTGCACTTCCCCAACTAATGGGAACTCTCAGGGAATCCCTGGAAATCCCCACGAGAACTCCAAAGTAGCACAAGAACTCAAAAGTAGCGGCCAAGGCAGATAGTAATGCCTCGCCTGTCAATCAATACTGTTGGCAAAATGCCAGGGGCCATACAGACTCGGCCATGGCTCTCAGCATCTCCCCCCTTCTGTTTAATTAAACAACAAGCAATGTGGCTTAGGGACCGTGCCTCTTAGGTTGTCCAGTTCAACATATGGTCCTTACCTGTGATCGGATGAGCTGACTTCTAAGCGTCAGCCTCCTGTTGTAGTTTTTTCCCTAATAGCTGTTTCTTCTCTAATCTTTCTTCCTTTAAATTTTCTTCCTCTGTCTGACTAGCTCAAAAGACCTTCTCTTTTGCTTGATCTAAAATGTCTTTCTCTATGGTCTGAACCTCTAACAATTTACTTAACAGTCTTTCAGTTTGTTTTTTACTAATTTCTAATCTTTTATAAAGATAACGCAACCCAATAGATAACACAAAACAAAACCGAAACAGAATGAAACAAAAACGGAACAAAAATTGTTGTATCAATTTTCCTATTTTCTTGACATGTGCATTTGGGGGTCTATTTCTATCTCTTCCTCAGGGGTGAACAACTTCAAACCTTGAGCCAACCATTTTTCCCAGTCTGCCTGAGAAAGTTCTAGGGATAGGCAGCTTGAAACAAAAACAAAACAAATCAAAACAAGAACACATTGTTTTCTAAGGTCACCACCTTCCCTTAGAGGCGAGCAATTTCATTTACCCCCAAGCTTTAGACGTTCCCTGTATGGGCCACCAAATGCTGCAGTCTGGCTGGGCACAAATCACGAGCCACTGAAGCAGGAACAAACTTTATTTCTGAACTGCAAGAAAACACTTCACACATGCTCCCGGGGAATTCTCCCGAACGCCACGTGGCTCGTCCAGGAACCCCCAGCCAGAAATATCTCTCCCGAAATCCCTCCTCCTGCACTTCCCCAACCAATGGGAACTCTCAGGGAATCCCTGGGAATCCCCACGAGAACTCCAAAGTAGCGCAAGAACTCAAAAGTAGCGGTCGAAGCGGATAGTAATGCCTCGCCTGTCAATCAATACTGTTGGCAAAATGCCAGGGGCCATACAGACTCAGCCATGGCTCTCAGCACTGACCCTTTGTGCTCCAGTCTTCAGGCCTGGCTCCTCGCCTGGGCCCCTGACTGTGTTCGTTCATCATGTGGCATAGAGTCATTTGGGTTCAGGTGGTTTCTCCTCATGTTGGTTTGGATGCTGGGGCCCCTTTCTTGTGCACCCTACTACTCTCCCTGAAGTACCCCTTATGTTGCCTGCCATCCTGCTGTCTCCTCATCCTCACATCACCCTTCCAACCCTTCACTGCTTTCCCCTTGTGTGGCCCCCTGCTTCTTGGGTCTCTCATCATCTTGGGTCAGGTCAGTCACTTGCCTGGACTCCTTGCTTGGTTCCTGGCTCTTACCCCTCTCCACACCCACTGTTTCCTCACATCAAGCCCTATCATAGCCTTCCTCTTGGCCCTCTTTTCTTGCCAGCCACCTTTGCCGAGTCCCTGGCCCTTGATTCTCATCTGGGCCAGTGCACCTTATAGGAAACTGAGCCTTGCCACTGGCCTAGGCCTGTTGCTCTCCCTGGGTTTTTGGTACTGCCCCCAGAACCCTGAAAGTTGGCAATGGCCATGGGCTTGGAGCTGCTTACCCACTGCCTGATCCCCAGCCTTCCCTAACCCCGTTGTCCATTTACCTGAGACCCCTTCCCCAGCCCTTGGCTGTTTCTCTGTCGCTTCAGGCTGTGCCCTCCTTTAATCCTCCTGTAGTCCCTGTTGCTGCCAGGCCCCTTTTCCTGATCCCTTTCCAGGATACTCACCCATACCAGGAGACTGGACCTGGCCTCTTGGAACTGTGGGCCTATTTTGTTAAATGTAGCCCTTCCCCTTGCATAGGCCATTTGGTCTCCCACAGCCTGACCCCTGCTCCTGGACACTGACACCCTGCAGTAGGCCTGGGCCTTGAACTTCCCTCTTTTGCACCACCAGCTCCCTCTCTTCCCTTCCTCCCCTAACAAGTCCTGTCCGTTTTCATATTCCCCTTGCCCCAGCTCTTGCACTTGGTTCTCTGTTCCTAGGCCTGGTTCCTTGCTTGAGACCCTGGCTGTCCTGATCGAGGACCTTGCTCATATACCTTGATTTCAGCCACCTTACTAGTGGCCCTGTTATGCCTCCCTTCAGTTTTCCTTGTGCTGTGTTATCCTGGCACTTCCTGGACCCTTCCCTCCACTGCTTCTGCCTAGACTGGGCTCATTGATTGGGTCCTTGCTCCCCAGCCACTTCACCCATGTCCAGACGAAAAGCATTTCCTCACAGTCCCCTCTTTTGGCCCTCCTTTGCTTCTGGACCCTCTCTGAGGATCTACTCACCCAGGACAGACTACTGGCCTCAACTTCCTGAAATCTCCCTATGGAAACATAGCCCTGCCCCTTGCCTGGTCCCCCTTGCTGCCAGAAACATGACACCTGGCATTGGAAATGTGCTTTGCAAAAGACATGCCCTGAGCCATTCCCTCCCTTCCCTCTATTGCCATCTGGTCTTCAATGCTGCTGCAACCCCAACACAGGCCTCTCTGACCCTGAACCTTCAACTGAGCCTCTGACTTCATACCCGAGTTGCATGGCATCATGAGGCTTCACCTGGTGTCATTTTGTTTTGGGTACCCTAGTGTGCTTTTCTTGGTTTGCCCTGTGCTTCTAGCTGACTCCTCCTTCTCGTGTCTCCCCTTACTTCAATACTCTTGTATTTTACCTGGGTGCACCCAGGAGCCTCCTGCTCTTTGGGTTCCTCATTTTTGGTCACTCAGGTGAGACCCTTGCCTGGGCTCTTTGCTTTATTCCTGGCACTGGGCCCTCTCTGCACCAACCATGATCCTGAGCCATATCCTCTGTTGCAATCTTCCTGGGTCCTGTCCCTTGCCAGACCCCCTTTGCCCATTCAATGTCCTTGGATTCTCATCTGGGCCAGGCACTTTATGGGAACAGAGCCCTGCCCCTCGCCTGGGCCCCTTGCTCTCCTTTGGCCTTTGGTCCTGAACATTGAACTTGGATACCTGGCAGTGGCCCTGGGCCTCGAGCCTGCTTGTTGCCTCTCGGATCCTTTGCCATCCCTCCACGGCCCTGGTCCTGAGACCTTTGCACCAGCCTTGGCCCTCCACTCTCAATTCCCTGACCTGGCTCACCCCTGGGTCCTCCAGTGCCCCTTCTTCCTCCCAGCATCCCTGGGCTTTGACTTTTCACCCCTCTCTTGGGCCGATTTTCTGCTTCCCTTGGCTTCCCTTCCTTGCAGAACCCTAGTGCTGTCCGCCTGCCTGGTCCTGCCCTTCCCTGCTCTTTCCTGGCATGGGACCACATCTAGGTCCATAGTCTGGTTTTCTTGCTGGGGTCCTGGCCCCCAACCCAACAACACACATCCTCTGGCCTATTCTGCTGTGCCCTTCTTTGGATGTCCTGTTTTTCCTGTCCCTTCCTCGCTCATTTTCCTGATACTTTTGCTAGAATGCACAACAGGGCTGGGGACTTGTTTCAGAACCCTATTGTCACCCGAATGTCCAGCCCCACACTTCCCTTCCCTTAGTGGCCTGGGCCCTCCTTTTGCCTCCTAGCCTTGGCTTCTTTCTGGAATCCTGGCCACCCCACAATAGCCTTCATCTGGCATTACACACTGTATCCTCATTCATTCCTTCTGTTGTCCCTGTCCCTACTGGGCCCCTTCTAAAGATCCCTTTTCCATGATGCTCACCAGGTCTATAGAACTGGAACTGGGCATTTGGCCCTGTGGCTTCCCTTTGGGAAAACATAGATCACCGTGAACCCCAATGTGCCCTCACATTGCACTCCTCCTGGTCCCTGAGCCTTGCCAGGCTTGTTGGCCTGGTCACTGGCCCTTGATCCTCATCTGGGCCAGGGTGCCTTATGGGGAACAAAACCCTCACCCACCATGGGCTGCTTGCTCTCCCTAGGCCCTTGGGGCAGCACCAGGGACCCTGACACCTGGCAGTAGCACTAGGCCTCTAGCCTGCCTCCACCCTGTTGGATCCCCTGACTTTTCTCCCCAGCCCTGTCCACTCTAACGAGTCCCCTGCCCCAGCGCTGGCCCTTGGCTCTCCATACCCTGGACTGGCTCCTCTCTTGAGCCTCTGGGGGTCCTTCTTGCTCTGTACTTCCCTGAGCTTGAACTGTGGACCTTGAAGGGGCTGCTTCCCCACTCCCCTTGTCTTCCCTGCATCTCGGAACCCTAGTGCAGCCCCTGCCTGCCCAACCCCGCCCTCCCCTGCTCTCTCTTAGCCTGGGCCCTCCTTTAGGTCCCTAGCCTGGGCTCCTTTCTGCAGTCCTGACCCACTACCCCACAAACACCCTTCTTCCAGCACTTCATGCTGTGCCCTCCTTTTGCCCTCCTGTTGTCCTTTTTTTTGATGGTCTCCTTTTCCAGATCCCCTTCCCAAGTTGTTTACCAGAGCCAGGGGATGGTACTGGGATGTTTTTCCCTGCAGTATTCCTTTGGGAAAAGGTGGCATTGCCCCTTGCAGGGGACTTGGGCCTCCTTCAGCCTGGGCCCTGCTCGTCCATCCTGACACCCTGCAGTTAAGCTGGGCCATGATCCCTCCTCTACCTGCGCCACCCATTTTCCTTACTCCCCTTTCTCCTCATATACCGCCACAGCCAAGAGAGAGGAGACTTGCCCTTTCAGATGGAAGACTACTCCCACCTGGGTTTCAGGGGAGCTCCTATAGCCCAAAAGCCAGGGTAGAGAGACTTCCTCCTCTATGCAGGAGACCCCTCCCACCTGGGTATTGGGAGGAGTTCCTATAATGCTGAAGCCAGTGTAGGGGGCTCTTGCCCCTACAGGAGGAGACCCTTCAAACCTGGGTGTTGGGGGAAACTCAAAACAGCCACAGCAAGTGTAGAGGTGATTCGCTCCTCCAGGCAACAGACCCAACCCACCTGGGTTTCAGGGGGAGCTCATATACCACCACAGCCAGAGTAGAGGGAATTCTTACATCCACTCCCCTCTACCCTAGCTAACTTTGTTTACAAGATCCCTGCAACCCCAGGTGAGAGGGTTCTCCTTCCTAGAGGGATGAGTCCCCTCTACCATGGCTAGGGCTGTATACCCGCCCCCCCCCGGATCCCTTCACTAGGTGGAAGGGGTCTTTTGCATGGAGTGGTGCTTCCCCTCTACCCTGGCTGCTGTGGTATAAGAGCTCTCCCTGACACCTTGGAGAGAGGGGTCTCCTGTCTGGAGGGGCGAAGCTTCTCTACCATGTCTAAGGTGGTATACAAGCTCCCCAGGAGATCCAGGTGAGAGAGGTTTCCTGTCTGGAAGGGCAAGTCCCCACTATGCTGGCTGCATTGGTATAAGAGCTCCCCCATCCTGACACCCTGGTGGGAGGGATCTCCGTCTTGGAGGGCCGACTTACCTCTACTCTGGCTGTGGGGGTATACTAGCTTCCTCCATACCCAGAAGGGAGGCATCTCCAGCTTGGAGGGGCGAGTTGCTGTACCATGGCTGCAGCTATATAAGAGCTCCCTTTAACACCCTGGTGGGATGGATCTCCCGCTGGGAGTGGCATATACCATATACCCTGGCTTCGAAGGTATAGGAACTTCACCCTGACACCCTGGTGGGAGGGGTCTCCCGCCTAGTGTGTCGAGTCCTCTCTACCCTGGCTAAGGTTGTATACAGGCTCCCCATGACACCCAGGTTGGAGGGGTTTCCTTTCTGGAGAGGCAAGTCCACACTACCCTGGAGTTAGTGGTATAAGAGCTCTCCCCCACACTCACAGGTGGGAGGGTTCTCCCGCCAGGAGTTGCGAGTCCGCTTCTTTTGCCTCTGTGGTATATGAGCTCCCCTGACAACCAAGGTTTAGGGGTCTCCCGCCTAGTGAAGCAAGTCCCCTCTCTTCTTGCTGCAGAAGTATACGAGCTCCCCTCCCATAGCAAGACAGGAAGGGTCTCCTGCCTGGAGGAGCTAGTACCCTCCACCCTGGCTAATGCAGTACACATGCTCTAGTACACCCAGGAGGAAGGGATCTCCCACCTGGAGGTGCAAATTTACCTCTACCCTGGATAAGGTAGTCTACAAGCTTCCTGTGACATGCAGGTGGAAGGGGTCTCCCGACTGAAGGGGCAAATCCCCTTTTCCCTGGATGAAGTGGTATTCTAGCTATCCCTGACAGCCAGGTGGGAGGGGTCTCCCGCCTGAAGGCATGAGTTCTCTCTACACTGGCTATGGCAGTAAAAGATCTCCCCCTGACACCCAGATGGTAGGGTCTCTGGCCTGGAAGGGTGAGTCCCCTCTACCCTGGCTGCGGAGGTATACCAGAACCCCCAACAGACACCTAGATTGGCGGGGTCTCCCATCTGGAGAAGAAAGTCCCATCTATCCTGGCTGCAGTGGTATAAGAGCTTCCCCTGAAAAACTGGTGACATGTGTCTCCCGCCTGGAGGGGCAAGTCCCCTATACCCTGGCTGAGGTGGTATAGGAGCACCCCTGACACCCAATTGGTAGGAGTCTCCTGCCAGGAGGCTAGAATCCCATCTACCCTGCTGCAGCAGTATTGGAGCTTCTCAGCACACCCAGGTAAGAGGGGTCTCCTGCCATGGCTAGAGCAGTATATGAGCTTTCCTTGACCCCCAGGTGGGAGGGATCTGGCAAGTCGGCTATACCCTGAGTAAAGTGGTATACAAGTTCCCACCCAGGTGGGTTTGAGTCTCCCACCTGGAGGGGCCAGTCCACTCTATGTTGGCTTCAGCAGTGTAAGAGCTCCCCCTAGAAACCCAGGTGTGAAGAGTCTCCTGCCTGGAGGGGCGAGTTCACTCTATCCTGGATTTGGGGGTGTACAAGCTACCCCCAGACACCCAAGTTGGAGAGGTGTTCCTCATGGCGGGCGAGTCCCTTCTACCCTTGCTTGGGCAGGATACAAGCCCCCCCCCATCCTACACCTAGGTAGAAGAGGTCTCTCACATGGAATGGTGAATCCAATCTACCCTGGTTATGGCGATAAACGAGCTCCCCTGACACTCCAGTGATTGTGGTGTCCCAGCTGGAAGGGAGAGTCCCCTCTACTATGGCTGCTGCTGTGTACATGCTCTCCCAGACAACCAAGTAGGATGGGACTTTTGCCTGGAGGGGCAAGTCACCTTTACCCTGGCTAAAGTGGTATGCAAGACCCCCCTACACTCAGGTGAGAGGGGTCTGCTGCTGGAGTCATGAGCCCCTTCTACCCTGGCTGGTGCTCTATAAGAGCTCCAGGAACACCCAGGATGGTGAGGTCTCCCACCTAAAGAGGCGAAACCCTCTAAACTGGCAGTGGCAATATAGGACCCCCACACACACACCCAGGTGGCAGGGGTCTCCCTCCTGTAGGGCGAGTCCCCTATACCCTGACAGCAGAGTTATTTGAGCTTCCCCTAACACTCATGTTGGAGGGGTCACCCGAGAGGAGGGTCGGGACCCCTCTACCCTGGCTGCAGAGATATAGGGTCTCTGCCAGACACCGAGGTGGGAGAGGTCTCCTGCCTGTGGGGGCGAGTCTCTACTCTCCTGGCTGTAGCAGTATATGAGCTCCCCCTGACACCCAGGTGGGAGGGGTCACCTGATTGGAAGGGCGATTCCCCTCTACTCTGGCTGCGACAGTATACAAGCTCCCCTGTATACACTGGTGGGTGTCTCCCTTCTGGAGTGGAGAATCCCCTCTACCCTGCCTGAGGCGGCATATGAGCTTCCCTGACAATCAGGTTTGAGGGGTCTCCCGCCCAGTGGGGTGAGTCCCTGCTATCCTGGCTTCAGTGGTACACAAGCTCCCCCTTCAATACCCAGATGGGAGGGTCTCATGCCTGGAGTGGCAATTCCCCTCCATCCTGGCAGTATAAAAGCTCCTCCAAACACAGGAGGGAGGGGTCTCCCAACTTGAGGTGCACGTCCCCTCTACCCTGTCTTCAGAGGAATACAAGCTCCCCCCGACACCCAGGTGTGATGGGTCTCCTGCTTGGAAGGGTGAGTCCCTCTAGTTTGGCTAGTGTTCTATAAGAATTCCCTGGATACTCAAGAGGGAAGTCTCTCCCAATGCAGGGGTGAGTCCCCTCTACCCTGGCTGTGGTGGTATAGGAGCTGCTCCCCCATACCCAAATGAGAGGGGTCTCCTGCCTGAAGAGGCAAGTCTCCTCTATCCGGGCTGTGGCAAGACACGTGCTCCCCCAGACACCCAGGTGAAAGTGTTCTCCCACCTGGAGGGGCAAGTCCCTTCTACCTAGCTGCAGTTGTGTACCAGCCCATAAACACAAACACCCAGTTGGGAGTGGTCTCCCACTGGCTAAGGTGAAATACAAGCTTGCCTTGTCACCAATGTGGGAGAGATCTTTCGCCTAGAGGAGCAAGTCCCCTCTACAATGGCTGCAGAGGTATAAGAGCTTCTCCAACACCCAGGTGAGAGGGTTCTCCCTCCTGGAGGGGTGAGTCCCTCTACACTTGCTGCAGAAGAATACATGCTCGCCCAGACACAAATATGGAAGGGGTCCCCAGCCTGGAGGGGCGAGTCCCTTCTAAAGGGGTTAATGTGGTATACATGTTACCCACTACACCCAGGTGGGATGGGTCTTCTGCATGGAGGGGCTAGTTCCCACTACCCTGGCTGGAGTGATATATGAGTCCTCACACACATCCAGCTGCGAGGGGACTTCAGCCTGGAGGGGCGAGTGTCCTCTACACTGGCTGCTGCACTATATGTGCTCCCCGTGACACCTGTTGGAAGGGGTATACCACCTGGTGGGGCGATTCTCCTCCTCTTTGGCTGGTGCCATATAAAAGCTCCCAGGACACCGAGGTGAGAGGGGTCCCACAACTGCAGGGGCAAATCCCCTAACCCAGCCTTTGGCAGTATGTGAGCTCCCGCTGACACACAGGTGGGAGGGGTCTCCTGCCTTGAGGGGCGAGTCTCCTCTACTTTGAGTGGTGGCATATAAAACCTCCCTGGACACCCTGGTGAGAGGGGTCTCCCTGACTGCAGTGGTATTCAAGCTCCTCCCTGACAACCAGGTGGGAGGGGTCTCCCACCTGGAGAAACATGTCCCCTGTACCCTGGCTTCAGTGTTATACAAGCTCCCCCAGACACACAGGTGGGAAGTGTCTTCCGCATGGAGGGGCAATTTCCCTCTACCCTGGCTAAGGCCATATACGACTTCCCCCTGACATACAGGTGGGAGCCGTCTCCCACCTGGAGGGAAATGTCCCATCTACTTTTGCTGGTGTCCTATAAGAGATCTCTGGAAACCCAGGGGGTAGAGTCTCCCACCTGCAGGGACTAACTCCTGTACCCTAGCTGTGAAAGTATAGTAGTTCTCCCAAACACCCTGGTGAAAGGGGTCTGCCACCTGTAGGGGCGAGTCCCGTCTACCCGGCTGCAGCAGTATTCGAGCTCCCTCCACAATCAGATAGGAAGGGTCTCCAACTGGAGAGGTGAGTGCCCTGTACACTGGCTGCAGAGGTATAGAAGCTCTCCCAAAAACCAGGTAAGAGGGGTGTCTCCCCTTGAGTGGCGAGTCCCTGCTACCTTAGCTGTGGGGGTATACGAGTCCCACTCCACCAAAATGCAGGTGGGAGGGGTCTCCAGCCTGGAGGAGCTAGTCCCCTCTACCCTGGCTGCAGTGGTATACAAGTTCCCGTGGATTCCCAGGTGGGATGGGTCCTCTGCCAGGAGGGGCAAATCGCCTCTACCATGGCTGCTGGCGTATATGAGTTCCCATGACACCCAGTTGGGATGGGGTCCCCTCCCCTGGAAGGTGCAAGTCCCCTATACCGTGGCTGCAGAGGTATAAGAGGTATAAGAGGTATAAGAGCTCCACCAGACACCCATGTGAAAGGGGTCTTCTGCCTGGAGGGGCAAGTATTCTCTACCCTGTCTTCAGAAATATAAAATCTTCCCCTGACACCCAGGTGAGAGGAGTCTCCTGCCTTCAGTTGTGAGCCCCGTCTACCATGGCTGTGGCTGTGTATGAGCTCCCTCAGATACCCAGGTGGGAGAGGTCTCCCACATGGAGGGGAGAGTCCCCTCTATTGTGGCTGAGGCGGTATAGGACCTGCCCCCTACTCTCAGGTTAGAGGGGTCTCTTGACTAAAGGGGCAAGTATCCTCTACCCTGGCTGTGACAGTATTCAAGCTTCCCCAACACCCAGGTGGGAGGGGTCTCCCACCTGGAGGAGCGAGTCCCCTCTCCCCTGGTGTGGCAGGATACAAGCTCCCCTAATACCCAGGAGAGAGGCGTCTCTGGCCTGGAATCAACAACTACCCTCTACCCCGGCTAAGGCTGTATACAAGCTCTCCTCACCCCAAAGCACAGGTGGGAGGGGTCTTTCCCTGAATGGTCGAGTCTCCGTTACACTGATTGCCCAGTATAGGAGATTCCCTGACACACAGGTTAGAGGGTTCTCTTGACTGGATGTTCGAGCACCCTCTACCCTGGCTGCAGCAGTATTGGAGCTCCCACAAAAAACACTTTTGGAAGGGGTCTTCCGCCTATAGTGACCAGTTTCCTCTACCCTGGCTGCGGTGGTATTGGAGTTCCACTTGTCAACCAGGTGGGAGGGGTCTCCTGACTCGAGGGGCATGTCCCCTCTACCCTGACTGCGGAGGTACAGAAGCTCCCCCAACACAGAGGTGGGAGGGGTGTCTCCCCTGGAGGGGTGAGTCTCTGCTACAGTATAGGAGCCCGCACACACACAACACAGGTGGGAGGGGTCTCCCGCTTGGAGAGGTGAGTTGCCTCTATCATGGCTGCTGGGGTATATGACCTCCCATGACTCCCAGGTGGGAGGTGTCCCTCACCTGGAGGGGATAGTTCTCTCTACCTTGGCTTTGGTGGTATATGAGCTCCTCATGACACCCATGTGAAAGAGGTCTTCCACATGGAGGGGCGAGTATGCTCTACCCTGGATGCAGCAGTATGCAAGCTTCCCCTAACATGCAGGTGGGAGGGGTCTCCTGCCTTCTGTGATGAGTCCCCTGTACCCTGGATGCTGCAGTGTATGAGTTTCCCCAGATACTCAGGAGGGGAAAGGTCTCTCTCTGGAGGGGAGAGTCCCTGATACTCTGGCAGCCATGGTATTCAACCCCCCTCTGACTCCCAGGTGAAAGGGGTTTCTCGCCTAGACTGGTGAGTCACCTCTACCCTTGCTGTGTGTGTATAGGAGCTCCCCTCCCCCCACATCCAGGTGGGTGTCTCTTCTGGAGGGGCGAGTCCCTTTTACCTTGGCTGCAGCTGTATAGGAGCTCCCCCCCTATAACCATGTGGGAGGGTATCCCACCTGGAGGGGCTACTCTCCTCTATCCAGGCTTTGGCGATATAAGAACTCCTCCTGACACTCAGGTGGGAGGGTTATCCTGCCTGGAAGGGCGAGTCTCCAGTATCCTTGCTTCAGCGGTATAGAAGCTCCCCAGGACACCCAGGTGGAAGAGGTCTTCCGCCTGTATGGGAGAGTCCCCTCTACCATGGCTTTGTCAGTATAAGAGCTCCATCAGACACCAGGGAAGGGTCTCCCGCCTGGAGGGGTAAGTCCACTCTACTTTGGCTGCAGTGGTGTACAAGCTCTCACTGGACATCCAGGTGGGAGGGATTTCCTGACTGGAGGGGCGTGTCCCCTCTACCCTGTCTATGGCAGTATATGAGCTCCCCAGGACACCCAGGTGGGAGGGGTCTCCCGTTAGAGGGGCAAGTCCCCTCTCCCCTGGCTGTGGCGGTATATGAGCTCCCTCTGACACCCAGGTGGGATGGGTAACTTCACTGGAGGGGTGACTCCCCTCTACCCTGGTTTGGCCGAATTCAAGCCAAATACCTAGCTGGGAGGGGTCTTCTGCCTGGACAGGCGAGTCCCCTCATTGGTAGCTGCAGCAGTAGAGGAACTCCACTGGACACTGGAGCCTCCCACATGGAGGGGCAAGTCCCCTCTAGCCTGGCTGTGGTGGTATACAAGATCCCCCTGACATCCAGGTGGGAGGGGTCTCCCACCTGGCAAGGGGAGTCCCCTCTACATTGGCTGCTGCCCTACAAGAGCTCCTTGGACACCAAGGTGGGAGGTGTCTCCCGCCTGCAGTGGTGAACACCTCTACCCTAGTTCTGGTAGTATAGAAGCTTCCCTCAACACCCTGGTGGGAGGGGTCTCTAGCCTTTCGGGGCAATTCACCTCTACCCTGGCTGCAAAGGTATAGGAGCTCTCCCCGAATCCAGGTGGGTGGTGTCTCCCCCATGGAGGGGCAAATCCCTGCTACACTGGGTTGAGCAGTATATGAGCCCCCACCCCAGGACACCCAGGTGGGAGGGTTCTCCCACCTGGATAGTCCTGTCCCCTCTACCCTGGCTGCGGTGGTACACCAGTTCCCTCTGATTCCCAGGTGGGATTCCCAGGTGGGATGGGTCTGCCATATGGATGAGTGTCTCGCCTCTACCATAGCTGCTGGGGTATATGAGCTCCCTTGACACCCAAGGGGGAGGTGTCCCTTGCCTGGAGGGGTCTACCATGGCTCAAGCTGTACATAAGCTCCAAAAGACACCCACGTGGGAGAGTTCTTCCGAAAGGAGGAGCGAGTCCACTCTACCCTGACAGCAGCAGTATAGGAGCTCCCTTTTACACCCTGATGGGAAGGGTCTCCCGCCTAGAGTGGTGAGTCCCCTCTACCCTGGCTTTGGCAGTGTATAAGCTCCTCCAGTCATTCAGGTGGGAGCTATCTCTAGCTTGGAGGGGCGAGTACCCTCTCTTCTGGCTGGGGTGGTATATGAACTCCTCCCAACACCTAGTTTAGAGGGGTCTCTTGACTGAAAGTGTAAGTCCTGTTAACCCTGTCTGCTGCAGTATTCAAGTTCCTCTGGACGCACAGGTGGGATGGGCCTCCTGCCTGGAGGGGTAAGTCACCTCTCCCTGGCAGCAGAGGTATAGGAGCTCGGCTACCACCTAAGTGGGAAGGTTCCTCCACCTGGACCAATGACTACACTCTACACTGGCTGAGGGGGTGTACCAGCTACCCGAGAAACCCAGGTGTGAGGGATCTCCTTCCTGGAGGGGCGAGTCCCCTCTATTCTGGCTTTTGTGATATACAACATTCTCTGCCCCCACATACCCAGGTGGGAGGTGTCTATTGCCTGAGGGGGCGAGTCCTCTCTACCCTGTCTGCAGTGGTAAAGGAGCTCCCCCCTACATCCAGTTTGGAGGGGTTTCCTGCCTACAGGGATGAATTCCCTCTACCCTAGCCTTGGGTGTGTGCCAGCTCTCCCAGACACCCAGTTGGGAAGGGTTTCCTGCTTGGAGGGGAATGTCCCCTCTATTCTGGTTGCTGTGGTATAGGAGCTCCCCCACAAACCCAGATGGGAGGAGTCTCCCGACTGAAGGGGCGAGTCCCCTGTAAACTGGCTGCAGTGGTTTAATAGCTTTCTATGAAATCCAGGTTGGATGTGTCTCTCATCTGGAGAGGCAAGTCCCCTCTACCCTAGCTGCAGTATATAGGACCTCCCCCGTACACCCATATGGGAGGGGTCTCCTGCTCCAGTAGGAGTCCCCTGTACCCTGCCTCCGGCAATATATGTACACCTCTGACAACCACCTGGAAGGGATCTTCCACCTGGACTGTCGAGTACCCTCTCCCCTGGTTCTGGCGGTATAAGAGCTCCCCCTGACACCTAGGTTATGGGGTCTCCCGACTGGAGAGGCGAGACCACTCTACACTGGCTGCGGGGATATAGGAGCTCCCCCTGACATCAGGTGGGTGGAGTCTCCCCCTGGAACAATGATCACCCCTACCCTGGCTGTGGTGTTATACAAGCTCTCCCAGACACTCAGGTGGAAGGGATCTTCTGCCTGGAGGGGCAAGTTTTCTCTATCTTAGCTAAGGTGGTATAAAAGCGCCGCCTAGGCACAGGTGGAAGTGGTCTTCCACATGAACAGGAGAGTCCCCTCTACCCTGGCTTTGGTGGTACACAAGCTCCCCCGACACCCAAGTAAAAGGGGTATCTTGCCTGGAAGGGCGAGTCCCCTCTACTTTAGCTCTGGCCATAAAAGAGGTCCCAGTACAGCCAAGTGGGAGGGGTCTTCCGCCTTCAGGGGTGAATCCTCTCTACACTGGATGATGCAGTAAACAAGCTCCCCCAGACACCAAGGTGGGAAGGGTCTCCCAATTGGAGAGGAGAATCCCCTTTATCCTTGCTTCGGAGTACAGGAGCTCACCCAGACACCAAGGTGAGAGGGGTCTCCCGACTGGAAGGGCAGGTCCGCTCTACCCTGGCTGCAACAGTGTAGAAAATCCCCCTGACACCCAGGTGGGCGGGGTCTAGCTCCTGGAGGAGCGAGTCCCTTCTATCCTTGCTGTGGCCTTATAGGATCTCACCTCACAGACCCAGGTGGGGGGGATCTCCCGCCTGGAGGGACAAGTTCCCTCTACACTGGCTATGGCTGTATAAGAGATCCCCCTGACACAGTGTGAAGGTTTTCCCGACTGGAGCAGCGAGGCCTCTTTACCCTAGCTTCAGAGGTATAAAAGCTCCCCCAGACACCAGGTGGAAGGGGGTCTCCTACATGGAGGAGCGAGTCCCCTCTATCCTGGCTGTGGCTGTATATGAGCTCCCCCTGACACCCTGTAGAAGGGGTCTCCACCTAGACATGTGAATCCCTTCTACCCTGGCTAAGTGGGTCTAGGTGTTTCTCCATTTCCCAGGTGGGAGGTGTTTCTCACCTGGAAATGGGAGTTGCTTCTATCATGGCTGCTAGGGTATATGACCTCCACCTGACACCCAGGTGGGAGGGCTTTTCTGCCTGGAAGGGCGAGTTCACTCTACACTGGCTACAGCATTTAAGGAGCTTACCCTGACACACAGGTGGAAGGGGTCTCTTGCGGAGAGGGGTGAATTCCCTCTACTCAGCCTGAGGGGATGTACCAGCTCTCCCAGACACCCAGGTGGAAGGGGTTTCCTGCTTGGAGGGACGAGTTCCCTCTATTCTGGATGCTGTGGTATATGAGCTCCCCTCCCCCTTAACCAGATGGGAGGAGTCTTCCACCTGAAGGGGCAAGTCCCCTCTATCCTGGCTACAGTGGTTTACTAGCTTTCCCTGACACCCAGGTTGGATGGGTCTCTCACTTGGAGGGGTGAGTCCCATCTACCCTGGCTGTGGCGGTAAAGTATCTCCCCCTGACACCAAGGTGGTAGGATCTCCAGCCTGGAGAGGCAAGTCCCCTCTACCCTAGATGCAGTGGTATAGGAGGTCCCCCCTACACCCAGGTTGGAGGGATCTCCCGCCTCCAGTGGGAGTTCCCTCTACCCTGCCTGTGGCAGTATATGTACACCCCTGACAACCAGGTGGAAGGTATCTTCAGCATGGAGGGCCGAATAACCTCTCCCCTGGCTCTGGCATATAGGAGCTCCCCCAGACACCCAGGTTATGGGGTCTCCCAACTGGAGCGGCGAATCTGCTCTACACTAGCTGCAGGAGTTCACAAGCTCACCTTGACACCCAGGTAGGAGGAGTCTTCCACCTGGAGGAATGAGTCCCCCCTACCCTGGCTGTGACAGTATATACTCTCCCAGACACCCAGGTTGGAGGGGTCTCCCGCCTGGACGGTAAGATCTTTTCTACCTAATTCAGGCGGTATACAAGGGCCCCCACTACACACAGGTGGGAGTGATCTTTCCCGTGGACCAGCGAGGCACCTCTGGCTTTAGAGGTATACAAGCTCCCCAACAACCAGATGGCAGGGGTATCCCACCTGGAAGGGCAAGTCCTCTCTACATTAGCTCATGCCATATAAGAGATCCCAGTACAGCCAGGTGGGAGAGGTTTCCACCTGCAGGAGCTTATTTCCTCTACCCTGACTGTGGCACTATAGGATCTCCCCCACACTCTCATGTAGGAGAAGTCTCCCGCCTGTAGGTGCGGGTCCCCTCTACACTGGCTGCTGCAGTATTAAAGCTCCCCCAGACACCCAGGAGGGAAAGTCTCCCAATTTGAGGGGCGAGTCCCCTCTATCTTTCCCTCGGAGGTATAGGAGCTAACCCAGACACCCAGGTGTTTGGGGTCTTTCTACTGGAAAGGCAAGTCCCCTCTACCCTGGCTTCAGGGGTATAGGAGCTCCCCAGGAAACCCAGGTGGAAGGGGTCTCTCTCCTGGAGAGGCGAGTCCCCTCTACCTTGGCTGGAACGGAATAAGATCTACACCTGAAACACAGATGGGAGTGGTCTCACGTCTTTAGGGGTGAAGTCCCCTCTACTCTGGCTAGAGCAGTATAGGTTTTCCCCTCATATACCCATGTGGGAGGAGTCTCCCGCCTCTGTGGGCGAGTCCCCTGTACCCTGGCTGCTTCAGTAAATCAAACCTTCCTGGACACCCAGGTGGGAGGGGTCTCCCGATTGGAGGGGCGAGTCCCTTCTACCCTTGCTGCAGAAGAATAGGAGCTCACGCAGACACCCACGTGGGAGGGAGCTACCGAATGAAAGGGCAAGTCAGCTCTACCCTGGCCCTAGCTACAACAGTATAGGAACTCCCCCTGACACCCAGGTTGAAGGGATGTCCCGCTTAGAGCAGTAACTCCCCTCTACACTGGCTGAGGGAGTTTAGCAGCTCTCCCAGACACCCAGGTGGGAGGAGTCTCCTGCTTGAAGAGGCAAGTTTCCTCTATTCTGGCTGCTATAGTATAGGAGCTCCATTCCCCATACCCGCCTTAAGGGGCGAGTCCCCTCTACCCTGGCTGCAGTGGTTACTAGTTTTCCTTGAAATCCAGGTTGATGGGTCTTTCTCCTGGAGGGATGAGTCCCCTCTACCCTGACTGTGGCGGTAAAGGATCTTCCCCTGACACCCAAGTGTTAGGGTCTCTGGATTGGAGAGTATAGGAGTTCCCCTGCACCCAGGTGGGTTGGATCGTCAGCCTCAATTTGAGAGTCCCCTTACCCTGCCTGTGGTAGTATATGAACTCCCCTGACAACCAGGTGGAAGGGATCTTCTACCTGGAGGGTCAAGTTCCCTCTCCCCTGGCTAAGGTAGTATAGTAGTTACTCTCATTCCCAGGTGGGAGGTGTTTCTCTTCTGAAGGTGAGTTGCCTCTACCCTGGCTGCTGGAGTATATGAGCTCTACCTGACACCCAGATGGGCGGGGTATTCTGCCTGGGTGGGCAAGGCCACTGTACCATGGCTACAGTGGTTAAGGAGCTTCTCCTGACACCCAGGTGGATGGGGTATCCTGGCTAGAAGGGTGACTTCCATCTACCCTGTCTGCAGGGGTTTACCAGCTCTCCCAGACACAAAGTTGGAGGTGTCTCTTTCTTAGAGGGGTGAGTCCCCTCTATTTTTGCTGTTGTGATATATGAGCTCCCCCCTGCAAACCAAGATGGGAGGGGTTTCCCGCCTGAAGGGGTGTGTCCCCTCTACCCATGTTAAGGCGGTATAGGAGTTACCCCCAT
Source organism: Spermophilus citellus (assembly GCF_964194105.1). Taxonomy (NCBI): domain Eukaryota; kingdom Metazoa; phylum Chordata; class Mammalia; order Rodentia; family Sciuridae; genus Spermophilus; species Spermophilus citellus. The sequence goes on along the minus strand of NW_027673039.1, from coordinate 4,409,176 downwards.
ACCCAGGTGGGAGGTGTCTCTTGCCTTGAGGTGTGTGTTGCCTCTACCCTGGCTGCTGGGGTATATGACCTCCCCTTGACTCCCAGGTGGGCGGGGTCTTCTGCTGGGAGGGGCGAGTCACCTCTACTCTGGCTACAGTGGTTAAGGAGCTCCCCCTGACACTCAGGTTGGAGGGGTCTCCCGCCTAGAGTGGTGACTTCCCAGACAACCAGGAGAGAGGGGTCTCCTGCTTGGAGGAGTGAGTCCCCTCTATTCTGGCTTCTGTAGTATAGGAGCTCTCCCCATATCATGATGGGAGGTGTCTCCCGCCTGAAGGGGGCAGTCCCCACTACAGTGGCTGCAGTGGTATACTAGCTTTTCCTGAAACCCATGTTGGATGCCTAGAAGGGCGAGTCCCCTGTATCCTGGCAGCTGCAGTAAAGGATCTCCCCATGACACCCAGGTGAGAGGGTCTCTGGACTGAAGAAGTGAGTCCTCTCTATCCTGGCTGCAGTGGTATAGGAGCTCCCACCTACACCCAGGGGGGAAGGGTCTCCTGCCTCGAGTGGAGTGGCGAGTCCCCTCTACCCTGCGTGTGGCAGTATTATGAACTCCCCTGACAACCAGGTGGAAGGGATCTTCCACCTTGAGGGTGGAATACCATCTCCTCTTTCTCTGGCACTTAAGGAGCTCCCCTGGACACCCAGGTTATGGAGTGCCCCTACTGGAGGGGCGAGTCCTCTCTACACAGACTGCAGGGGTATATGAGCTCTTCCAGACACCCAGGTGGGAGGTGTCTCTCGCTTGGAGAGACCAGTCTTCTCTACCCTGGCTAAGACGGTATACAATCACCACACTACACACAGGTGGAATGGTCTTCCACATGTTCGGGTGAGTCCCTCTAACCAGGCTTTGGCGGTATACAAGCTACCCTGACACCCAGGTGGGAAGGATATCCCGCCTGGAAGGGCAAGTCCCTTCTACTTTAGCTCTTGTACACCCAGGTCAGAGGGGTCTTCCACTTGCAGGAGCATGTTCTCTCTACCCTGGCTATGGCAGTATAGAAGCTCCCCCCAACACTCAGGTAAGAGGGGTCTCCACCTGTAGGGATGAGTCCCCTTCTACCCTGGCTGCTTCAGTAATCAAGCCTCCCTTGACACAAAGGTGGGAGGGGTCTCCTGATTGGAGGGGCAAGTCCCCTCTACCCTTGATGCTGATAAATAAGAGCTCCCCCAGACACACAGGTGGGAGGGGTCTCCCACGTGTAGGGGTGAGTCCAGTTTAATCATGGCTGTGGAGGTATATGAGCTCCCACTGACACGCTGGTGGGAGGCTCTCCTGCCAGTCAGGGCAAGTACTTTCTACCCTAGCTGTGTTGGTATATTAGCTCCTGCTGACAGCCAAGTTGGACAGGTCTCCCACCTGGAGGAGCGTGTCCCCTCTTCCCTGGCTCTGGCGGTATAGGAACACCCCCTTACACCCACATAGGAAAGTTCTCCCACCTGAAGGTGAAAGTAACCTCTACCATGGCTGCGGTGGTAAAAGAGCTCCCCCTGACACCCAGGTGGGAGGGTTCTCTTGCCTGACAGGGCTAGTCCCCTCTATCCTGGCTGTGGAGGTACATGAGCTCCCCATGACACGCTGGTTGGAGGCATCTCACGCCAGGAGGGGCAAGTAATTTCTTCCCTGGCTATGGTGGTATAAGAGCTCCCGCTGATAGTCAGGTTGGAGGGGCATCCAGCCTGGATGTGTGAGTCTCCTCTACCATTGCTAAGGTGGTTTACAAGTTCCCCTGACACCCAAGTGGGAGAATCTCATGCCTGAAGTGACCAGTCCTCTGAACCTTGGGCTGCAGGGGTATAAGAGCCCCCTCCTACCCTCAGTAGAGAGGGATCTCCCACATGGAGGGGCGAGTCACTGCTACCCCAGCTGCAGCTGTATAGGAACCACCCCTCACCAGACACCCATGTGGGAGGTGTCTCTCTACTGGAGGGGCCAGTCCTTCTACTGGCCTGCAGCGGTATAGGAGCTCCCCCAAACCCAGGTGGTAGGGGTATCCTGCCTGGAGTAGTGAGTCTCCTCTTCCCTTGTTGTGGTGGTATAGGAATTCCCCCCAACACCCAAATGGGAGGGGTCTCCTTCCTGAAGGGGAAAGTACCCTCTACCCTGGCTACAGTGGTATATGAGCTTCCCCTGACACACAAGTGGTAGGGTCTCCGGCCATAAGGGGCGAGTCCCCTCAAACCTGGCTGAGGGTGATATAAGAGCCCCCCTCCTACCCTCAATAGGGAGGGGTCTCTTGCCTAGAGGGCGAGTCGCTGCTACCCCATCTGCAGCTGTATATAATCCCCCCTTGTCAGACACCCATGTGGGAGGGGTCTTCCGACTGGAGGGGCAATTCCCCTCTACCTGGGCTAAGGGGGTATAGGAGTTACTCCCAAACCCTGATGGGAGGTGTTTCTCCCCTGGAGGTGTGAGTTACCTCTACCCTGGCTGCTGGGGTATATGAGCTCCACCTGACACCTGGGTGGGAGGGATATTCCACCTGGCTGCAGTGGTTAAGGAACTTCCCCTGACACACAGGTGGGAGGAGTCTGCTGCCTAGAGGGATGACTTTCCCTCTGTCCTGGCTGAGGGGGTGAACCAACTCTTCCAGCCACCCAGGTGGGAGGGATATGCTTGCTTGGAGGGACCAGTACCCTCTATTCTGACTGCTGTGGTATATCAGCTCCCCCCCATACCCAGATGTGAGGGATCTCATGCCTTAAGGGGTGCGTCCTCTCTACCCTGGCTGTAGTGGTTCACTAGCTTTCCCTGACACCCAGGATGGATGGGTCTCTTGCCTGAAGGAGAGAGCCTCCTCTATACTTCCTCCTGGGGAAAATTATTTCCCCCTGACACCCAGTTGGGTGGGACTCTGGCCTGGAGAGGCAAGTCCCCTTTACCCTGGCTGCAGTGGCATAGGTGGTCCACCCTACCCAGGTGGGAGGGGTCTCCTGCCTCCAGTAGCAAGTCCCCTCTACCCTGCTTGTGGGAGTATATAAACTGCCCTGACAACCAGGTGGAAGGGATATTTCACCTGGAGGGTTGAGTCCCCTTTCCCCTGGCTCTGGTAGTATAAGAGTTCCCCTGACACCCAGGTTATGGGGTCACCTGACTGGAGGGGGTGAGTTCCCTCTACATGGGCTAAGGCAGTACAGGATTTACCCCCATTACCAAGGGGTAGGTGTCTCTTGCCTGGAAGCTCAATCCGCCCCTACCCTGGCTACTGGGGTATATGAGCTCACCTGACACCCAGGTGGGAGGGGTCTTCCCCCTGGAGGGAGGAGTCCACTCTACTCTGGCTGCAGCAGTTAAGTAGCTTCTCCTGACACCCAGGTGGTAGGGATCTCCTGCCTAGAGGTGTGACTTCCCTCTACCTGGCTGAGAGATTGTACCAGCTCTCCCAGACACCAAGGTGGGAGGGGTCTCCTGCTTGGAGGGGCAAGTCCCTGGTACCCTGGATGCAGTGGTTTACTAGCTTTCCCTTGAATCCAGGTTGGATGGGTCTCTCATCTGGAGGGGCAAGTCCCCTCCACCCTGGCTGCTGTGGAAAAGGATCTCCCTTTTGCTAGGAGCCACAAGCAAATAATAAGATGCCTGGCACTTTCAGTTTTAAGGTGACACCAGCTAGCCATTGAGATGATATGATTATGTTAAGATTTACATTCATATGGAAATTGGACTCCTGCTGTTCAACTTGGCCTGCTACGGGACTCATGTTACGGGACTCCTGGAGAGTTCCCATTGGTTGGGGAAGGATAGTAGGAGGGAATTCCGGGGGAGGTCCGGGCCCCCCGGTTCCGGTAGACGCGTGCGTGGGTGGACTGGTTTTTGGCTTGCCGGCGCATATGGAGTATTAGCGGCTTTTTCAAAAATAAAGTTTTGTTCCTGCTTGAGTGGCTCATGATTCTGTGCCCAGCCAGACTGCGGCAATTGGTGGCCCGGACGGGGAACGCCTGAAGCTTAGAGGTGAGTAAAATTGCTCGCCCCTGAGGGAAGGCGACAGAATGGGTGACCATTTCAAAAAACAATGTGTTCTTGTTTTGATATATTTTGTTTTTATTTCAAGCTCCCTAGCCCTAGAATTTTCTCAGGTGAACTGGGAAAAATGGTTGGCTCAAGGTTTGAAGTTATTCAGCCCTGAGAAAGAGAAAATTGATATAACCATTCTCTGCTCCGTTTTTGTTTCATTCTGCTTCGGCTTTTTTTTTTATCCTATCTTATTGGGTTATGTTACCTTTATAGTAGATTAGAATCTAGTAAAAAAACAAACTGAAAAACTGTTAAGTAAATTGTTAGAGGTCCAAACTATGGTAGAAAAAACGCTAGGTCAAGCAAAAGAGAAGGTCTCTCAAGCTAGTCAGACAGAGGAAAATTTAAAGAAAGAAAGCTTAGACGAAAAACAGCCATCAGGTGTAGAATTACAACAAGAGGCTGCTACTAACTCCGTTCTATCACCAGAGGGTGTAATTGAACCAACAGCTCCATCTACAGCTGAACAGCCCTCAACTCCCATAGTTGATGGACGGAATTCTGAGGCAGGACCCCCAAAGATTAGCATGCCCTGTACTTGAGCAGGCAGGAGGGCAAGGAATTCACCATGCTTTAAGTTTCAAAACAGTAAAGCAATTAAAGGAGGCTGTAACAACTTATGGGCTGTAAGCTCCCTTCACGGTAAGCATGGTCGAATCTGTTACCAACTTGGACATGACACCAGCAGATTGGGCTAACATGTGTCGATCTGTGCTAAATGGAGGACAATATTTGTTATGGAAGGTTGCCAATGAGGAATTTTGCATGGAGACAGCTAGGCGAAATGCAGAAGCCGGTTACCCTCAAAGAAATCTAGATATGTTATTAGGAAAGGGAACATATGAGGGTCAAAGACAGCAAATTGAATATGACCCTGGCGTATACGCACAAATTGCTGTAGATGCAGTTAGGGCATGGAAAACTTTACAGGGGCATGGAGATTTACAAGGTCAATTATCTAAGGTAATACAAGGAACTAATGAACCTTATGCTGAATTTGTAGATAGGCTTATTCAGACAGCCTCTAGAATATTTGGAAATACAGAACAGGCAATGCCATTTATAAAACAACTGGCTTATGACCAAGCAAATCGTTGCTGCAGAGAGATCATTAGACCATGGAGACATGAAGATTTAAACACATATATTAAATTATGTAGAGACATTAATGAACAAGGGCAAGTCTTAGCAGCAGTACAACAGGATTTAGATGCTAGGCCAAAAACATGCTATAATTGTAATGAAACAGGACATTTTAAAAGGAGTTGCCCCATAAGAGGATGGTTTAACAAAACTAGGTATCAAAGGAATAGAATACCGGGTATTTGACCACGATGCCATAGAGGGAAACATTGGGCTAATGAATGCCGTTCTCAAACCACCATAGAGGGTATTCCATTATCAAAAAAAGGACAAGGACCAAGTGTTTACCCACCATATCGTGGAGAAAGGTATCAGGCTCCATTGCCAAAAAACGGACTAGAGGGCCCAATGCCCCGGGGCCCAAAACCACAAATATACGGGGCAATGGAGGAACCCAGCAGCACCATCAAGGTAGTGCCCAGGACGCATTATCCATTAAATCCCTCATCAGACAAACTAGAGGGAGCGCAGGGTTGGACATCTGTGCCTCTGCCAGAGCAGTACTAACTCCAGAGATGGGAGTTTAAATCATTCCCACAGGAGTAAAAGGACCTCTTCCCCAGGGAACAGTAGGCTTATTATTGGGATGCAGTTCTTCTACACTAAAAGGACTTATGATAAGTCCTGGGGTAATTGATCCCGATTATGAGGGTGAAATAAAAATTATAGCTAGTTCTCCAAGAGGTATATCAGTAATTTCACCAGGAGATAGAATAGCACAGTTATTAATAATACCCAGCCTGCATGATAAATTTTCCAGTTGTAATGTAGAAAGAGGTTCCAAGGGATTAGGCTCCACAGGTGTAGATTGGGCTATGCTGTCTTTAAATTTAGATTCTCACCCAATGCTAAAATTAAATATTCAAGGACATGACTTTAATGGGCTGCTGGACACAGGTGCTGACCTAAGCATCATATCTCGTCAAGAATGGCCAAAACATTGGCCATTACAACAAGCCACTCAAAAGCTTCGAGGCCTAGGAGTGGCAACAAATCCCCATAGAAGTGCTATGGTATTAGATTGGAGGGGTCCTGAAGGATGTGAAGGAACTATACAGCCCTATGTATTGGATCATCTTCCCGTAAATTTATGGGGACGAGATGTCCTAGATCAATTAGGATTGACATTAACAAATAACATCAATCCTAACGCTCCCACTACTAGGGCTAAACAAGGCTTTAGGAAAGAAAAAAGATTAAGAGAACAAGAACAAGGTATGACAGCACCTATTCAAATAGATCAAGAAATAAATAGACATGGATTGGGTTTTCAGAAAGGGCCACTGAGACAATCAAAATTACTTGGAAATCAGAAAGGCCAGTGTGGGTTCCTCAGTGGCCCCTGACTAAAGAAAAGATACAAGTAGCCCATGATTTGGTCAGACAACAATTAGCGGAAGGACATATACAACCTTTTGTATCCCCCCATAATACTCCCATTTTTGTCATTAAAAAGAAATCTGGTAAATGGAGATTATTACAAGATTTAAGAGCCATTAATAATGAGATGGTTATTATGGGACCTGTTCAATCAGGGATTCCCCAATTGTCTGCTTTACCAAAAACCTGGCATGTTTTAGCTATAGATATTAAAGATTGTTTCTTTTCAATTCCAATTCATCCCGAGGATAGTCCATATTTTGCATTTACTATCCCTGCACTGAATCATGAAGGTCCTGATCAGAGATATGAATGGAAAGTACTCCCTCAAGGGATGGCTAACAGCCCAACTATGTGTCAAATTTATGTTAATAAAGCAATCCAGCCACTTAGAAATCAAAATCCTGAACTACAAATATTTCACTATATGGATGATGTGTTATTGGCACATAAAGATAAAACCACATTGCTAGAATGTTATGCCACACTTACATACTTATTGAAAAATTATAATCTAGAGATAGCAATAGATAAAGTACAATTAAATCTTCCAATTAATTATTTAGGAGTTCTATTATCCTCAACCATGGTCCGTCCACCAAAAATTCAAATACGAGTAGATCAACTCAAATCACTTAATGGCTTTCAAATGTTATTGGGATACATAAATTGGATAAGGCCTTATCTAGGCATACCAACAGGAGAGTTGGGACCTTTATTTGATATTCTAAAAGGTCCATCAGATCCAAATTCACCCCGCATATTAATGCCTGAAGCAAGAAGAGCATTAAAAATCATTGAAACATATATGGAAAATATGCATTTGGATAGAATTGATATAAGTTTGCCTTTATTATTTATTGTACTACCAACAAAAATATTCCTACAGGAGTATTTTGGCAAGAAGGTCCATTATTGTGGATACATTTATCTTATTCTCCTAACACTATTCTTACTAGATATCCCGAGGCTGTAGGACAATTAATACTCAAAGGAATAAAAGCAGCAAAGGGAGTGTTTGGGATTTCTCCCAATAAAATTATTACTCCATATACTATGGATCAAATTGATGAGTTAGCTAATGAGTTAAATACTTGGGCAATAATCATGTGTAAAACTAGTGTTTCATTTGATAATCACTTACCATCTAATCCTTTGTTGTCTTTTTGGTCTAAGCATCCTGTAGTTTTTTTCCAAAAATGACAAGAAAAACCCCTATCATAAATGCTCCAAATATATTCACTGATGGGTCAAACAATGGCACAGCAGCAGTAGTTACTTCTGATCAAACTTTTACATTTTTAGTACCCAAACAATCAGCTCAAAAGGTAGAGCTTAATGCAGTATTACAAGCTTTTATGATGTTTAAAGATTCTGTATTTAATTTATTTTCTGATAGTCAGTATGTAGTTAATTCTATATTATCCCTTGAAGATGCTGGTAGGATTTCACCTTCTTCTACTGTTTTCTCTTTGTTTTCCGCTATACAAAGTCTAATCTGGGACAGAAAAGATCCATTCTTTATAGGACATATCAGGGCACATACAGGATTGCCTGGAGCCCTTAGTATGGGCAATGAACTAGCAGATAAATCTACACATGACATACATATTTTCTCCACAATAGAAGAAGCTATAAATTTTCATAAAAGGTTACATGTCAATGCTAATACTTTACAAAAGCGTTTTAAAATAACTAAAGAACGAGCCAGACATATAATAAAACAATGTCAAAATTGTGTGACATTTTTACCACAAGTTAATCTTGGAGTCAATCCTAGAGGACTGATACCTAACCATATTTGGAAGATGGACGTCACACACTTGCCAGAATTTGGAAAATTAAAATATTTACATGTTACAGTTGATACTTCTTCAGGATTTTTGATGGGCTCCCTTCATGCTGGAGAAAAAAACTAAAGATGTTATAGCTCATTGCTTACAAAATTTTCCCACTGTGGGCGTTCCAAAACAGTTAAAAACGGACAATGGTCCTGGTTATACTTCCACCTCTTTTAAACAATTTTGCTCATCATTTGGTATTACTCACATAACAGGAATTCCATACAATCCACAAGGACAAGGCATAGTTGAAAGAGCTCATCAAACTATTAAAATGTACTTATTAAAACAAAAGGAGGGAATTGGAAAGGGGTATATATCCCCCAAAGATAAACTTAAAATAACCCTTTTTACTCTAAACTTTTTAAATTTGGATTCATCGGGACTTAGTGCTGCGGAAAGACATTTGTATCCAAAAAATGTACATAAGCCTAAGGTACTTTGGAAAGATATTCTAACAGGACAATGGAAAGGTCCGGATCCAGTGATAGTCTGGAGTCAGGGCTCTGTCTGTGTTTTTCCACAGGAGGAACAGCAGCCGATTTGGATTCCAGAGAGATTAACCAAAACAATTTCTACAGAAAAAGAAGATGATTTGACTCAAATCCATATCAGCTGATATCCAGAACTCCAGCTTGGCTATTCTTACATCTTCGACAGTGATCAACCAGGATGCTTTTTTCAATATCTATTTTATTATTGCGTTTCCCACATCATAAAGTTCCATTTTAATTTTGAGCTCATACAGACATAAATTAATGTTTTTCTGATCAGTTTTATTTTTTGACTATGGAGTTTTTAAACATTGCAATGGAGATTTCACCTAGGTAATCTACAAGGCCTTTACTATTGTCTTATATGTTGTATTTTACGTGTGCACATTTCTCTTTTGTGTCGTATGTCTGTATGTGCGTATGTCCATATATCATATATGAGAAGCGCTCATAAAAATATGGATCCCAAAATTTTTTTTATTATTCACGTGATTTTAATGGTTTAATTTAATTTGGGTAAACAGCTGTTGAAGACTGTTTTAATATGTGTACAAATAAGCAGGTTAACAGATCTGTTTGTTTACTTTCACCTTTCCTTTTCATTATATTTAATAATTCTGTTCAGGATAATGTAAATTGTTCTAAAAATTGTTTTCTTACTACCTGTTGAAATGTTACATTTTTTTTCTTCTCTTTTCTTAACATCATTGTCAATCCCTATTTTCATCCCAGTGCCGGTGAAGACAAAGATGAAACCAAACTACAACTTCTTCAATAATTATCACAACAAACTGTATAAACTGATGCATCAATGAATAATAACTCAACAAGTAATGGTCAATCACTGAGTCAATTTATTTTGGGAGGAAATGGACATATTGATAGATTCCTCCACTTTGAACTGCTTACAAAACTTGCCTGGACTATGTATCACTTGTATGCATTGTGCTCTATCTGTTGATGCAGCGAATTATGGTAGTGCTGGCCTGTCTTTGCTGTAGTGTCACCAGTGATGCAATTTTTTCTAAAGAGCCATCTATTGACTTGATGTTGTGGCATTTCTGTATCCTCCTCCCTTCTACTAGTGATGGTCTAATTTTGGGGGCCAACTGAGGTGAGGCAAAGAACTTCACCCCCCACCGGCACCAAGGTCAAATTTGGGGACCAACAAAGGTGAGGCAAAGAACCTCACCCCCCCACTGGTGCATAGGCCTATCCACAGGTATGGCTATATACTGGAGCGGTAGTCAGTGACGGGTATGATTCAGTTGCAGTGGTATCAACCTAAGACAGGAGGCTGACGCCTAGAGGTCAGTTTTCCGATGACGGGTAAGAACCATATGTTGAATTGGACATACCTAACAGGCTCGGTCCCTAGCCACATTGCCTGTTGCTTAATTAAACAGAAGGGGGCAGATGCTAGGAGCCGCAAGCAAATAATATGATGCATGGCACTTTCGGTTGTAAGGTACGCCAGCTAGCCATTGAGATGATATGATTATGTTAAGATTTACATTCATATGGAAATTGGACTCCTGCTGTTCACCTTGGCCTGCTACGGGGACTCATGTTACGGGACTCCTGGAGAGTTCCCATTGGTTGGGGAAGGATAGCAGGAGGGAATTCCGGGGGAGGTCCGGGGCCCCCGGTTCCAGTGGACGCGCGCGTGGGTGGACTGGTTTTTGGCTTGCCGGCGCGTACAGAGTATTGGCGGCTTTTTCAAAAATAAAGTTTTGTTCCTGCTTGAGTGGCTCATGATTCTGTGCCCAGCCAGACTGTGGCACCCTCTGACACACAGGTGGGAGGGTCTCCAGTCTAGAGATGTGAGTCCCCTCTCCCCTGGCTGCAATGATATAAGAGGTCCCCCCTACACCCAGGTGGTAGGGGTCTCTTGCCTCCAGTGTCGAAATTCTTCTAATCTACTTGTGGCAGTGTATGAACTCTCCTGACCCCCAGGTGGAAGGGATCTTCTGCCTGGAGGATTTATCCTCTCTTCCCTGGCTCTGGTGGTATATGAGCTCCCCCAACACACAGATTATGTGGTCTCCTAACTGTAGGGCCAGTACCCTCTATACTGGCTGCTGGGTATACAACCTCCCAGTGATACCCAGGTGGAAAGATCTCCCACCTGGAGCAATGAGTCCCCTTTACCCTGGCTGTGGCAATATACAAGCTCTCCCAGACTCCTTCCACCTGGAGGGGCAAGTCTTCACTACCCTGGCTAAGGCAGTATTCAAGCACCCCACTACACTCCTGTGGGAGTGGTCTTCCGCATGGACGGCGAGTCCCCTCTACCCTGGCAGTGGAGGTATAGGATCTCCCCCACGCACACCCAGATGGGAGGGGTCTCCCACCTGGAGGGGCCAGTCTCCCCCTACCTTGGCTACAGGGACATACTAGGTGTCCATGACACCCAGGTTGGATGGGCCTCTTGCCTAGAGCAGCTAGCCCTCTCTACCCTGGCTGCAGTAGTATACTAACTTTTCCTGAAACCCAGGTTGGATGGGTCTGTCGCCTGGAGGGGCGAGTCACCATTACCCTGGAAGTGGCAGCATAGAATCTCCCCACACACATCCAGGTGGGAGGGGTCTCGCCTGGAGGAGCAAGTCCCCTCTACCGGTATATGAGCTCCCACTGACACTCTGTTGTGAGGGGTCTCCCACCAGGAGGGTCAAGTACTTTCTACCATGTCTGGAGTGGTACATGAGCTAAAGATGACAGCCAGAGGGGCTGTGGATGTGGCTCAAGTGGTAGTGCGCTCGCCTGGCATGCGTGCGGCCCGAGTTCAATCCCCAGCACCACATACAAAGATGTTGTGTCCGCCGAAAACTAAAAAAAAAAAAAAAAAAATTAAAAAAAAAAGATGACAACCAGGTTGGAGGGGTCTCCCGCCTGGATGGCCAAGCCTCCTCTACCCTGTCTAAGGTGGTCTACAAGTACCCTGCAACACCCTGGTGGAAGGGGTCTCCTGCCTGAAGTGTTGAGTCCCTACTACTGTGGCTGCAGTGGTATAGGTGCTCCTCCACACCAAGGTGGGAGGGTCTCCTGCGTGAAGGAGTGAGTCCCCTCAACCCTGGCTTCCGGGGTATAAGAGCCCCCTCCTTCACCCAGTAGTTGGGTCTCCCGCCTGGAGGGGCAAGTCACTGCTATCCAGCGTGCAAATGTATATGATGCCCCCTTGCCAGACACCCATATGGGAGGGGTCTTCTGCTTGGAGGGGCGATTCCTCTCTACCCTGGCTAAGGTGGTATAGGATTTACTCCCATTCCCAGGTGGGAGGTGTTTCTCACCTGGAGGTGTGAGTTACTTCTACCCTGGCTGCTGGGCTATATGAGCTCCACCTGATACCCAGGTGGGCAGGATCTTCTGCCTGAATGGGTGAGTCCACTCTACCCTGGCTGCAGTGGTTAAGGAGCTTCCCCTGACACCCAGGTGGGACTAGTCTCTGGCCTGGAAGGGTGAATTCCCTCTACCCAGCCTTTGGGGGTTTACCAGATCTCCCAGATACCCAGGTGGGAGGGGTCTCCTGCTTAAAAGTCTCTATTCTGGCTGCTGTGGTATAAGAGATCCCCACTACATACCAAGATAGGAGGGGTTTCCTGCCTGAAAGGGCGTGTCCCCTCTACCCTGACTAAGGCTGTATAGGAGTTACTACCATTCCCAGGTGGGAGGTGTTTCTCGCCTTGAGGTTCGAGTTGCCTCTGCCCTGGCTACTGGGCTATATGAGCTCCACCTGACATCCAAGCGGGCTGGGTCTTCCACCTGGAGGAAAAAATCTCCTCTAACTTGGCTGCTGAGATTAAGGAGCTCCCCTTGACACACAGGTTGAAGGGATCTCCCACCGTAAAGGGTGACTTACCCTACCCTGGCTGCAGGGTTTACCAGCTTTCCCAGATACCCAGGTGGGAGGTGTCTCCCGCTGGAATGAGCAAGTCACCTCCACTCTGGCTCTGGAGATACACGAGCTCCTTCCCACACCCAGGGGTGTGGGGTCTCTTGCCTTGAGGGTCGAGTCCCCTCTACAATGGCTGCAGCAGGATAATAGCTCTCCCTGACAACCAGTGAAAGTTGTCTCCCACCTGGCAGGGCGAGTCCCAGCTACCCTCACAGCAGCTGTAATCCTGCGCCCCCAAACATCCATGTGGGAAGGGTCTCCAGCTTGGAGGGGCAAGTCCCCTCTACCCTGGCTAAGGCAGAATACAAACTCTCCCTGGCACCAAGATGGGATGAGTTTCTCTCCTGGAGGTGCGCGTCCAGTCTACCCTGGCTGCAGCAGTATATGAGTTTCCTCTGACACACAGGTGGGACGGGTCTTTCGCCTTGAAGAGCTTGTCCCCTCTATCCTGGCTCTGGTGGTATTGGAGCTCCCCCTGACACCCGGGATATTGGGTCTCCCAACTGGAGAGGCGAGTCCCCTCTATCCTGGCTGCAAGGGTATAAGAGTTCCCCCCAACATCCAGGTGGGAGGGGTCTCCCCCCTGGACCAATGAGTCCCCTCTACCCTGGTTGCTGCAGTAAAAGATCTCCCGCTGACACACAGGTGGATGGGTCTCCAGCTTGGAGAGGCAAGTCCCCTCTACTCTGACTACAGTGGTAAAGGAGCTTCCCCCTACACTCAGGTGGGAGGGGTCTCCTGCCTCGAATGGGAGTCCCTTCTACCCTGCCTGTAAAAGTATATGAACTTCCCTGACAACCAGGTGGAAGGGATCTTCTGTCTGGAGGTTCAAGTCCCCTCTCCTCTGGCTCTGATGGTATTGGAGCTCCTCCCAGGTTATGGAGTCTCCTGACTGGAGGGGAGCATCCTCTCTACACTGGCTGCAGCTATATACATGCTCTCCCAGACACCCAGGAGGGAGTAGTCTCTTGCCTGGAGGTGCAAGTCTTCCCCACCCTGGCTAAGGCATTATACAAGCGCCCCCCCCCCACACACAGGTGGGAGTGGTCTTCCGAATGGACAGCCAAGTCCCCTCTACCCTGGCATTAGTGGTATACAAGCTCCCCTGACACCCAGGTGGGAGGGGTATCCCTCATGGAAGGGTGAGTCCCCTCTACTTTAGCTCTTGCCATGTAAGAATTCCTAGTACACCCAGGTGTGAGGGGTCTTCTGCCTGCAGGAGAGTGTTCCCTCTACCCTGGCTGTGGCAGTATTGGAGGTTACCCTGATACCCAGGTGTCAGGGATTTCCGCCTGTAGGATTGAGTTTCCTCTACCATGGATGCTGAAGTAATCAAGCTCCCCTGGACACCCAGGTGGGAAGGGTGTGCCGATTGGAGTGGCAAGTCCACTCTAATCTGGCTGCAGTGGTATAAGAACTCCCCCTGAAACCCAGGTGAAAGGGGTCTCCCTCTTGGAGCTGTGAGTCCCCTCTACCCTGGATGCAGCATTATAGGAGCCCCCCCCCCCCCAGGACGCCCATATAAAATAGGTCTTCTGTTTGGAGTGTAGAGTTCCCTCTAGTCCACCTGTGGTCGTGTAGGAGTTCCCCAGATACCCAGATGGGAGGGGTCACCCTCCTTAAGGGGAAAGTACCCTCTACCATGGCTGTGGTGCTATAAAATCTCCCCTGGACACCCAGGTGGGAGGTGTCTCCTGCCTGGAGGAGCAAGTCCCCCACTACTCTGTCTGCAGGGGTATAAAAGCTTCACCCCCCACACCCAGGTTGCAGGAGTCTCCCACCTGGAGGGGTGAATCCCCTCTACCCTGGCTGCTGTGGTATAAAAGTTCCCCTGAAAACCAGGTGTGAGGAGTTTCCAGCCTGTATGGTAGAGTGTCCTCTACCCTGCCTGTGGCTGTATAGGTGCACCCCCAGACACCCAAGTGGAAGGAGTCTCACACCTGGAAGGGCAAGTATATTCTACCCTGGCTAAGGCAGTATAAGAGCTCCCCCTGACCCCCACGTGGAATGGGACTCCCACATGAAGGGGCGAGTCAACTCTACCCTGGCTGTGGCGGTATACAAGATACCCTGACACATATGTAAAAGAGGTCTCTTGGCAAGTCCCCTGTATCCTGGCTGCAGCGATATACAAGCTCACACTTCACACCCACGTGGAAGAGGTCTCTCACTTGGAAGGGCTGGAGTCCACTCTCATTTGGCCGGTGCCATATAAGAGCTCCCAGGACACCCAGGTGGGAGAAGACTCCCACCTGCAGGGCCGAGTCCCCTCTACCCTGGCTGCAGTGGTATAAGAGTTCCCCCTGAAAACCAGGTGGGAGAGGTGTCCCACCTGGAGGGGAGAGTCCCTTCTACCCTGGATAAGGCACAATACAAGCACACTCTGGCACAAGATGGAAGGGGCCTCTCGCCTGGTGGAGCATGTCCACTCTACCCTGACTGCAGCAGTATATGAGTTTCCCTGACACCCAGGTGTGAGGGGTCTCCTGCCTAGAGGGGTAAGTCCCCTCTTCCCTGGCTACAGTGGTGTAGGAGCTCCCCCACACACCCTTGTGGGAGGGGTCTCTGGCAAGGAAGGGCAAGTCCCCTCTACCCTGAATATGATGGTAGATGAGCCCCCTCCCACCATACCTACGTGAAAGGGGTCTCCAATATAGAGGGGCGAGTCCACTCTACCCTGGCTGCTGCAGTATATGAGCTCCCCTAACACTAAGGTGAGAAGAGTCTCCCACCTGGAGGGGCGAGTCCTCTCTTCCCTGGCTAAGGTTTATACAATCTCCAAGCTACACCCAGGTTGGAGAGGTCTCCCCGGAGGGGCTAGTCATCAGGACCCTGGCTACAGTTGTATATGAGCTCCTCCACCCACACCCAGGTGGGCGGGGTCTCCTGCCTGAAGGGGGGAGTCCCCTCTACTCTTGCTGGTGCAGTATACTAGCTCCCCAAGATACCCAGGCGGTAAGGGGCTCCCGCCTGGAGTGGCGAGTTTCCCGTACCCTTCATGTGGCGGTATAGGAGCTCCCCTGGATACCCACGTGAAAGAGGACTCCCTCCTGGAGGGTTGTGTCACATCTACTCTGGCCTTGGCAGTATAAGAGCTCCCACTGACACCCAGGTGTGAGGGGTATCCTGCCTGGACCAGCGAATCCCCTCTATCTGGGCTGTGGCAGGATAAGAGTTACCCCTGACACCATGGAAGAAAGGGTCTCACACCTAGAGCAGGGAATACCCTCTACCCTAGATCTGCAGCTATAAAAGCTTCCCCAGACACAGTTGGGGGGGTCTCCTTCCTGGAGGGAGGAGTCCCCTCTACCCTGGCTTTGGTGGTATACAAGCTATACAAGACCCCATCATGCAAATGAGAGTTCTCCAAACTGGTGGGTCGAGTCCCCTCTATTTTGGCTGTTGCCATATAAGAGCTCCTAGGACATCCTCGTGGGAGGCCTCTCCCAACTGGAGGAGAGAGTCCCCTCTACCCTGGCTGGGAGGTATAGGAGATCCCCCAGTCATCCAGGTCAAAGGGATTTCCTGAAAGGAGGTTCAAGTCCCCTCTACCTGGCTGCAGTAGTATAAGAGCCCCCATATACACCCAGGTAGGAGTGGTCTCCAGCCTGGCGGGATGAGTGCCCTCTACCCTAGCTGCAGTGGTATATGAGCTCCCCTTGACACCCAGGTTGGAGAGGTCTTTGACTGGAGAGGCGAGTACCCTCTAACCTGGATGCAGCAGTATAGAAGATCCCCACAAGACTCTGGTGGGAAGGGTCTCCCACCTGGAGGCATGAGTCCCCTCTACCCTGTTTGGGGTGGTATACTAGCTCCCAGGACAACCAGTTTGGGAGGGATCTCCTGCCAGGAAGGGCAAGTCCCCTCTAACCTGCCTGCAGAGGTATATGAGTTCCCCCAGATACCCAGGTGAAATGGGTCTCCCGCCTGAAGAGGACAGTCTGTGTTACCCTGGCTGCAGCTCTATAAAAGCCCCCTGTACAAACCCATGTGTGAGGCATCTCTTGCCTGGAGAGGTGAGTCCCTGCTACCAAGGCAACAACTGTACACAAGCCCCCACCTCACAGGGCACCCATATGTAAGTGATATCATGATTATAGTGGTGAATCCCCTCTACATGGCTGAGGCAGAATACAAGCTAGCCTGGAAACCAAGGTGGGAGGGGTCTCTCACCTTGAGGAGCCAGTCTGCTCTTCCCAGGCTGCAGAGGTATAAGAGATCCCACAGACAATCATGTACTTTTTCATTCACCCAGGTCAGGTACTAGCACTTGGGTCTCCATTACTGAGCACAGCTCCTTGCTTCAGACCATGGCTAACCTTCTTGAGGACCCTATCTTTGTCCCTTGGTTCCAGGGCCCTTTTCCAGTCCCCTCCTGTGCCTCCCCTCTGATTTCTTCAGGCTGTGGTATCCTGGCACTTCCCTACCCTCTGCTCTCCGTGCTTCTCCCTAGCCTATGCTGCTCAAATGGGTACTGGCAGCCCAATCGCCCCACACTTCCACACACCATGTATCCCCTCAAAGTACCTTCTTTGGCCCCTCCTTTGGTCCAGATCCCTCTCTGAGGATCTACTCACCTGGGGCAGAGGAGCAAAATTTGCTCACCTCTGCACCCTGAATGCTCCCTATGGGAAATACAGCCCTGCCACTGTCCTGAGATCTCTTCACTGCCTGAACCTTGAGGCCTGGCAGTTACCATGGACTTGCATCAACCCAGCCTTAAGCGATCCCCTCCCTTCCCTCCTCTGCCTTCTGGCATTGCATGCTGCCCCTATGCAAACCCAGCCCTCCGTAACCCTGACCCTTTGTGCTTCAGTCCCCGGGCCTGCTGCTCACATGAGCCCCTGACAGTGTTCCTCATGTCAATCAGTGTAGCATGGAATCTCTTCCTGTTGGGCCTGACCTGGGGACCCCTTGCTTGGAATTGCCAGTGTGCTCTCTTAGGTGCCTGTTGCACTTTTCTCTGTCTCCTCGTCCTTGCGCAACCATTCCTCCGCTTCCCTTGGGTTTTCCCTGGCACTTAATGGTCTCCTCCTCCTTGGATCACTCATCCATGGTTGGTCACGTGGGTCCTTTGCCTGGGCACCTTGCTTGGGTCCTGGATCTTTCCCCCAACTCACCCACCGAGACCCCTGCCATGCCCTCCCATTACCCTGTTCCTGGCCGCCTTCACTTTCCAGGCCTCTTTTGCCAGGTCCCTGTCCCTGGATTCTCATCTGGACCAGGGTGCCTTATGGGAAACTGAGTCCTGCCCTTGCCTGGGCCCCTTTCTCTCTCTGGGCCTTTGGTCCTGCAGCTAGAACCCTGACACCTGGCAATTGCCCTGGCCCAGGAGCCTGCCTGCCCTCTGCTAGATAACCTGCCATCTCTCTAAAGTCTTGACCACTGTCCTGAGCCCCGTGCTCAAGCCCTGGCCCTTGACTCTCCATTCCCTGACCTGCATCCTCGCTTGAGCCTCTGGGGGCCCTTCTTGCTCCATGCTTCCCTGGGCTTGGACTGTGGGCATCGATGGTACCAGTACCCTACTCCACTTGGCTTCCCTGAACCGGGTCCTGTAATCAGCCTTCCCAACTCCGAACTTACCTGCTCTTTCCTGGCCTGGGCTCTCCTGTTGGTCCCTAATCTGGGCTCCTTTCTGGAGTCCTGGCCTGCATCCCATCAACACACTTCCTCTGGCCTTTCACACTGTACCCACCTTTATCCCTCCTGTTTTCCCTGTCCCTGCTGGGCCCATTTTAAAGATCCCATTCCAAGGATTCTCACCAGGTCCAGAGGACTGGAACTGGGCATTTGGCTCTGAGGTCTCCCATTGTGAAAATGTAGCTGTGCCCCTTTCCTGGGTCTTTTTACTCTCTCTGCCGAGGCACTGTTCCTCAATTCTGACCCCCAGAAGTGAACCTAGGCCTTCAACAATCCTCTCGCTGTGCCACCCACTAGCCTTGCTCTCCTTTCTCCCCACCCCAGCCCTGTCTGTTTTCATGGGACTCAGGACAGGGTACTGGCACTTGGCTACCCATTCTTGGGCCTGGCTCCTTGCTGGATCCCCAAGTCACCCTTCTCCCAGACTCTGTCAGTGTTCCTTGATTTCAGGCCACTTGCTGTCCCTCCTCCAGTGCCTCCCCTCTGTTCCCCTTGTACTGTGGTATTTTGTCATTGTCAGGACCCTGCCTTCCCCCTGCTTCTCCCTAGCCAAGTCTCCTCCAATAGTTGCTGGCTCCCCACGGACACCCCAGGAAACATTGACCAAATGTATCCCTCACATTTCCCTCCTTTGGTCCTGGTCTCTCTCTGAGGATTTACTCAACTGGGTCAGAGGAGTGAAATTGGCTGCCCTCTGGGCCCTGAAGGATCCCTATGGGCAATACATCCCTGCCTCTTGCCTGGTCTCCCTTTGCTGTCCCAACCTTGATATCTGGCAGTGGACTTGGGCCTAGTGATGACTTTGCCCTGGGCAATCTTCTGCCTTTCCTCTCCTTCCCTCTAGCCTAGCAACCTTCCCCTAAGCCAACCCAGCCCTTCCTCACCCTGACCCTTCGCCCTACAGTCTCCTGGCCTGGCTTCCTGAGCTCCTTACTGCATTACTGGGGTTGTTTTACTTTCTGTGGTATTTCTTCCTGTATTGTCTGACCTGGGCACCCCTTGATTTGGCCCCCTAGTTCGCTCCCCTCTGTGCTCTTTGTGCAGCCCTCTATATCTTCATCCTAGCACCGATTCTACCTCTCCTTCCTCTAATGCATTTTCCTGGAGCAGGTTCCTCCTGCTCATTGAGTCCCTAATACCTTTTTGTGGGGTCAATCCCTTACCTGAGCTCCTTGATTGGGTCCTGAATCTTGCTCCTCTCTGCACCCACCATGACCCCCCACTGTGCCTTTACATTGCACTCTTCCTGGCCCCTGGCCCTTGCCAGGTCTTTTGGCCTGGTCCCTGGCTCTTGATCCTCATGTGGGCTAGGGCACCTTATGGGAAACAAATCCCTGACCCTCCACTGGGCTTCTTGCTCTCACTAGGCCCTTGGGACAGCACCAGGAACCCTGACACCTGGCAGTGGTGCTGGGCCTCGGACCTGCCTCTCCCCTGCTGTATATCCTGCCTTACCTCACCAGCACTATCCACTGTCCTAAGCCACCTGCCCTAGCCCTGGGCCTTGGTACTCCATTCCCTGGACTGGCTTCTCTCTTGAGCCTCTGGGGGTCTTTCTTGCTCTGTGCTTCTCTGGGCTTGAACTGTGAGCCTCACTGGGGCTAGTTCCCTGCTCCCCTTGTCTTCCTTGAATCTCAGAAGCCTAGTGCAGCCCCTGCTTGCCTGTCCTCACTCTTCCCTGCTCTCCCCTATCCTGGGCCCTCTTCTAGGTCCCTAGCCTGGTCTCCTTTCTTCAGTCCTGACCCAAACCCCACACAACCACTTCTTCCAGCACTTCACGCTGTGCCCTCCTTTGGCCCTCCTGTTGTTCTTGTGCCTGATGGGCTCCTTTTCCAGATCCCTTTCCAAAGATGTTCACCAGAGCCAGGGGATGAACCTGGGATATTTGGCCCTGCAGTCTTCCTTTGGGAAAATGTAACAGTGCCCCTTGCCTGGGGGCTTTGGCCTCCTTCAGACTGGGCCCTGCTCCTCAATCCTGACACCCTGCAGTTACGCTGGGCCATGAGCTCTCCCCCCCCTGCACCATTCATTTCCCTTACTTCCCTTTCTTCCAATATACCACCACAGCAAGGAGAGAGGAGACTCACCCTTTCAGATGAAAGCCCACTACTATATGAGTTTTGGGGGAGCCCCTATACCCCAGCAGCCAGGGTAGAGGGAGTGCCTCCTCATTGCAGTAGAACCTTCTCACCTGGGTTTTGGGGGAAGCTCCTATACTGCTGAAGCCAGGGTAGAGGGCACTTGCCCCTATAGGTGGGAGACCCATTACACTTGGGTGTTGGGGGGAACACAAAACAGCCACAGCCAGGGTGGAGGTGACTTGCCCCTCCAGGTGTGAGACCCCACCCCCCTGGGTTTTGTGGGGAGCTAATATACCACCAAGCGAGGGTAGAGGCAATTTGTGCCACCAGTTCCCTCTACCCTGGATAACTTGGTATACAAGCTCCCTGACACACCCAGGTGGGAGAGGTCTCCTCCCTGGAGGGGCGAGTCCCCTCTACCCTGGCTAGGGCTGTATATGAGTCCCCCTACCGACCACCTAGGTGGGAAGGGTCTTCTGCTTGGAGGAGAGATCCCCTTCCACCCTTCCTGCTGTGGTATAAGAGCTCTCCCTTACACCCTGGAGGGAGAGGTCTCCTGCCTGGAGGGTTGAGTCTTCTCTACCCTAACGAGGTGGTATACAAGCTACCCCCAGGCCCAGGGGGGAGGGGGTTCCTGTCTAGAAGGGTGAGTCCCTACTAACCTGGCTGCAGTGGTATAAGAACTGCCCCACCCTGACACCATGGTTGGAGGTGTCTCCAGTCTGAATGGGTGAGTTCCCTCTACTCTGACTGTGGGGGCATACTAGCCCCCTCCAACACCCAAGTGAAAGGCATCTCCAGCTTGGAGGGGCGAGTCCCTATACCCTGGCAGTTGCTGTATAAGAGCTCCATTTAACACCCAGGTGGGATGGGTCTCCTGCCTGGAGTGGCATATAACTTATTCCCTGGCTTCAAATATATAGGAGTTCCCCCATGACACCCTGGCAGGAGGAGTCTCCTGCCTGGAATGGTGAGTCCTCTCTACACTGGCTAAGGTGGTATTCAAGCTCCCCACAACACCCAGGTGGGAGGTGTTTCCTGTCTGGAGCGGTCAGTCAGAAGAGCTGCGAGAATTAATGTGAATTGCAGGACACATTGATCATCGACACTTCAAACGCACTTGCGGCCCCGGGTTCCTCCCGGGGCTATGCCTGTCTCGACTCTTAGTGGTGGATCACTCGACTCCTGCATCGATGAAGAACACAGCTCTTCTACTATAAAAGGACTTATGATAATCCTGGGGTAATTGATCCTGATTATGAAGGTGAAATAAAAAATTATAGCCAGTTTTCCAAAGGGTATATCAGTAATTTCACCAGGAGATAGAATAGCACAGTTACTAATAATACCCAGCCTGCATGATAAATTTTCCAGTCATACTGTAGAAAGAGGTTCCAAGGGATTAGGCTCCACAGGTGTAGATTGGGCTAAGCTTTCTTTAAATTTAGATTCTCGCCCCATGCTAAAACTAAATATTCAAGGACATGAATTTAATGGGCTACTGGATACAGGTGCAGACTTTAGCATCATCTCATCAAGAATGGCAAAAACATTGGCCATTACAACAAGCCACTCAAATGCTTTGAGGCCTAGGAGTGGCGACTAATTCCCATAGAAGTGCAATAGTATTAGATTGGAAGGATCCTGAAGGATGTGAGGGAACTATACAGCCATATGTATTGGATAATCTTCCCGTAAATTTATGGGGATGAGATGTCCTAGATCAATTAGGTTTGACATTAACAAATAACATCAATCAAAATGCACCCACTATTATAGCTAGACAAGGTTTTAGGAAAGGAAAAATATTAGAAAAACAAGAAGAAGGTATAGCAGCACCAATACAAATAGATCAAGGAACAGACAGACATGGGTTGGATTTCCAGAAAGCGCCACTGAGACAATTAAAATTACTTGGAAATCAGAAAGAACAGTATGGGTTCCTCAGTGGCCCCTGAGTAAAGAAAAGATACAAGCAGCCCATGACCTGGTCAAACAACAATTAGCAGAAGGACATATACAACCTTCTGTATCTCCCCATAATACTTTCATTTTTGTCATCAAAAAGAAATCTGGTAAATGGAGATGGCTGCAAGATTTAAGAGCCATTAATAATGAAATGGTTATTATGGGACCTGCTCAATCGGGGATTCCTCAATTGTCTGCTTTGCCAAAAACCTGGTATGTTTTAGTTATAGATATTAAAGATTGTTTTTTTCAATTCCAATTCATCCTGAGGATAGTCCAGGTTTTGCATCTACTATCCTTGCACTAAATCATGAAGGTCCTGAGCAGAGATATGAATGGAAAGTTCTCCCTCAAGGGATGGCTAACAGCCCAACTATGTGTCAAATTTATGTTAACAAAGTAATCCAGCCACTTAGAAATCAAAATCCTAAACTACAAATATTTCACTATATGTATGATGTATTATTAGCACACAAAGATAAAAACACTTTGGTAGAATGTTATGCCACACTTACAAACTTATTAAAAAATTATAATCTAGAGATAGCAATAGATAAAGTACAGTTAAATTTTCCAATTAATTATTTAGGAGTTCTATTATCCTCAACCATGGTCTGTCCACCAAAAATTCAAATATGAGTAGATCAACTCAAATCACTTAATGACTTTCAAAAGTTATTAGGATACATAAATTGGATAAGGCCTTATCTAGGTATACCAACATGAAAGTTGGGACCTTTATTTGATATCCTAAAAGGTCCATCAGATCCAAATTCACCCCGAATGTTAACGCCTGAAGCAAGAAAGGCATTAAAAATCATTGAAACATATATGGAAAATATGCATTTTGATAGAATTGATATAAGTTTGCTTTTATTATTTATTGTACTACCAACAAAAAATATTCCTACAGAAGTATTTTGGCAAGAAGGTCCATTATTATAGATACATTTATCTTATTCTCCTAACACTATTCTTACTAGGTATCCTGAGGCTGTAGGACAATTAATACTCAAAGGAATAAAATCAGCAAATGGAGTGTTTGGAATTTCTCCCAATAAAATTATTACTCAATATACTATGAATCAAATTGATGAGTTAGCTAATGAGTTAAATACTTGGGCAATAATCATGTGCAAATCTAATGTTTCATTTGATAACCACTTAACATCTAATCCTTTATTGTCTTTTTGGTCATTGCATCCTGTAATTTTTCCATAAATGACAAGAAAAACACCTATCATGAATTCTCCGAATATATTCACTGATGGGTCAAATAATGGTACAGCAGCAATAGTTACACCTGATCAAACTTTTACATTTTTAATACCCAAACAATCAGCTCAAAAGGTAGAGCTTAGTGCAGTATTGCAAGCTTTTGTGATGTTTAAAGATTCTGTATTTAATTTATTTTCCGATAGTCAGTATATAGTTAATGCTATAGTATCCCTTGAAGATGCTGGTAGGATTTCCCCTTCCTCTACTGTTTTCTCTTTGCTTTCCACTATACAAAGTCTAATCTGGGACAGAAAAGATCCATTCTTTATAGGACATATCAGGGCACATACAGGATTGCCTGGAGCCCTTAGTTTGGGCAATGATATAGCAGATAAAATTACACATGGCATACATATTTTCTCTACACTAGAAGAAGCTATAAATTTTCATAAAAGGTTCCATGTCAATGCTAATACTTTACAAATGCATTTAAAAATAACTAAGGAACAAGCTAGACAAATAATAAAACAATGTCAAAATTGTGTGACCTTTTTACCACAAGTTAATCTTGGAGTCAATCGTAGAGGATTGATACCTAACCATATTTGGAAGATGGACGTCACACACTTGCCAGAATTTGGAAAATTAAAATATTTGCATGTTACAGTTGATACTTCTTCTGTATTTTTGATGGGCTCCCTTCATGCTGGAGAAAAAACTAAAGATGTTATAGCTCATTGCTTACAAAATTTTGCCACTGTGGGCGTTCCAAAACAGTTAAAAATAGATAATGCCCCTGGTTATACTTCTACCTCTTTTAAACAATTTTGCTCATCATTTGGCATTACTCATATAACAGGAATCCCATACAATCCACAGGGACAAGGCATAGTTGAAAGAGCTCATCAAACTATTAAAATATACTTATTAAATCAAAAAGAAGGAATTGGGAAGGGGTATATATTTCCAAAAGATAAACTTAAAATAACCCTTTTTACTCTAAACTTTTTAAATTTGGATTCATCAGGGCTTAGTGCTGCAGAAAGGCATATGTGTCCAAGAAATGTACATAAGCCCAAGGTAGTTGGAAGGATATTCTAACAGGACAATGGAAAGGTTCTGACCCAGTAATTTTCTGGAGTTGGGGGTCTGTTTGTGTGTTTCCACAGGGAGAACAGAAGCTGATTTGGATTCCAGAAAGATTAACTAAAGCTATTTCTACAGACCAAAAAGAATATGATTTGGCTCAAATCCATAACAACTGATATCCAAAACCCCAGTTTGGCTATCCTTACATCTGGCTGAACCAGGATGCTTTTTCTCAATATCTATTTTATTATTGCTTTTTGCCATATCATGAAGTTCTATTTTGTTTTTTGAGCTAAATACAGACCTAGGTTAATGTTTTGCTGATCAGTTCTATTTTTTTGGCTATAGAGTTTTTAAACATTTCAATGGAGATTTCACCTGTAAAAAGTTATAAGGCCTTTACTATTATGTGTTGTATGTATTATATTATGTGTGCACACTTGTGTTTTGGGTTATATTTTTGAATGTACATATGTCCATATATCATATATGATGAGCGCTCATGAAAAAAATGGATCCAAATATTTTTTTTTCACGTGATTTAAATGGTTTAATTTAAATTGGGCAAACAGCTGTTGAGGATTATTTTAATATATGAACAAAAAAGGAGGTTAACAGATCTGTTTACTTTCACCTTTCCTTTTCAGTATATTTAATAATTCTCTTCAAGACAATGTAAATTGTTAAGAAAATTGTTTTCTTTTAGTGCCTTCTGGAATGATATATAATTTTTTCTTTAGCCATTATTGCCAGAATTCCTATCTTCATCCCAGTGCTGGTGAAGACAAAGATAAAACCAATCTACAGCTTCTGCAATAGCCATCACTGAACTGCTTGCAGAACGTGCCTGGACTATGTATCACTTGTATGCATTGTGAACTCACCTGTATGCATTGTGAACTATCTGTTGGTGCAGCTACTTGTGGTAGTGTTGTGATATTTTTGCTGATGATGTCATCGGTGGTACAATTTTTCCAAAAGGAGCCGTCAATTGGCTTGGTGTATCTTCCTCCCTTCTGTTGTGATGATCGTTCAGCTAAAATTTGGGGGCCAACAGAGGTGAGGCAAAGAACCTCACCCCCGCCCCCCCGCTGGTACAAAATCCTCTCCACAGGTGTGGCTGTACTGGACCGGTAGTCAGTGACGGGTAAGATCCAATTGTAATGGTACCAACCTAAGACAGGAGGCTGACGCCTTGAGGTCAGCTCATTCGATAACGGGTAAGGACCATATGTACTATTGGGCAACCTAAGGCAGGCACGGTCCCTAAGCCACATGCTTGTTGTTTAAACAGAGAGGGGGAGATGTTGAGAGCCACAGCCGAAGGGGCCCCAGCAAACTTCCAGCTGCCAGCACACTTCCAGTTGCCGTCTGATGATTGGCTCACAGCGGCCCCAGCAACATTTGGCTGATTGGCTCCTCTGTGGTGATGCTCATTGGAGATGCTCATTGAGCTGTTTCCCTGCCCTTTCAGACTGCCAGCTGATGATTGGCTCACAGCGGCCCCAGCAACATCTAGCTGATTGGCTCCTCTGTGGTGATGCTCATTGGGCTGTTTCCCTGCCCTTTCAGACTACGGAGCTGCTCATTGGGGGATGTTTTTGGCTCCGCCCACACAACCCAGCCAATCATCCTCAAGAGCAGGAGGATTGTGGGAGGTGGTGAGGCTTGTGATTGAGGGAGAGGCTTGTGGAAAGCCAGTGGTGGCAGTTGGGCTCTGAGGGTTTTTCCTGAGGAGGTGTTTTGTTTGGCCTGTGTGATTCTAAAAATAAAGTTCGTTTCTTTTGACAATTGGCTCCTGAATTTTGCCCAGCCAGACTGCGGCACCTGGCTGTAGTGGTATAAGACTCCCCACCCACACACACAGGAGGGAGGGTTCTCCTGCCTGGAGTGGCGAATCCCCTTTTCCCTGCCTCTGTGGCATATGAGCTCCCCGGACAACCAGGGTTTAGGGGTCTACTGCCTAGTGGGGCGAATCCTCCCTCTCATGGCTGAAGCAGTATACAGCTCACCCCCCCCCATAGAAAGATTGGAGAGGTCTACTGCATGGAGGAGCTTGTACCCTCCACCCTGGCTAATGCAGTAAACAAGTTCCTGGACACCCAGTAGGGAGAGATCTCCTGCCTGGAGGTGCGAATTCACCTCTCCCCTTGCTAAGGTGATCTACAAGCTCCCTGTGACACACAGGTGGGAGGAATGTCCATACTGAAGTCCCCTTTTCCCTGGCTGATATGGTATACTAGCTTTCCCTGACAGCCAGGTGGGAGGGGTCTTCTGCCTGGAGGCATTAATTCCTTCTACACTGGCTATGGCAATAAAGGAGCTCCCCAGGACACCCAGGTGAGAGGGTCTCTGATCTGGAGGGGCGAGTCCCCTCTAATCTGGCTGATGAGGTATATAAAAACCCCCAATGGACACCTAGATGGGAGGGGTCTCCCATCTGAAGGGGAAAATCCCCTCTACCCTGCCTGCAGCAGTATAAGAGCTCTCCCTGAAAAACTGGTGAGATGTATCTCCTGCCCGGAGGGGCAAGGCCCATATAACCTGGCTGCAGTGGTATAGGAGTTCCCTTGACAACCAATTGGGAGGAGTCTCCTGCAAGCAGGCTAGGATACCCTCTACCCTGCTGCAGCAGTATTGGAGCTCCCCATCACACCCAGGTGGGAGGGGTCTCCCACCTGGAGGAGTGAGTCCCCTCTACCCTGGCTACTGTGATATAAAAGCCCCCACCATACCCAAGTTGGAGGGGTCTCTTGACTGGAGGGGCGAGCACCTTTACCTTGGTTGCTGTAGTAAAGGAGCTCCCCCCACACTCAGGTGGGAAGGGTCTCCCGCCTGGAGGTGCGAGTCCACTCTAACATTCCTGCAGTGGTATATGAGCTCCCCTTGACATCCAGTTGGGAGGGATGTTCCTCCTAGAGGGGCAAGTCCACTCTACCATGGATTTGGGGGTATACCAGCTACTCCCAGACACCCAAGACCCAAGAGTCTCCATCATGGAGGTGCGAGTCCCATCTACCCTGGCTTGGGTGGGATAAGAGACCCCCCACACCCTACAATAAGTGGGAGGGGTCTCTCACTTGGAGAAGTGAATCTACTCTATTCTGGTTGTGATGGTAAAGGAGCTCCCCTGAAACTCCAGTTGGAGGGGTGTCCTGGCTGGAGGAGAGAGTCCCCTCTACCCTGGCTTCTGCTGTGTACATTCTCTCCCAGACACCTAAGTGGGAGGGAATTTCGTCTGGAGGAGCAAGTCACCTCTATCCTGGCTAAGGTGGTATATAAGATCCCCCCCAGACTCAGGTGAGAGCGGTCTCCCGCTGGAGTTGCGTGTCCTCTCTACCCTGGTTGATGCTGTATAACAGACCCAGGAACACCCAGGTTGGAGGGGCCTCCCACCTAAACAGGCGAACCCCTCTACCCTGGCTGTATATGTGCTCACCCCAACACCCAAGTGGGAGGGGTATTCCTCCTGTAGGGGCGAGTCCCCTGGACCCTGACTGCAAAGTTATTCAAGCTCCCCCCAACAAATCGCTTTAGTTAACCTTTATGGAATCCAAATTGGCTGCTGTTCTCCCTGTGGAAACACACACACATAGACCCTCAACTCCAGAAAATTACTGGGTCAGGACCTTTCCATTGTACTGTTAGAATATCCTTCCAAAGTACCTTGTGTTTATGTACATTTTTTGGACACATATGCCTTTCCACAGCACTAAGCCCTGATGAATCCAAATTTAAAAAGTTTAGAGTAAAAAGTGTTATTTTAAGTTTATCTTTGGGGAACATATACTCTTGCCCTCTCAAATGCAGGGCATGTTAACATCTGAGATCCTGTCTCAGGATCCCAACTATCAACTGTGGGGGTTGGGGGCCTCCCAGCATATGGAGATGGCACTGTTGGTTGCACACTTATGCCTTCTGGTGATAGGAAGGTGTTAGTAGCAGTCTCCTGTAGAGGTGGCTCTGTTGGTTGGACACTCACACCCTCTGGTGATAGGAAGGTGTTAGTAGCAGTCTCCTGTAGAGGTGGCACTGTTGGTTGGACACTTACACCCTCTGGTGATAGAAAGGTGTTAGTTGCAGTCTCCTGTTGTAACTTTTCCCCTGATGGCTTTTTCTGCTCTAAACTTTCTTCCTCTGTCTGACTAACTTGAGAGACCTTCTCTTTTACTTGAATCAATATGTGTTCACCTTCCTCTACCATTGTCTGAACTGAAGGCTTTGGACTACGCAAACAAGATACAAATGTTCACAATGGCAATGTGCCAACTGGCAGAGTCCCTGGGCTTTTCTTTTCTATTCTTTTTAAATCTTCACCATGATGGTTCCATTGTGATATATTTAACAACTCCTCCTTAAAAAGCCATGGGCTACATTTTTTTTGTATTGTATCAACGTATGCCCTGACTGCTCTTGATTTTACTGGGATGCTTCCTTCTTCTAACAATTTACTTAATACTCTTTCAGTTTGTTTTTTACTAATTTATGATCCCATATTTCTACTATAATACAACCCAACAAGATAACACCAAACAAAACCCAGACAGAATGAAACAAAAATGGAACAACACAAAATCATTATATCACCCTTTCTATCTTCCTGAAATGTCCATTCGTCCTTTCTCCCTATCTGTTCCTCAGATGCAAATAGTTTTTCCTCAGATGTGAGCGGTTTTTCTTCTGTCTCACTCATCTCCAGGGACAGGCAACTTAAAACAAAAGCGAAACAAAACAAAAGAAGAATCTTAAAATGGCTACCCATCCTCTCGCCCTTTCTTCAGGGGCGAGCAGAAAGAAAATGAACTTTCAAAAGAAATGAACTTTATTTTTTGAACACACATGCCAAACCACACAGCTCTTCAGGAAAACCGTCAGAGCCCAACTGCCACCACCAGCTTCCCACAAGCCTCTCAACCTCCCCCACTCCTCCTGCTCTTCAGACGAATTGGCTGGGTTGCATGGGCAGAGCCAAAGAAAGTCCCCCAGTGAGCAGCTCTGTGGTAGGAAAGGGTGGGGAAACAACCCAATGAGCATCACCGCAGAGGAGCCAATCAGTTGGCAGCTAGAAGTTTGCTGGGGCAGCTGTGAGCCAATTATCAGCTGGCAGCTGGAAGTTTGCTGGGGCCCCGTCAGCTGTGGCTCTCAACATTAACTTATGAATTCTTTATTTTTTTCTATTTAAGAATGTTTATTATTAATTCTTACATTCAATATTTAGTGTGTGAAAATAAGCTGTTATGTGGTATGAGTGAAGGGTACAATGACATTATATTATCACACAGATATCTCAATATCCTAAATTTTTCTTTTGAATGAGTTCCACTTTTCTTCCTCCATACGCCATAACATCTATGAGGTACCACTGCCTAAATAACAAGAAAGAGTTTTGTCTGAACTTCTCCACTTATTTATATCATTATGAGGTCTACAATTAAACATTGAGTAACATCCTCAGCACTTTTTTGTATTTTATTTACAGGAGGGATCTTGCTGAGTAGCTAAGTGCCTCAGGAAGTTTCTGAGACTGGCTTTGAAATCATGATCCTTCTCCCCATACAGGAAAGGCTTTCATTTTCCCCACAGCATAAAGCCCTGGTGGTTACAGAGATATTTTCACAGGCCCTAATAATACCAATCTGTAAGAGAAAAGTGGAGACAATATCTTCTTCTCCTTAAAAGTATACTCTGGTTTTATGAATACCCAGAACCTATGCCCTGCTTTTTTGATGCTTTTAAGTTCTGATTCAGAAGGTAACTGAGAAGGTGGAAAGATAGCTTGAATTTGAATCTTGGGTCCAAGCCTAGCCCTACTCCAGACTATTGTGAGCTTTATCTGTTAATGTACCTTTTCTGCAACCCACATTTGGAATAATAGCCAAAGAGACTATATGCAAAAGAAACAGTGCCTGCACAATTCCCACATTACTGGTGCAGTGCCCCTTTTTTTTCTCTCACCTCTGGAATCCCTTTGTGTTCCCCAGCACTAATACGGGGAAGGCCTAACAGAAAGCAGGGACTTCAGGGCCTCCCCATGGCCAAGAACAAGTGGTACAGGTTACAGATGTAGTTGCTCTGGGCCTGGTGAGGAGATTTAAAGATTTTTCATTGTCACAAGAGTGCCTTGGGTTTGTTTTAATCATATATAAGAGATGCACATAAATGCATGCAATGATGCACTGTCTCAGAGAGCTACAATTTTCTCTTTTTAATGTTTTTTTTAAAGAGAGAAATAATTTTTTTTAGATATTTATTATTTTATTTAGATTTTGGTGGACACAACATTTTTATTTTATTTTTATGTGGTGCTGATGATAGAACCCAGCATCCCACACATGCCAGGCTAGTGCATTACCACTTGAGCTACAAACCCAGCCCAAGGTATAGTTTTCTATAAGCAGTAGTGAAGAGCCATTTGGGAAGCTCCAGGGTTGGTCAAGAGTTGAGGTTGTGGGAGGTGATGAAGAACTTGTATTTGTGCAGGAAGAAAAGATGAGACAGCATAATTGGATTTAAGGTTAGTATGTTATTATAATTTTAGTGAGCTTTAGGGGGCATTGAGCCATCACTGGTATTCTGGTACCTGGACATGCTATGATTAGATCAGACTAAGACTGACTTTGGATGTGAGAGCACAATAGGAAGATATTGGTGGTATGGAAATTATATTAGTTAATTTGCACATGAACAACTTGGGAAGATGACTGACTATCTCTAAGAATTAGCTCTCTCCAGAAGGTCATTACTGGGTGAAGTGGTCTATGCCTGGGTGAGGTGGTCCATGCGTATAAATCAAGTGCTTCAGGGGACTGAAGCTGGTGGATTGTACGTTCAAGATCAGCCTGAACAATTTAGTGAGACCCTTGCTCTCAGTAAAATAAAAAAAAATTATCTAGGGTTCTTCTTCAGGTATAGTAGAACAGCTTTAGAATGCTCATGAGTTAAATCCCCAGTCCCTTCTTCTCTCCCCAACATACCCACACCCACCAACAAACAAACATGCAAAGAGTATAAGAATTTATCCCCCTCTTGGTCAGGAAAGCCCCATTGTCAAAGAAAGAGAGTCCCAACTGTAAAAGGCCTTGGTAACACAAGTAATTTCTATTTCCAGAAAAAAAGAAAATTGCTCTGTAGGTGTTTCTAGAAGCTTGCTCTCTGCTCCCTCAGGCAAGGGCCTATGTTTGTGATCATTTTTTTATTTCATGAACCCTATGCAGACTTGTAGGTGACTGCAGAGCAGCAAGACTCCTTGTTTTAATGGAGTGTCTTCCAGTGAGGCATAAAGCTTGGCCAGCAGAGCAGAGAATTCTGTTGTCTGTCAACAGTTTCTCCTCTGTCCTTTGATCCTAAATTTGTCACCAAGTGATACCTGCTTGGGGGAAGCTCAGGATGTTTGGGACAAAGACAGACTACTCAAGTACAGAGGGCAGTGGCCTGGCTTGGGATCTCACTGGACCTTTTTGTCTCTCAGATGGATGGCAACTTGGAATGGGAAAATGAACCACTGCACAGAAAATTCTGGAATGTGCAGGATCATAGCCAAAGGTTTTTCTTGTAGATGGCAAGATAATGTCCCAGGTCACCAGCTCCAGCATGGGGCTTCAGATTCTGATAGCCTGAATATGAATTTCTTGTTTGTGTGTGTGTGTGTGTGTGTGTGTGTGTGTGTGTGTGTGCGCGCGCTTGTGTGGGCACAAAAATGCAGGTTAAGTGCTCAATGACTAGCTATTCATTCCTTGAATTTAAGAGGTGGAAAGACTACTTCCTCAATGGGGTCTCTACTAAGGAAGAATTTTGCTTCGGGCTCAATATTGATAGCTGACCTGGGACTTCTAAGGTTTAGGAAGGTTGGAAGAACTCTTTGACAGAGAGTTAATAATACCATAATCAGTCCCAAATTAATAATTCTCCTGCCTGCAGGCTTTAGGTTTCTTCTGATAATATTCTGGGTGTCTCCTTCTGCTACTTCTTTTGTTTCTTTCATTACTTCCTTACTGGGAGACAATCATTATGCTTAAAACACTGGGAAGAAAATAATAAATTAGAAAAATACCAGTGTTTTTTTTTTTCCTGTATGTATGATCTACCCCAGGGTTCCTAAGACTCCGCATGGTTAACTTAGAGACCAAAGGCTTGTTTTTGGTAAGGTACTTGCCCATAATAATGATGTTTAGTAATCCTGTTCCCTACCTTGAAAATTAAAAATGCCTCTCAAAAGCCCAATGTCCACTGGTTGTAACCAATCCCATGGCTGAGATCTACTGAGCAGTGAGGCACAAAGCTAATTTCACACCTGCAGGGGAGTTTGCATGGATGTCTCTGCCTTCTTGGGGTCTTTGTTGTTTAGAGTTAAGATCTTCCTAAGTTCCTAAGCTTTGCCACATTATAGATATTTTTATGGTTTCTGCCCAGTATGAATCCTCTGGTGTTGAGTAAGGCATAATTTTTGAGTCTTAATTACTAGAACTTTCAGGGGTTTAGTCCAGACCTGCTGTGGGACAGCAATTGAACAGAGAATACCAAATGAATCTCCCATCTACACAGGCATCATATTAATATTGTGAAATTATCATGGAGGTATTTCTGTGACAGTAAAAGTCAGTGGAGGTATTTGTGCTTTATAGCAGTATGGTGATCAATAAGTAACTATAGACATTTTCATTTTTTTTAAAAAAAAAAGGTTTTTAAATGATGCAATTGTTCACACTTATGCACAGCAAAAACTGAGTCTGGTTCCACACAACCCAAGACTCTTTGTCTTTTTGTTGTTGTTGTTTGTACTTGCGATCAAACCAAAGTGCTCTCTACCACTGAGCCACATCCCCAAATCTTTTTATTTAGAGTTAGGATCTTTCTAACTTGCTTAGATTCTTGTGTAATTTCGAAGGCTGATTTTGAGACTGCAATCCACCTTTCTCAGCCTCCCCTGCTGCTTGGATGAAAAGTGCCTAGATGAAGACTGCATCTTCAAGAATCCTGAGAGAACTTGAAATACTGCTGTAAAAGATTTCCCCATACTTTATTAACTATTAAAAACATCATTCCATGGGAAGAAGCACCTTGAAATGCCGAGGATGGGTCTAGGGAAAGATGTGACTTTCTGAGCTTCACAATGTGGCTTCAGACAGACCTGCTTTTTCCTGGGTGACACAACTGTATCCTTGTAAGTGTTACTGGCAGGATGGACTCATCAGTCCAAATGTTTTTCCTTTACACCATTTTTTACCTATTCTTATTTTTTTTCAAATGTAACCAAATTATTGATTTAAAAAGTATGCAGGTCTGTGGTTTTCTTTTAAGAGAAAAAAAGGCAACTATGTTTCATCAAGTACTGGCTCAGTATTCTCAAAAACAGTTGTCATATATATATGCAAGTGGAGCCACACATTGGTACAAAGACACACAGGGCTTTCATGGTCTGTCTAGTAAATGCTACAGTATGTTTAGGGGTGAGGAAAGGTGGTATGTTTCTTTCTTCTTTTTGCAGACACTTTGGAGGTTCAGGGGCTCAAATTCATGGATGGAGGCTCAGGGAGCTCATGGATCATGGACACGCCTCCTGCTGTCTATTCAGTGTGAGCATTTACATGAACTACATGTGTAAATTTTACCAAAACATGTACTGTATCTTGCTGTTCAATATCTTTGTTTCTCAGCCACCTGGTTTCAAACTTGTGAACTCTGCATTTGATATAGAAAACTAAGATGTATCATGAAGCACATTTTAAATTTCCAGAATCTGATGCCTGAAGTGAAACAGAAACCTCTTTTTTATACTTTTTATGTACATAAAAATTCTGAGTAACAGTTAACTAACTACAGAGCAAAAGACATTTACTTCTGGGTGCAGTGATGCATGCCTGTCACCAAGCAGTGCAGGAGGCTGAGGCAGGAGAATCACAAGTTCAAATCCAGCCTTAGTAGTAAAAGTGAGGCCCTAAGCAACTCAGTGAAATTCTGTCTCTAAATAAATACAAAATATGTCTGGCATGTGGTTTAGTGGTTGAGTGCCCCTGATTTCAATCCTCAGGGTACCCCCAAAATAAAATAAAATAAATAAATAAATAAGACATTGACAAAGAAACATGCTATCCATCTGAGGTTATGGGGAAACATTGATGTGATCATAGACTTCAGGCATAAGATAGTTTTATTAATGTGTTTGTTTGGTACAAAAGTTGCCTTTAAGTCCAGAGATAGCTTTGGAAAAAAAAAAGATGATTTGAAATCAATCAATACAGAGAAAATGAGGAAAGGACAAGTGAACCTGGAGAGGTCCACACAAGGAAAGAGGACCAAGGATCCAACCATGCTTCCTGCCCACTTCCATGGGCTCCTGAGTAATGACCAGTTGGGCACTGGGTGAGGTTTCATGGAGTCAGTGCTGCAGAGCTATCTCTGGGCAATTATTATTTTTATTTCCAGTATAAAGTTTTTGGTGACCAATGAGGTGTGATCTTATAACAAATGACTTTTAGAGTCTATAGATTTGTGAGAATTGTCTCAAGTATGAATGATCTGTTTCTTTTTAACACTTCAAGCTTACATAAAACTTTGCCACATTCTCAACATTTACATGCCTCTTTTCCAGTATGAATATTTGGTGAACAACAATACTTTTCGTAATAGAATAGTTTTGCCACATTCTTTGCATTTGTATGGTTTCTCCCCAGTATGAATTCTCTGGTGTTGAGTAAGGTGTGATCTTCGATTAAAAGCTTTGCCACATTCTTTACATTTGTATGGCTTTTCTCCAGTATGAATTCTCTGGTATTGACTAAGGACAGGTTTTACATTAAAAGCTTTGCCACATTCCGTACATTTGTATGGCTTTTCTCCGGTATGGATTCTCTGGTGTTGAGTAAGGTGTGATCTTCAAATAAAAGCTTTACCACATTCTTTGCATTTGTATAGCTTTTCTCCAGTATGGATTCTCTGTTGTTGACTAAGGAGAGATTTTGCATTAAAAGCTTTGCCACATTCTCTACATTTGTATGGCTTTTCTCCACTATGAATTCTCTTGTGTTGAATAAGGTGTGATCTTCGATTAAAAGCTTTGCCACATTCCTTACATTTGTATGACTTTTCTCCAGTATGAATTCTCTGGTTTTGAAAAAGGCATGATTTTTGTTTAAAAGCTTTGTCACATTCTTTACATTTGTATGGCATTTCTCCAGTATGATGTCTCTCATATTGAGTAACTTGTGATTTTTGATTTAAAACTTTGCTACATTCTTTATATTTGTATGGCCTTTCTTCAATATAAATTTTCTGGTGTTCAGGAAAGTGATTTCTTAATAAAAGTTTTGACACTTTCTTTACATCTCCAGATTTTCTCTCCAGTATGATTAGAGTAGTGTTTAAAAAGGTTTGAGCAACACTTAAAGATATTTTCACATTTGTTCAATTTGTAAGGTATATCTTCATTGTAAATCCTATGGTTTTTAGTAATCAATGGAAGTTGAGTTATATATTTTTCACATTCTTTAGTTATGGAGGTTTTATCACTGCTCTGATAAACAATTGAGGAATCTTGAATTGCTTTTACATATTTTTTAAAGTTGTAGGACTTCCCACCAATATGAATTTTCTGGAGTTTAGGAATTCTTTTCGTTTTATTAAAAGTGCTTTCACATACTTTATATCTGTAATCTGTCTCTTGATTCTGAAAGCTTGATAAATAAATTTTGGGCATGGATTCAAAACTTTTTCACATTTATCATTTTGAAGCTCTTTAAATGATCACATGGGTGTTTTCTAGGATTTAAAAAAAGAAATTTTAATGAATTTCACAAAATTTACATTGTTTTACACCAAATCTAATATACTGCTAATTATCTAGGGTAGAGATTATCTACAGGTCCTGAAATATTTGTCATAAATATAGAGGTCTGAGTACCTACACCTACCTTTACATTAAGCAATTGTAGATAAGTATAAATACTCCCACATTTATTATAGTG
The DNA here is from genome assembly GCF_964194105.1 of Spermophilus citellus. NCBI lineage: Eukaryota > Metazoa > Chordata > Mammalia > Rodentia > Sciuridae > Spermophilus > Spermophilus citellus. Next base: position 4,372,414 of record NW_027673039.1, on the reverse strand, counting down.
CCATGCATTGCCACAAGGAAAAACTGTTCATTACATCATTTTCATAAAGTAACAATCAGACTTCTAAAACTCAGAATTTTCTTCTTTTTCTTCTCCTTCTCCTCCTTCTCCTCCTCCTTCTCTTTCTTTCTTTCTTTCTTTCTTTCTTTCTTTCTTTCTTTCTTTCTTTCTTTCTTTCTTTCTTTCTTCTTCTTCTTCTTCTTCTTCTTCTTCTTCTTCTTCTTCTTCTTCTTCTTCTTTCTTCTTTCTTCTTTCTTCTTCTTCTCCTGACTACAGAAATATTTTTGAATCTTTACAAAATGGTACATTTTAAATTATTCCACTGACTAAATAAATAAAGCATGAAATACACTACATAGATTTTTTTTTCATTTTTTAGAGAAAAGGTGTATTTACAAAATTCTGTGCAAATATATTTAAAATCACACATGGGTCCACAAATAAGACTTCCATATGTGTTGTTGTCTCTCTCAAGCATATCCAATGCCCCATAACTCTACAGTTTCACCTTGCCTACAACTCACTATTGTCTGGTTTTAATTTGTGAGGAATCCTGCAGGCACTGGACATAATCATGGCCCTGATGTGCAAGAGCATTTTTCATTAAGCCAAAGAGCCAACTGCATCTGAGCTGGACTGCTCACCTTTCCAGCAAAACTGTCGATCACTGATGGTGTTGTGAAATATCTTTCTATGTAACTAGCTCACTGAAATCAGGTAGAGAATACTTTTGATATTTTGAAAACATATTCCTTGAGATGCACAAATGAGTAGTACTTGGCCCTCAGAAAAATCTAATGGCAACAGGATTTAGTACACTGCAGACATGTATAGGATCTAGGAAGTCTCTGGATCTTACACTTAGAAAGTTTTTCCCATTCCACCCATAACCACAGAATGCATAGATCTTTTGGGATATTCACTAGAAGTCTGGTCAAAATTCATGTTGCTATGAAAGATGAAGCAGGGCATATCAGATGGAGCTGCTGAAAGATATCTCTGAACTGTGCATGAAATTAAAAAAAAAATGTATGGAAAACATTAGGGAATGAAGTCTGGTACCTGGGAACTCACAGTTGAAATCCAACTGGTTTGAGAATATCCAGTACATGTTATATACTACCTAGTTTTTTTCTAAATTCAGCATGGCACTGTAGATGTTATCATCCATTGGAGCCACATACCCACACAGCATCACAGAGATGGGTGAGACTTGCCAGAATGCCAATCTACCTGTTTGAAGAAAGACTCTTCCTGTTGAAATCTAATTCCTAACTTGGATGTACACTCCGTTACATAAAAAATGGAAAAAAAAATATCTAGTCATTGTTTTTTGGATCCTATGTGGTCTTGAGAATCTATAAGGTGCTTTACCTCTACTTCTTTTAACATAAGTTATGGCCCTTTTAATATTCCTTTACTAATTACTGTCTTGGTATCCATATCTGCCTTTTATCAAGTGTTGCAAAAAATATTTTATTTCTTGTTCTTCTGAAAATTCTTGTTTTTTATTAGAAATCATACCTGAAAAAATTATAATAGCAAGTTATCCCACTTATTACACTATGGTGAATATACTTTGCAAATATATAAAATCTTCTCAGGATGGGGGTTAGTAGTATATATTTTATTTTACTTTAATTGTTGTACAAAAACATTTCATTCTACAATAGAATGTGGAAAACTAAAGCATAAAAATTATCATAAATATTTGTTAATTTGTATAAATCAGAAAAGCAGGTGTGAAATCAATAACAAATCATGGCAACACATGTAAAGACACTGATTGTTCTAGAAAACCAAAATTAATTCAGATTTAAATGTAGTGCAAATTAAGTACTTAATTTTTTCATTATTTTTATTTAGTTATACATGACAGTAAAATGTATCTTCACATATCATACATTTATAAATTATAACAACCTATTCTTTTGCTGGGAAATTATGTGGAGTTACACTGGTTGTATATTCATTTAAGAATATAAGAATGCTATTTCCAATTTTTTCTACTGTTACTACGCACTTAAACAATTCCAAAGTAATGACAAAATAAACATCAAAGATAAAAACTAAATAGAAAAAAATAAAATATCACCCTGAAAATCTATGAACTATAAATTGAGGCATATTTTAATAGTAGAAAAATTATAAGAAATCAACAAAACTAGAAAAATAGAAGTTCTTCCTCATCAGTAATTTAAGTATCAATAAACTATTTTGAAAAAAAAAAACTTATCAAAACCCAATATGACTAACAAGATTAAATCTAAAAAAACGTGTTAACTATGTCAGACATAAATCTATAAAAGATTCTTTTTAGATATAAGGCCACAAAAAGACTAAAAAAGGATAAAACTAATATTACATTCGAAATTGTTGATAATATTTATATAAATAAGAGACAAAGTAGAATATTATATAAAAGTAAATATGCAAAATCCCTAGAATACAATTATAATGAATATATTTGTCACTCATATAATGTTTTTCATATACAGAAAGAAAACACAGACAAAATTCAACATCATAGAAAGCAACCAAGTAATAATAGGAGACATAAATCCCCAATTAATGCAAAGAATAAAAAATAGCATTGCATTATTAGCCAAGGAATAAAAAAAACCTTCAAAAATATTAAAAACCATTTTGGTCTATAGAGGCAATATTCTCTATAGTCTTTGGAATATTATTCCAAAGAGATCATGTTAAAAGCACAAAACAAATGTTAACAGATATTACAATATTGAAGTTGCATTGTAACATAACAAGTTGAAAATCAAATGCAAAAGTGATATTTAAAATTCATAAATATTAATTTAAAGCCAAATTCAGCAGTTAAGCAAGGACCTAAGCAAATTATCTAGACATGTAACAAAATGAAATATAAAAATATCTGCCAGCCAGGTGTGATAACACACACTTTTAATTCAAGCAGCTTGGGAGCACTTGTTTGGAGGAAAAATTAACTTACTTTTTATGTGATACATACTTTCTAGAAAAAATCTTACAAAACAATTCCAATGAACACTATTGACCAGAAAATTCAAAATATATCAGACAGTAAGTTCAGGAAAGTTATACAGTGTGCAGATTTGATCACAATTAAAAATTTGACAAATACATAAAAGATAAACAATATTGTAAACATCTTTATGGTACCTTAAATATGCTAATTTCTTACTCCTAGACAAAAGAACAGATTCATATATAGAGAGGTAATGAGTGTTTCATTAATTATAGCTTCTTGGAAGAAAGGCTGAGG